>NC_137884.1:12556151-12642459 GCF_963924005.1 Protomyctophum bolini
AAATCAGCGCATACAGTGGGTGGGCTTTAGACCGGATGTAAGCCTTGCACACTAAATAGAAACCATGCAGGCATGTGAACGGATGTTTATTAAAAATAGCAAATCTACAAGCGCACAACGCATCATAGCCTGATGCGTCGGTTTTATTTATCTAAAATACTGGGTCAATTGTCTGACTTTGATTGCTGCCTTAAAGTACTGTAGACCTGCATAAAATAGTGTAGCCTACTGCAGCTATTTACAACACAATGTAAAAGCATTGGTCTAAAACTACATAGCCTATATCCATTGAAAACTCAGTTAGCCTACTAGTTACTTTTTAGATTGTATTATTACAAAACATACACTAAACAACTTCAGTCCTACATTTCTTTACTTTAACTCAAGTAAAACAGTGTGTCCACTCAACTGTCATTGACAGGTAACCTAGTGGGGGAGTGGTTAGTGGGTGGGGGAGTGATTATGCAAGACATAGGGGTGTGGACAAGCATCTATTGTCACACCCATTCCAGAGGTGCTAAAATCTGAAGAATCTTTGAAGGGAAATTTCTCTACTTTGCATTTGTCTCTGTTATCTGTTTCAACAAGTTTTAGATGGTCATATCTCCTTCAGTTATTGTCCAATTTCATTGAATGATACATCATATGAAAGCTTACATTCTGTACTTTAATAATCTGTAATAATCGAGTTGAGGACCAAAGTGCTGGCCTGTTGGTCTGTTAGTGTTGCTTAGTGTTGGCGGGCTGTCTTTACAGTTCATAGAATACACATCCCCAACTAGCTCACTAACACTATACTGTAAGTAGTTACTATAGCATCACAATCATTTTAACCACCTTAACCATTATTAGTTTGGCTATTGAAAAATAGCAGATTTACAAAGCTCGTATAGCGTGTTTTTTTTTGTTCTGGGGGTCCCTGGAACAAAACCTTTTCAGATGGGGGGGGGGGGGGGGTCTGTGGGCCGTGGCCAAAATAAAGACATATAATTTTGGGGGATCCTCGGCACAAACAAGTTTGAGAACTATTGTTTTGTACTATATGCATGCCATGTGCGTGTGTTTCACCCCTGGTGAGTCGTCATTAAACAACTCATCTTGTCATTATAGGGAGTGACTTGAACAGTGTCATAGGTTGTGGATGGAGTCACACGTTACAGTGAACGATGGATACAGTTAATCATTGCCTGACATCAGACAGCAGGTTTCTTCAATTTAATGGGTGGCTACTTTCTAACTTGTGGGTTAACGGAGGCATTCGTGTACTGTCTGAGAGAGACCTAGATCTGTTCTGTCTTTCATTTCTCTGAGCAGTTTCTCTTGCGTGCTCTCGGGAGAGGGAGATGTCTAATGCTGATCCGCTTATCTCTTCAGTGGAGGTGAATTAAAGGTAGTTTCAGTCAGTGGTTCTCAACCTGTGGGTTAGGAGCCCCCAGGGTGGTCCCCAGATGGATTTCTAAGACCTTTTTTAATACCTCAAAAAGGAAAAGAAATTAAAAAATAGCGTTACGCAACAAACTAAGAACTAGTGAAATTCAGTATTATATTAACCCATTTAGACAGGACGTGTGGACTAGCTAATCCAACCGATGGATTGTGAAGACGTGTACACACATCCTAGTGCATTTTCATTGATTTAACATTCAGTGCTCAAGATGTCTCCAGACGTCATTATAATTACACAGTAGGGTGCCCAGGACGTCTGGGGACGCCTTTTTGTGATCTCCTTGTGTTTTGCGAATGCGCACTGCCATTCACTTCCTTGTTTACGCCCCGACTAAAGTGGCTCATAACTCTAAATCTACGGTGTTCTCCATGGTTTTGATCGAAACGGCAATGTATACTGTCATTTCATTTCTGACTCAACCTAGCATCTCGTTTGGAATATAAACGCTTCTAGAGAGAGTTTAGATGTGACAGCACAACGTAATTATGGAAGATTATGTCTCCCTGTTTTGGGGGTAATGGAAGGCGGGGCTTTTCTGAGTAACATCTGCCTCATCTGCTGGGCACTCCATCGCCTTTTATTCTGAAAGATTCCTGGGAAAAGAAAGTGTTAAGTTAAAAATGGGTGATGTCTTTCTTTGATAATTGTCAACTTTGATCTGATCTTTGTGTGAACTTGTGTTTCGCTGTTCAACCTGTGAGGTGGGAGGGTGGGGTGGGGGTAACCCCCTTTTTCTTTCTTAAAAAAAACAAAAAAAAACAACTTTGTACTCGGATAAACGGGGGCCATGATGTCCGGGTGATTATGGCATGCGCAGAGCATCAAAAAGAAATAATTGTTTTGGCATGGGTTCAGTCATCGATTCTCCCCGTCTCATACTAGATTATCTCTGAAGCCCCACGTTTTCTCTCCGTGGTACAAATTAAATTCCGGAATCAATTTGAAAGAGGAAATGATTTCCCCAGTCTCACTTTTTTGTTTTTGTTGCATTTAATTTGTTATTGTTTTGTCTTGAAATGAAACTTCCTCAAGTAGATTGCTTAGAGACTGAAATCAACGATGACAGACAGATAACATTGTTCCCGTTCCATTCTGCCACCCCACAGCTTGGCTTCATCTAATGGATCATAATCATACTGGATATGATTCATGTATCATAATGGAGTTCTCACACGCTCCATTGATAGTCTAGTTAATTCATAATTCAGCTTCCGAGTAACAGATGAGATAGCATAATGTTCTCCTTTTAGTGTCGAGCTACTGTGAAGATTAACAAACCAAAGACAGTCTGCAGACAAGCCTGAAGAAGACTCTCATCTCCATTTATCAGAACATAACTAACGATACAGTATATTCTTATTTTATATAGATTATAAATGTTCTTCTCTGATAAATATTAGAAATTCAGGTGAATGTCAAAGATTCAAATATATTCCATAGACTTGGCAACACACATGGCTGGACACAGAGCTAGGCTTTGGGGGGTCTAGCGCCCCTCAAAAACAACCTATCTTTGATGATGTCACTCACTGGGCAGCTTGAGTAGCATTCTGATAGTGGTCATTGCTATATAGTTCAATAACAGCCTCCCTGTCTCTCCACCTCTGAACAGAAAATACATTTTCAGGTGGGTCACCAATTTCAGGAGTGAACACCCATTTGGGTGGCATGGAGGTGGCAGTGGCTCAGGGGTAGAACAGCTGTATGGGAACCGTGAGGTTATCAGTTGGATCCTAGCTCCCCCAGAGGTGGTGTGGAAGTGTCCTTGAGCAAGTTGCTGAAACCATAATTGCTCCCGACGAGCATATTGTGTTGCCTTGCATGGTTTCCTCCGCCATCGGTGTATGAATGTGTGCGTGATGTTAATACACAATCTATGTAAAGCGCCTTCGATAAAGGCACCATTTACCATTCATATAAATGCACCATTTACCATTTATCAGCTTCAATTGTATAGTGTTCCAATTCCAATGTGGTATGCACATAACACCCACACATGCTTGTATGCAGGCAACCTGACATTCTTGCATTTACACACGTGCGAGAGCGCACGCACACACACACACACACACACGCACACACACACATGCACACACACGCACGCGCGCACACACACACACACACACACACACACACACACACTTTATCAGCAGATAACAACAAAGTAGATGTTTTGTGAGAATTCCTGCATTGGAACACGTTTTCAAATGCTAATCGCATAGAATAAAATGAAGACACGGCGTTCTGTTACTTTGTCCTCTAACCCGTTCTGTCCTCCTCATGCAATCAGCGTGCTGTTGTGTGTCAGAGCACTCCGCAGGGCGCTATTGTCTCCACGCCTCTGCCGTGTCAGGCCAGGAGGGAGAGCACAATGTCCCAACGCGTCACTTTCCCAACAACAACAAACACTATTATCAACAACAACAATAACAACTTGACAATGACAACGGCAGCCCCAGCGACATGCGGGGGAAATAGAAAGGAAAGCTCTGCAGCATCAAATGAAACTATGGGGAGAGAGATGGGCGCGGTGCGTCGCCCAGGAGATGTGAGCGTGCATGGGCAGACATCCATTATGTCACAGCCGTGCACATGTCCGACATCATAGGAAGGCATGCGTTTGTGCTTTATGAATATTTTATCAGTAGGGTGATGCATATTTTAGGCACCTTTGTATATGTCTATCCATCCATCTTCAACCGCTTATCCGTAGTCGGGTCGCGGGGGCAACAGCTCCACCAGAGAGCTCCAGACTTCCCTCTCTTCCTCCTGGGAGATATAAGTATAATCCCTCCATCTGAACCTTGGTCTGGCCGGGCTCTCCCCTAGGGAGATGCTCGAGAGGCATCCTAACCAGATGCCCGAACCACCTGAGCTGGCTCCTTCCCAAGCGAAGAAGCAGCAACTCTACTCTGGGTGTCTCTCGTGTGACTGAACTTCTTCTCACCCTATCTCTAAGGGACATGCCAGCCAACTAATTTCTGCTTGTATCCGTAACCTTATTCTTTCGGTCATGACCCACACTTCATGACCATAGTATAGGTGAGAGTATAGGAACGAAGATTGCTCGGTAGACAGAGGGCTTTGCCAACTCTCTGTTCGTCACAACAGTGCGGTACAGCAACTGCAATACCGCCCCTGCTGCTCCGGTTCTCTCATATTTCTGACAGTTCTGCTTAAAAGCCTAATTATGCAGATGCACAGATCACACCTTGGTGGGGGGGGGGGCAGGAGGGAATTCCCCTTTTAAATAATATTATGATGAACTATATTATGCTCACTGCCATACTGCACCACGCACACACACACGCACTGTTTTCACAAAAACGAAGTGAGCCGTGATCAAGGCATATCGTTCATCTGTTGACATTTGACCATTTTCCAAAGGAACTTTCGGCAACTCTGGCAATTTGGCAAATCTTTTGTTTACTTTCAAAGCGCCATCAGCAGATTGGATAATAGCTTTGACATTTTAACAGTTCCCCATGGCAACTGAATCTCTTATGTGTCTACGCTGAGATCTAAGCATTGAAAATAACTCGCATAAGCATCCTGTCAACACACAGGTGGAATATAAATCAGGGTCCTACTCTATCTGTCAAGTTGCAATTTCCTCGCCGTTTGTTCGCCCGTCTAATTGACGGGACGCGGTGACATCTGAGGTGTCAGCTTTGCCGACGGGACCAAAATGCTGATGATGTCACTGCCGGTACAGGAAGCTCAGCGTGGTTCCTCACAATGCCCCTTATTCAGGCTTACATCAGGCTGCCTCGTGGGGATTTATCACAACCCTCATGTGTAAAAATCTAAAAAGAATGACACATTCAGTAGATCTTTTGTGGCCAGATGTAATTTCTTGGGGTCTATAGTAGGACTATAGACATAGTAAATAATAAAAAAAAGAAATCGCTATAAAATGTTGTAAAAATATACATATTTAGCCCCATGCTTGAATGCCCCCCCCCCCTGTCAAAAACCTCTAAAATCCCTGAAACGAAAGAAAGCAGCAAATGAAGAAAAATTAACACTCATCTTTTACTTTCGCTAATAACAACCTAAAACATGAACCTTGGTTGAAAAAAACAACTAAAGTAAGCATTTAGCAGATGCTCTTAATCCAGAGCGATGTACAGTAAGCGAGGTAAACACACGGTAATACATCAAATGCGCAGCATATATACATCTTTTATGGTCGGTTTTGAAGGAGGGTAGGGAATTGAAAAATGTATGCCTGTTGGTAGGGCACCTTTACTGGACCCTGCAGGAGAGGGTGAACCTGTGCAAACACATCCACACGGTCATCAGTGTGTTCACTGGCATTAAGTGCTTTATAGAGATTGAAGGTGACATAATGTGACGAGCTGTCTGGCGCACACGGTGCTGCAGACAACTCATAGAATAACAAAGAGGGTGACAGACAGTCAGTCAGCGGACATCTTGACCTATTGGAGGCAGCAGGGATCATGCCTCATTAATTAAAGTAAGGTTAGCCCATTTAGATCTGAGGACAATTCTACAAATGCCTTCTAAATCCTGATGGTTTTCTGAAAAACCCTATGTTTCTATATCGGTCGTTCTGAAACATTTTCATCTCAAGGACCCCCAAAATCATGTAATTGGCCGCAGACTCCCATCTGAAAATATGTTGTTCCAGGGACCCCCCAGAAGCAAAGATTTGAGTTAAAAACAGTTCATATAACCATGAGCTTGTAGATCTGCTATTTTTCAATAGCTAGCTAACATAACGTAATGCTTAAAACACCAAAAGGGGTTCCCGCTGGAACAGCAGACGCACCCTGAGCGCACAGGACAGAGTCCTATAAATTAGTAACGCCCAGCGCTCAAAACGGAGATTGATCAAAAGGACGGAGATTATTGATATCAAAACCGATTACATCGCTCCACAGGCTGGGAGCGATGTAATTGGTGAGGAGCAAAAACTTTCTTTTTATTTACGCTAAAGACGAGTGGCTAGTCTGCATTTATGCAAGCCCCGGAAGTCATCGGTAACATACTGTAGCTCCAAATGCAACCGCATTAGAGCTATGGACCAGAGCTACATTGACATTATCTTCGTCAGGTCATAAATAAATGAAATAAAGGAGTAGTTCACCCTCCAAAAAATCTTATTTTTAGTTTTCAGTCCCCATGAAACCTTGAATTCATGGAAACGTTTTTGTTGCATTCCTAAACCAATAATTTGATAAGTGTAGACTATATCTGTTAGGAAACACAAAGATTAGAATTAGTGATAACTTTGACAGAACTGACAGGTCATTTTATTCTAAGGGTAATTCAATGTCTGTCAAAAGATGGAGGGCTGATGACAAAAGAAGGTGGTTAGGGTGAGGTTTATCTGAGCTCCCAGACCTGCATGCATAGTTCCCTGCTTGACCATTGTCATGACAACAGTCTCCACCAATTATTCAGAGAGAGAGAGAGAGAGAGAAAGAGAGAGAGAGAGAGAGAGAGAGAGTACATTTACTGAAGTACTTTACAATTTGAAGTATTTATTTTATTTTGATTATTTCAAAACATACATTAACCACGTACTTCATTCATATTCTTACAAACTCACAACGGGTCGCTTTGCGATGTGTTGTGAGCAATGCATGTAGATCTGATATTTTCAAAGGATTTTTATACATTTTACACATTTGAAAACTTGAGTATAGAGAGAGAGTCGGATTTCATTGAATGAATTGAGGGTGAAGGAGAGGATATAATAGGAGAATAGAAATGAGGGGGGGGGGGGGGAAGCTGCCACTGACCAACAGTGACATGCATTAAAATAGCTCATATTTTTGAATAGGTGCTTAATAGGACTATCATTGAGATTTCAGCTTTTGATTGTGTGCTTCGCTCAATTGTAATTGTATGATAATGATAGATATTATATTGTGTATTACTCCCTGATAGGTTGATCTTTACACTGTATTACTCTCTCACGCTTAACAATCCTTCAATGGGGAGTCATACATTGTGCAATTAAAGTTCAAGTCATGCACAAATTGTCCGTTCAAGTGCTAGATTGCCCCTCAGCATTGCCCTCTTTAACGGTTAACCACTTAAACCAATTGCATTTCATGCCCCTGCCCTACATGAAAGTGAATTACCGTCAGGTTTGGAGGCAATTGAACAACATTGGTCAGCTCGAGAACGCACACAAAATCCCCCCCACCCCCCGCGAAACAATTTTTCAGATACCACCTTTGCGCTCCCCCGCACCCACCCACCTCTTTATTTGTCACACACAAATATATAACGCAGTACAACAGCAGATAATAGATGAAAAGTAGCTAACAAGTATAGTAGATAAAAATATCAGTAGCTTTTTAGCAGCAGTGTCAGAATGTCAATGCAGTAGGCCTATGTATTAGCAGCCGTGTCAAATGTAAAATGACCTCGCTGTCTCTCCAAACGTGTGTCAAATGTGCAAATGTGAATTTCACTAACAAGCTGCTTGCTCTATTGCATTGTATGGTAGGCTAACGACAGAAGACAGACGAGAAACACATTGTTACTGTATGATGCTTAAACTAAATCATCCCCATCACCCCTGCTCTGCCCACCATGTCCCAATATCACCCCACACCCTCCGACCCCCCCACCCACTTGACCCATAGTTTGGCAGGAGGCAGTGACCTCTCTCTGTTGTGGTTGAATGAATGTCAGAGAGCCACAGGCAGGACATGGCGGGGTAATGAACAGTCCCCCACCCTCTGACATCTCCATGGGATGTAAACAGCTAGCATGCTGCTGAAAACACCCTCTGACATCTCCATGGGATGTAAACAGCTAGCATGCTGCTGAACACAGCAACTGCTTTACTGACATATGCAGGACATAGTGTACTATTGAGTTTTTCCAATAAATAAAACTTAACACTTCACAATTTATAGGCAGCATAGAACGCAAAACATCATTTAAATTATAAGTGTACATACCGTACCGTTAGCCATATGGCCTGGGCCGTGGTTGAGCGGTCCAGGCACCTAGGCCGGTAATCCAGCCTGACGGCGTGTCGCGGGTTTGAGTCCAGAGCCTGTTGGCCTTTAAAGGGAATATCTTTCAATTCTAAGTACAATACAATACAATTACAATTTAGGCATTAAGCAGACGCTCTTAATCCAGAGCGATTTACATTAAGCAAGAACAAAAAAGCATGGGAATACATCACATAAAAACATTTATCATGAAACATCCGTAAGCTAAGAAAGTAACAGTGGAATATCTATATAATGAAAGTAAAGCGCGGGAGGGTTTGTAGGGTTCGATCATACTTGCAAGATATGGGGGAGCCATACCTTTGGTTGCTTTGAATGCCAGCATCAGAGTTTTGTATTCTGTGCGGGCAGCGACCGGGAGCCAGTGGAGGGAGCGGGGCAGAGGGGAGACATGTGAGAATTTTGGCTGGTTGAAGACCAAGCGTAAGTGTACATAGCCATACAGTATGTAGCCTACTTTTCTGTCCCAAACTGATACTGAGAAACATACACTGTTTCATCACTAGCAGCCTTGATTACTGTACTGCTCTCCTGTCTGGCTTACCCCCAAAAAAACTATCGGTCGGTTACAACTTGTCCAAAATGCAGCAGCCCGTGTGCTGATAAAGACCAAACGTAGAGCACACATAACCGATTTTAAAGTCCCTGCATTGGTTGCATGTACATTTTAGATTCTAAAACGTTTAGTCCCAATACTTGATTCTGATTGGCTGGTTACCGTCACGTGACCGTTGTAAATTTCACCGATAACCCACACCTTCAATCACTTTATATCATTCCCAGTTGATTCCGCATCTCTGTAGCTGTACTGGGGCAGGGGAGTGCTTGACTGCCTTACAAACCCATGCCGTGCGGGCGTCTAAGCACCGCCCGGCTCATATGACTGTGGTAGTCTGGTAGAAGACCCTCCGCTGCGCGACGGGTCTGCCTACGCCCCCAGCCATTGTAAAATGCCCGGTAACCTGAGACCTCTCGTGGCTTATTGCTTAAATAGATTTTAAAATGATTTTACTTTTTAAAACATTGAATGGGAATGCACCTGCCTACTTCTTAGCAATGCTTCCTAATTACGTGCCCGGCAGACCCCTTAGATCCTCTATAGTGCTGGTCTCCAAGAGAATCCAGAGACTCCAAACACAAAAAGAAATATGGAGAAGCTGCCTTTAGTTACTAATTATGCCCCGTGCTGTGGAACAGCTTGCCGAGGGATCTATAGTTCTCTGAATCCGTGGACATTTTTATACGAAACCTTAAGACACACCTTTTTAGCATTGCTTTTACTTAGATGGTTGCATGTCTTTTCCTGTTACTTGCTCTTTTCTCTACTATTACTATAGTTGATGCTTTTTTTATTGTATTTGCATTTAGATTCTTGTTTTCTTGTTTATGTTTTTCCTCTCTTTTTCCTGTGAAGCACTTTGAACCACTCTGAATTGTGTTCTATAAATATTGATTGATTGATTGATATGCAGACATATACTGTGTGTGCTGTGTGCGTGCTGTATACAGTAATTATATATGTGCACCCACATTTATGTACAGAAAAAAAAATCAGACCAGTCTGAAGTGAGTGGTGCAACAGTGCCCCCTGTACATGGGGACATTGCTTGGGGACATCCTTGGAGTGGTTGCACCACTTTACATTACCCGTACTACAACTACTACAGTGAAATTAAAGGTTTCATGATATGCTGGTTTTACAAAACATGAAAAGTCTTTGTCATGGTCCTTAAAGGACCACTTCACCACTTTTCAACCTATCTTCATTATAATAGGTCCTCACTAATAATCATGAAAAAATGGTGCGATTTGTTTCTACTCGGTCTGTGTCTCATAGGAGGGCTGTGGGCAGTTCAGAAACCGTCTTCCAGTGACATCATCGATGGGGAATACAAGCTAATAGAAACGGCAGGCTTTCTAGTCCTGAAAAGTTGCAATGCGAAAATGGAAGCCATCGTTCTCACGATGATGAAGATATAAACATTTTTGTAAAAAAATCTTGTTTAAAAATAAATCTGCCTAATGATGATGTCACTGGAAGACGGTTTCTAAACTGCCCACAGCCCTCCTATGAGACAGACTGAGTAGAAAAAGATTGTGCCATTTTTTCATGATTATTAGTGAGGACCTATTATATGAAGATAGGTTGAAAAGTGGTGAAGTGGTCCTTTAAGTCTGTATTAAAAGGTTTTAACTGAAAAATCCACTCCAGTGAGCCATGGCAGGCTTTTGTCTCTCAATGCTGCACTATTTAAAAGACTCACTTCTACAGACCGGCTTTTAAGTTGTGGGTTATAGTCTCTGTTCGTGGAAGCTTTGGAATAATTGTCTCTTTGTTGTTTTAGCTTTTTGCTGTTTGTTCTTTTCTTTTTTTCCCCCACACTGTGGTTGTTGTGGTTTGAGTTGTGAAACTCTTTGTAAACTTGTTTTTCAAAAGTGGCATATAAATAATATGTAGGCTACCTAGTCATATATTTTCTGTTCTGTGTCAGGCATGCCCAAATATGGAGTGTTGTGATGTCAGTACAGGCCAGCTCCATATGAGCCTGGGCAGGGGCCCTGTCCAGAGCCCGGGCAGAGGCCTTTTGTGGCAGTTCTGGACAAACGTGTGTCCAACTGAATCGACGCCGGGCACTGCACTCCCTGTGGGGCTGTGGAACGCGTGTGTCCAACTTGATGTCGGTGGGGCGAACGAGTGGTTTTCAAGTGACGTGCATTACAGCCGTACACACAGACAGAGACATGAATTCAGATTATTAACAGAGTTAAACCTAGTGATATTAAGGCCACGTGTTGCAAGACTTCACTGTGTATGCACTGCATGTCGCTTGTGTGCCAGCCACATAATAATAATACATCACCCCACTAGGATGTGAAGCCATTATAGACACAGCTAGCAGAGTAGACTATCTAAATACATGAAATATCGCCATGTCTATTGTTATTTAACTCGGCTCTGCACATATGTGACTTTTTTTCAATATTGTTCTGTACAAGTGACGCCTGCATCTGTATTTTTTTTTATATTTGTGTTGGCTATTAAGTGAAGGAAACGGGAATGTCCGCATCACACAATAAACCGCTCTCCAGTCTTTTTTAATTTGAACTAAAAGAGAACAACGTTGTGCCCTGGCTGCATGCAGGGATCATGTTCGTTGTAATAGTAAAACAAAACAGACGAGAGAGCATTCTTTTCATTTCATTCTGTGACTTGAACATGGCCTAATCTCCTTCAAACCACAGTCCAGGTGTAGAGAAATATATATTTCTAATATTTGACATTACAAAGGTTATGGAAATGACCCCTCATTAAATGCAATTAGTTTCTCTGTACTACTGAGAACAAGGTCTCGGATACTTGACATGCCTTTATTACCATTACATCACCATTATTACCATAATCATTTGACAGGGACCTTTTCCCCTTGAGGGATGGTCTTATTAGCAATAGCATCTGGACAAAGTGTCAGTTCTCAGAGAATGAACGCCACAGGGATCATTAACAACGTCACTTCTGGTTCCTCTTATAATAGTTTGTATATCGTTGCTGTCGGTCAGAAACCGCGCAGGTAACTCCATATTTCAGCTTTTTGTTTGTTTTCGTAAATTAATGCACTACTTTTTTGTACTAGAGCACAGAGAATAGCAGATCTACAAGGTCACAAGTTCACAACGTGTCCCAATGTGATGGAGGTGGTGACAGCTTGTAGATCTGCTATTTTTGAAACATTTTGAAAGTGAAAGTGGCTTGGTCTGTCTGTGGGTTTTCAAGACATTTCTTATCTCCTTTGAGGATCCGGTTGACCTCTGTGGAACAATGAATGACCTAAAGCAGTGGGCTGCACTGTATACAGGGATAAGGAGAGGTTAAACACAGTGTTTATGTGAACGCATCAGCAGCCAGCTGTGTTTGAGCATAGTGATTTGTTCCTGTGTCAAATGTGCTGGAATGAGGCTCTCACTGTGTGTGTGTGTGTGTGTGTGTGTGTGTGTGTGTGTGTGTGTGTGTGTGTGTGTGTGTGTGTGTGTGTGTGTGTGTGTGTGTGTGTGTGTGTGTGTGTGTGTGTGTGTGTGTGTGTGTGTGTGTGTGTGTGTGTGTGTGTGTGTGTGTGTGTGTGTGTGTGTGTGTGTGTGTGTGTGTGTGTGTGTGTGTGTGTGTGTGTGTGTGTGTGTGTGTGTGTGTGTGTGTGTGTGCCACAGTCTGAACACGCACCTCTTCAGACTCCATCTTAGCCCATAGCACTTGCCGTAGTACTTGCCCTAGCCTCGACCTCCGTATGCAAAGGCTCAACTTATGTAACTTAGATAGCAGTTTATATAGATCTATAGCATTTTTTTTATGTAAACATAGCACTATATAGTATGCATAGTTCCACTGTTACGTTCTTAGCTTATGTATGATTCATGATAACTACTTTGTATGTAAAAAGGGGTGATGTATTGCCATGCTTTTTTGTTCTTGCTTAATGTAAGTCGCTCTGGATTAGGAGTGTCTGCTAAATGCCTAACTCTAAATTGTAAATTGTACCCTGCCCGGACATATGCATATTTTTGGCATACTGTGGCATGTGTAATTGATTGAAAATAATTAATTTATTGGGATGAACTACTCCTTTAATGGGTTAATTAAGTATTTCTGTATAGGCAATAAGGTACTTATTCCTTCACAGATGCTAAGGAACATGCATTTTTGAACAGCACCTGTGTGCTCTCAGACAACCTCCCCTTGGTGAAATCACTTTAGATTGGAACTCATCAATATATATGTCTAAAATGTAGACTAAATCAGTCCAGCTCAATAAATCCCTCACATTCTTTTTACCTTTCTACCAGGGGGAATTGTTCATCCCTGTCTGGTTAATTACACCATAAACCAGTAGGGTAGGCAAGCAATTAAACATGACTCATTTATTCCAAGTAAGGAATTAGGCCCAATGTCTTTCCAATGTGGCTGCTGTGCACAGAGCCTGTTAGTGCAGCAATGGATTTGTTTTGATGCCGTTCTGGGAGGTTGCTTCAAAGTTCAGTGAGCCAAAATTAATGAAAGTTTTTTTTTTTTACTGTAGGTGTGAGGAACTGTCCATTGTCTTGGAATTGGAATTGGAATTCACTCATTCCTGCTGTGGAGATGTATACTGTAGATGTGTTATTTTCTTGTCCTCTCTCCATGGAAGGTGTTGATTGGTTAAATTGATGCGATGTAATAACTGTGTTTGTTGGTGTGTTTTCTATGGATGACAACTTTCCTTAAGATTATTTACATTAAGTCTGTACTAAGTGCACCTCGAGTTGTCTGCCAGTGTTTTGATTGATAGCCTACATTTTGATTGGCTTAATTTTCATAAAAAGAACATCTCTCTCTCTCTCTCTCTCTCTCTCTCTCTCTCCCTTTATGTAAACCATAAATTGCGGATACAGGTGGTGTGAATAAAGTTTCTCTGTCATTTCTGAGCAAATTGATATCACTCTTAACAATGGGTCCACTTGAACCTTTTGAATCTCAGTCCCAGTGGAAGTGGCCAATGTGACGAATGTTGCTTTGATTGCTGCTTGAATATCTGGCAGGCTGCACTCTTGTCATCAATTGTGTCTGATTTTTGTCTCCTTCACTGAAACTGTGGCTCACTATAACCAAATTGATGTCTGTCAAATGGTGTGGTAATGCGTATTCCCGACCAGCCTTTATATTTATTGTGTGTGTGTGTGTGTGTGTGTGTGTGTGTGTGTGTGTGTGTGTGTGTGTGTGTGTGTGTGTGTGTGTGTGTGTGTGTGTGTGTGTGTGTGTGTGTGTGTGTGTGTGTGTGTGTGTGTGTGTGTTTGTGTGTGCGCTGTGCGTGCGTGGGCGAGTTTGGACGGTGTTTCATTTGGAAAGTGTTGAAGGACAAATAGCAGTTGCCTAGGCCCTAGGCAACTGCTATTTGTCCTTCAACACTAGGGTGAGTTGAGTTTTGTTGCCATTTTGTGGTATTTGGCAGAATAGAGTGTACAAATGGATGGTCTTTGGAATTATAAAGTTAGAGTAATTGTATAGCAGACATGAATGTCCACATACAAGCTCTGACTGTGGGATCAAAATGAAATTGATTCTGGTTCCACAATGTTGGATCCGTTTCATATGGTTCCGGATCCCAACCCTACCAAAATCATATGGACAAGAAAGTACGAAAAGCTGTAGTAACACTATCTATCTGTCTCTGTCTCTCTCTCTCTCTCTCTCTCTCTCTCTCTCTCTCTCTCTCTCTCTCTCTCTCTTTCTCAAATATCATCATGTCAGCTGTCGTCCAGGTGTCCATATCCTTGAACAAAGTGGAGCTGAGTGTCGGAGAATCAAAGTTCTTCACCTGCACAGGTATGTGTGTGTGTGTGTGTGTGTGTGTGTGTGTGTGTGTGTGTGTGTGTGTGTGTGTGTGTGTGTGTGTGTGTGTGTGTGTGTGTGTGTGTGTGTGTGTGTGTGTGTGTGTGTGTGTGTGTGTGTGTGTGTGTGTGTGTGCCGGTTCTAGGCCTTTAGTGGCCCCAAGCAACATAATGTTATGTGCCCCCCCTGTAAAAATCTGTAAATTTGCCATGAAAATGCTTCAATCTGGTGCACTTTGAGATCAAAATTAAGAAGCTAGGCCACATGTGGCCAGTAGCCCATGTAAGGGATAGGGGATACATAAAAATAAATCTTGTCCCTGGGACGAGGCCCCCTCAGTGGTTGAGGCCCCAAGCGACCGCTTGGTTCGCCTATGCCTAGAACCGGCCCTGTGTGTGTGTGTGTGTGTGTGTGTGTGTGTGTGTGTGTGTGTGTGTGTGTGTGTGTGTGTGTGTGTGTGTGTGTGTGTGTGTGTGTGTGTGTGTGTGTGTGTGTGTGTGTGTGTGTGTGTGTGTGTGTGTGTGTGTGTGTGTGTGTGTGTGTGTGTGTGTGTGTGTGTGTGTGTGTGTGTGTGTGTGCGCTCGCGACACAGCTCTTTTCCGATGAAAACGGACTATCAAGGTGAAGAAGACTGTGGAACGCCTCAAGAAAGGTCATCAGTGACCAAAATGTTGCTTATACTTCAATAAATCCTCTACTGTAACACATTGCAACGCAGTGCATGTGCGGGCATGCTTTCTTTATTA
The DNA here is from genome assembly GCF_963924005.1 of Protomyctophum bolini. Taxonomy (NCBI): domain Eukaryota; kingdom Metazoa; phylum Chordata; class Actinopteri; order Myctophiformes; family Myctophidae; genus Protomyctophum; species Protomyctophum bolini. The sequence goes on from NC_137884.1 coordinate 12,571,707, forward strand.
TTGATGTGCACTTGTTTGCCAGCCGAATCCACTGAGGTCTGCCCTGTAGGCCAGCTCACATTAAGGTCAGCTTGACACTGACTGCAGCATTGATTGCCTACAGTACAGCTGGCCTACAGGCCAGCAGGGCAGCTCTCTGTGGATTGGTCTATACGCAGCTGCGTTTCAGATTTTATTCTAGTTGTGTGAAGGCTTTTCTCAACAGAGACTGTGGAACACAATGAACCGTAGGAAATAATGAAACACCAGGAGAGGCACTATAGGCAAAAGAACAACAAGCAGTGTGCAGTATAGGAACAACTCGGTATAAAAACCAACAAGGAATACACTGTGATAAACTTCACGGGAGCAATACACAGCACAGAGACTCACTGGCAAGGAACACACAACACAAGGGAGCATCATACACATTACACACACAAGGTAAAAGCACAAAACTGACAACGCATGATATCGTTGCTGTCGGGCAGAAACCTCTTTACCATACTTTGTCTTTTGACCATACTTTTGTATTTTATCGCATAAAAGTATCAAAAATAGCAGTTCTATGAGCTCAAAATGTGGCGTGGAGCAACACGTTTTGAGCTCGTAGATCTGCTCTTTTTTAATTTGAATCCTGAAAAGTGACAGTTTTGGACATGAGGTTTCCACCTGACAGAGACGATCGGCAACTTCTGTCTCTCCTTCATCTCTCTCTCTCTCTCTCTCTCTCTCTCAGCCATCGGTGAGCCGGTGAGTCTGGAGTGGTTCAACCCACAGGGGGAGCGCATTGTGGCGTCCAAGCGCGTGGCGTTGCACACAGAGACGTCGCGCTCACGCCTCATCATCTACAACGCTGTGGTGGAGGACGCCGGCATCTACCGTTGCCAGGCAACGGACGCTGCCGGGCAGAGCCAGGAGGCCACCGTGGTGCTGGAGATCTACCGTGAGATGCACACGCACGCACGCACTAGAACTCATACAGCATATAATGAGATGACAAAAGATATGCAAGTATCTTTTTCAATACTTATGCTCTACAGTCAGTCAGAGTACATTCAGTCAAATATTATACATTTTATTCCACTACAATTTGTAGTTTCCTATTTATTGGTATCAAACTGCTACATTCTTTTTCAAGATTTTAAATAAATAAATTGCATAAATTGGCCAGAATGAGATGATGATAAGAGCGCCCCTCACACACGGGTGTGAAGTTTTATTATTATCAATACAATCTTAGTGTTTTGGCAATTATTCAAGGGACTCATGCCAGTGATTTAAAGTAAGTGTGTGTGTGTGTGTGTGTGTGTGTGTGTGTGTGTGTGTGTGTGTGTGTGTGTGTGTGTGTGTGTGTGTGTGTGTGTGTGTGTGTGTGTGTGTGTGTGTGTGTGTGTGTGTGTGTGTGTGTGTGTGTGTGTGTGTGTGCATGTGCGTGCATGTGCGCGTGAATGTGTGTTGTGAATTGTGATGTCACAGAGAAACTGTCATTCCGGGAGGTGAGGTCACCGCAAGAGTTCCGCCATGGCGACACGGCGGAGGTGATTTGTGATGTCATCAGCTCCCCGGTGCCCGTGGTGGCGTGGTTCTACCATGACAGAGATGTCACCGAGACACAGCCCAGTAAGACACCATATAGCATCTAGTGCACTGGTTCTACAGAACAGACATATCACAGAGTAACAGCACAGTAAGATACTATATATGTAGTGGTTCTACAGAATATCACAGAGGAACAGCCCAGTGAGACAGGATACCATCTAATGCGTGGGTCTTCAACAGTGGGTCCAGGACCCTTGCCCCCTTTCTGAAACCATGCTCCTCGCCACTCGCCCTACACACTTGCCCTCGATATGCGCGTTCACGCGAGGCTGCGCCATATTAACACATTTTGTACATAATACGTCCTGAAACGTCATAAGGATTGGAACCGAGAGGTGCCTTAGACGTCTGTGGACGTCCTAGCGACGTCCAAACGACGCGGGGCGAGATAATAATATTCAGAATAATAACTTTTTTTTTTTTTGGCATTTCGCTTTTCGCTTGCCGTATGCTAACGCTCTGTGAAACTATTAGCTTGTCATTGACTCCCATGTTAGCGCGGCGGAAAGAATGACTCGTATCTCCTCATCCAGGGCGCTCTCCGTGGTGATGAATGGATCGATATGCTGGCGCTGCGTTTCTGCTCCTCATCCGTCTCTCCCGCAAAATATGAACTCTTTTTGGAGCGTATATAAATATATTAAGATGATCGGAGATTGTGATGGCACTTTGTCAGTCAACTTTTTTAAGAAAGTATTTCCGGTTCATGGCTTTCAAAATAGAAGCGATCACTACTCTGGCGATTACTCTGGCGCAAGCAGCGCCTTTATTTTGATGCAGTTCCGGTACTAAATGTGTTAAGTGTCGTCCGAAACCAAGCAGCCTTGAGTGGAAGTGGCTCAAGAGCGAGTCAGTGCCGATCTAGACTCGATTGCCTTGTGCAGCCCTGCTCTCTGTCCGCATGGAAACCGCGACCTACAAATGTACCACCACAAATAAATGATAAATAAACTGCTCCTAAACAATCTTTATCTGATGCAGAATAGACAACGCTCCAACTGATGCTCTTTATTTACCCCACCGTGAAAAACTATAAATGAAACCACACAAACAAAACAACTTTTAACACAATTATTTATAAACACCATGGATGTATATGACCTTTTTGACAGTCACGCTGTATTTCCTTTTAAATGTCCATATTAATGAAATCCACATGTCACACAAACATATTAACATACACGATGCAATGCAATATAACTGTATAAACAAAATAACGGGTAACATAATGGCATGATGGTAACTAACCATGGCAACGAATGGTGTCTGTTTCCTGTTTCCAAGGAGGGCGAGTGCATTTCCAAACAGTTTCTTATACGCAGCACCCTAATCAAGGGAACTTGCTGGAGGGGCACTTCGTGACGAGGGAATTAACCTCAGTTTCAAAAAGGGCCCTAGGGCAGTGATTGCCCTAGGGAAACCCAAATTAATCATAATTAACTGGGGAACCTCCACGCTGACACAAGCACTTAGAATTGTAGGCATTACATTTAGTTTGACTCAGTTCAACAATATTGTGAAATAGACTCTTTCTTGACATTTTGGCCAATGTTTGACCATTGTATAGACAGTATAGTTTGTTGATTAGTTTTGGTGCGGTAATGGTTTTATTAAAATTTTAGAGGTATTAAAAATACTACAATTCTTGGCTTTAACGCTGTCGTGTCATTGTTCCGACAGCACACTATTCCGACGGCGTGTTGGTCCGACTCGTCCCATTACTAACCCTATCCCTAACCGCATGCGAAGCTTTGTAGTCGGAGTAATGAGATGTTGGAATTATTATGGGCAGTCCCCGGCTTGAACAGATGGCATTTTTAAAGTCACCTTGACAAACAATTTTAAAATATGAAATGCTAAACTCTCGTGTGGGAACGCAATCCCAAGTCACTGACTCATTGAAAAGATGTATACAGTACCAGCATGCCATTTATTTTAAAATATTTCCCTGCTTTTGTCTGAGCTCCACAATAGAGAAACCTCAGCTCAGCGTATGAAGTTGAATGGAAACAATGTTGTCTTGGAGGAGATTAATAATGTTCGGAACTTCGGACTCTCCCCCATGTTGCTGTGGTTAGGGTTAGGGTTAGAGAATCAGTGCATATGACTATACAGTTTTGTATTTGTTCAATATTGTCTGTGTATCAAATGTGCTGTACATAAAAACTCTCTCTCTCTATCTCTCTCTCTCTCTCTCTCTCTCTCTCTCTCTGTCTCTGTTTCTCTAGGCAGATACCAGGTCCTGGCCAATAACAACCTTCAGATCGATCAGGTGACCAAGGCAGACGAGGGCGTGTACCGATGCGAGGCCAGCGTGGAGGCGCGCGGTGAGATCGACTTTGTGGACATCGCTGTGGTCGTCAACGGTGAGCCCGGGTTCCACAACCCCTCAGTACAGCAAGGGTTCCCACATGTTTCAGGCTGCGCCCCCCAAAATAAGTCCTGGGGAGCTCCCAAAATAATCATATTAGGACTGGGGATCACAAAACTGGGTGTTCACAAAAGCCTGCTTAGACGATTCTTTTTTTTTGGAAAATTCTCTCAGAAGTAAGCAGTGGTTAAAATGTCTGGAGACGGGGGCACGGTGGCACAGTTGGTAGTGCTGTCGCCTCACAGCTAGAAGGTCCTGGGTTCGATTCCCGCTGGGCATGCTGTGGGCACTGGCGGCGTGTTCCCTCCTCCACGTCATCAGTGCCCATACCCGAGGCGGGGGTTGGCGATAGGGCCTTTCTGTGTGGAGTTTGCATGTTCTCCCTGTGTCCCCTAGGGTAGATACCCTCACAAAAACATGCTGTAATCCTGGTCTCTAAAACTACCTCCCCCTGGCCAGCCGGGGCGCCTGATGGAGGGGAAAGGAACTGGTCGGAATAACGTGTCCCTTCCACGCGTTACGTCCAACGGGGAAATTCCCCTCTGTCAGGTGAAAAGAAGCAGCTTGGACTCCTCATGCATAGAAGGAGGCATGAGGTCAGTCCGCTGCCCCCCCAGGTTGGCAGAGGAAGTGTAGCGCCCAGGATTACATTAGATAATTGGCACTGGGTGATAAGAAAAACTGGGTTATAAAATCGTGGGATAAAAATGTTATAAAAAATATAAAAAAATGTCTGGAGACCAGGGTTCAAACCTGGGTTAGAACACTGAAGTTACGTACTGTGTAAGTAAGAACTGGAACAATGACAGTGTTTTCACATAGTTTTCACAGTGTAGAAAGCTGTGATTTCACTCTGAAAGTCTCCAGTCATTCATGCTGCGCTCCAGCTTGTTTGAAAATACGGAGTGATGATATTTTGCAGAAAAATATCAGAATATGTGAAACGTTGCACTGCTCTCTGCAGACTTAAATATCACATTATTCTTTAGTTTTTTTTTGTTTTTGAGGAACTGAGATGAAAAATGTCCAAATGAAATGGGAGCTGTTGGTTTGAACACTGACATCGTAAGCTTCATTTTAGAGAGCTTGGGTGGCACAGTGGTAAAGTATGTGCCCACCACCACAGAGGTCGGTGGTTCAAATCCACCGTGGTGCATCAGACTTTGTCGAGTGTCTACACACGAACACAACTGGGCTATGGGACAGCATCTGTCAGCGGGGAGTTTTGGGCGGTAGGACGAAGGTTCTACGTCCTCCGATTGGGGGCTGCTCACTAGCTGGTAGATGGGATACAACCGCAGTGCAACAACAATAATAATATCAATAGGTGCCGGGAGGAATTAGTTCATATAAAAAGAGGTGAAAGGCAATAAAATAAATAACGTCATTGTAGTTTCTCACATAGTTCATTATTAGTGTTAATCTGTCCCTGTCTCTCTCTCTCTCTCGCTCTCTCTCTGTTATTTCCTTGGATTGAGATTTTCAATTAGTGAAGCTCTGGGCTCTGCGTGTCCTGAAATAAAATCGAAGGGTGTCATTTTCATTTCTCCATTTGTCCTCATTTAGCAGCGGTAAGTGAGTCACCTGAAACTGGTGGAGTGATTGAAATGTGATCTCGCTAAAGGCATAAGCGCTGCACGTCACGCACGAGCGGCCTATGTAATTCTCTCCCACTTAATAATGAAATAGCAGCACTACCCTTACCTTACCCCCCCCCCCCCCCCCCCGCAAAAAAAAGATATGAATTGCATTCAATTTAGCACACCGCTTGCTTCAGTTCTGTGCAGAATCCAATAAGCTTGCTCAATGAGGCACAACTGATTACTCCAGCCACAACGCTGAGTCACTGCGTTTTACCCAAATGGAGCCGAGTAGACCGCCACATGTCATTATAGACATTACAGAAGGTATTTTATAGATCTATTGTGTTTAAGCCTACAAGTACAAATAGTATGCATTTTTCAAATCATTGATATCAAACATTGAATTTGTCTGCCTGCCCATCTCTGTTTGTCTAAATATATCTATATATGTTTGATTCATTCATTATAATAGGTATGTAATATTTATATTTGAGTATGATGATAGAAGTGACTAATAAGTAATCAGACAAGTGCTCTTCACAGATAATATTCACAGTAATATTCATTTAGATTTGAGGACATTTCTGACCATTTAGATTTTATAACATTTCTGACAGTGACATCGTAGGAACACCATGAGTTGAATTTGAATGAAGTAAATATATAATCAAACCATCTATCCACCCGCCTTTCCAATCCCTGCCACCTCCTTTGTGAGTGTGAATTAATTTGAATTTAATTTGAATGCGACTCATGTCATTTCTCTCATGTCTCCCCTCTCTCTGCCCTCAGTTTCCTGTCTCTATATACTCCCCGTCTAAATAAAGCAACCAAAAAGCCAAGAAAAGAAAGCACACACAAATAAGTATTGGATGTAAAGGAAGCCAGGAACCCTCCTGGGAGTCAGATCTACAGTATGCATGTTTTCATTGGACTCCACGTTACCTCTGGAGGGTTATTGAGGTGTCTCTCGTGTTGTTGATTCCTCAAGGCCCAGCTGTGAACCTGCCCCGAGGAGACACAATGATCCGAGAAACTTCAGTTAAACTCGTTGGCAGAACTGAGTTGGGCAGTGGTTCTTAGCCCATTAAAACTCATTACCTGCCAGAATTGTTTCAGTCTGTGTCCATTCACTGCCAAGGTAAGGTCGGAAATCTTATTTTGAAGAGCATTAACTCGCTGAAGAGCATTGATGCTGCAGCGGGACCACAATAAGCATTAGCGAGGACCAATTATATGAAGATAGGTTGAAAATGGGTAGTTAAAGATGCTTTGCGGATCCGGTGTAGATTTTAAGCATGTTGTGTTTGTCTTCCACCAGTGCCTCCGGTCGTGTCGGTGTTCCTGCCCTCCTTCAACGCCACCGCTGACTACCAGGAGTCGGTCACCTTCACCTGCATCATCTCTGGGTCGCCTGAACCCCAGGTCACCTGGCACAGGTAACTGTTGAACCCTTTTTAACGGTAGTTTTCCACTGAACCTTGTCGGCGGTTGCCAGCGTTGGAGAGTGCCTGTTGCCTAAAATCTGCTGTTGAATGGCCGGTGGGTACACTGATAAATCCACTGTTGAATATTGGTGGTAGTAAACAGTTCAAGATCTGCTGTTGAATGGGCGGTTGGTTGGGTACACTGTTGCGCTCGTGTCCTCAATTCGTGTCTTTCTCACGCTGTCCAGGAGAGGACAGCAGTTGCAGCAGTCGGAGCAGTATGTCTTCAGCAGTCTGGAGGGTGGCCGGAGCACTCTAACCATCCACAACATCAGACAAGACCACGGAGGAGTCTACTCCTGCAGGGCCACCAACAAGGCCGGGTTCCAGGAACGAGAGTTGCTCCTCAAGGTGTTTGGTAAGTGAAGCCGCGAGCAGTGAGGCTGCGGCATACACTAAATATCAAATATTACCTACAACGCCTTGCATTATAACTGCCGTTGTGAGCTTGCAGATCGGCTGTTTTTCCACAATACTGTATTTATCTATGGAACCGAGTCAAACTAAATGTAATGCCTCAACTCCTACAATTCTAAGTGCTTGTCAGGGTGGGGGTCCCCCATTTCAAATAATTATGAGTTTGGGAATCCTTGCTCTAAAGTTTAGAGCAAGGATTCCAAAACTCATAATTCTTCCTAGGCCAACGTTCTGGTTTGTTTAGAGTCTAAACAAACCAGAACGTTGGCCTAGGAAGAACTTGCCAAAATATGTTAAAACCAAAACCAAATAAAGTTTGACAAGGGTTTTATACTGCAGGTTTTATTCTGTTTTATACTGCTCCAGTCTGGCGCCATTTCTGCCAACAGACATAGTGGTGTGTTGTGCTATATTTCTCTCCAATAATTGCAGTTTTTTGCCATCTGGCTGTGTTTGTTGTAATATGTGAAATGACAAAGACAAGACGAGTGCTACAGTTGGCTGTTTATTTCCTGACTGTGTGATTCCGGTTCAGAATATATAGCAATGGGGAGCCGGAGGAGGCTCAATACGAAAAAGTGAAGTGAAGCAACAATCCATTTTATTTGCGGTCACACAGAAAGGAGTCATCCTTCACAGCCAAAATGTTCTGTACAGATTGCAGAAATAACACCAAGCAAAACACAAAGCATAGCCAACAGGAGAGCATTCCATCGCCTTCTATGCAAGATCACCACGGATCATCATCGCACACAAATGTTTCACTTAATGTCTCTGTGGCTTTTGACTTTTCATTTTCTTGTAGTCTCCCCCTCCACGTGCAGGCAGGCAGGCAGGCAAGGCAGGCAGGCAGGCAGGCAAGGCAAGGCAGCCATCACAATGTTAATTCACCCATCATGCACACAGTGTTGTGACTTGCAAACGACTCAGTGAGGGAAAGAATACTGATCTGCAGAACAGAGGACGAACCTCTCTCTGTTCATCGCATTGCCACATCGTTGATGAAACTTTAACAATTACATGAACTTGAGAAAAATAAGTCCATGTAGTGAACTGCGGTCCAAAGTTCACGTGTAGACGTATTTTGATCAAAGATCTTGTGGGAGATATTTTTCACTGTTTTTCATATAATTCAAAATGGCGGGTGATCTAAAGGTCAGAGGTCAAAAGTAAGAGCACAGAAGTTTTTTGGTATGAGGAGACGCATATGTGTTTCATTACCGAAGGTCAAACGGTTCATGAGCTATGCACTTTCAAAGTTTGCATTTTCAATTGAGTGATATATAAGCGCCACCCTTTGGCCAATGGTCGATGGCTTCGCAACCTCACCGTTTGGCATGGCCCTCTACCATATTCCCGAGTTTCACGAAAACCGACTGCACGGTTCAGCCAGAACTGCTATTTTTGGCGGAAGAAGGAGGAGGAGAAGAAAAAAACAGACAAAAACAATAAGGGAGCCCTTCGGGCCTGCTTGGTCCCTTAATAATAAAATTACTCTTCTCATTCATCGAAAACGCAAATAGAATAATCACGGAGAAAATAATCGATAGTTGCAGCCCTACATTTATTTGTATGTTGTACATCTTCATAAAGCTGCAAGCTATTTCCATCACACATTCTTCTGATAACACTCTTCTATCACCATAAATTATGAACTGACAATGAGATTCATGCTTCACTCGTCAGCACAAGGAGTTCTTGTTGTTCAACGTACACATTTAGATGAAGGTAAGAGGGGAGGGCCAGCGGAGGTGGCATCTACAGTAATACAGGCATAAGTTAGTTTTATCATCCCTGACATGACAGCACAGTGGATGGGAGAAGCACAGGGAATATAGATCTCTCTCTCTCTCTCTCTCTCTCTCATTGTAACAAACAGCAATGGTGTAAAGTAACTGTAAAAGTAATTATACGTAAGTACAGTACATGTACTCAAGTACTGTACATAAGTACAATTTTGAGGTATATGTTTTTTTTACTTTGTTCACTATTTGCAAGGTTCAATGCTGGTTCAATATTGTACTTTTACCACACTACAATTATATGAAAACGTAATCTACTAATTACTTTGTAGAATTGTATTATTATAACAAAACACACCACCAAATACAGTAGCTAATCTACAAACTCACAATGTGTTGCAATGCGATATACATTGTCCAGGATATATTTCACAAGTTCAGAACTTACTGAAATGAGACATTCTGCACAATTATTGTTAATACTTTAGGTATATTTTGATGCCAATACAGTTGTACTTCTACTCAAGTACATTATTTTTGAATATGGGACTTCTACTTGTAACAAAGTATATCTACATTGCAGTATTGATACTTTTACTTAAGTAAAACATGTGCGTCCTTCCATCACTGATGCTATGGTGATCCAATGAGTCAGCATGCAGGGTTAAAAGGTTCAGAATCGTATTGACACAACATAATGGTGTGTTCAGTGCTGTGTCATCTTGACTTATAACTTTAATATGATGAGCGTTGCACATAGAGGGTCTCTGTCAATTATTATCCCCCCTCTCTCTCTCTCTCTCTCTCTCTCTCTCTCTCTCTCTCTCTCTCTCTCTCTCTCTCTCTCTCTCTCTCTCTCTCTCTCTCTCCCTCCATCTGGGGGCTGGGGATTTACAGTGGAGGATTTGATTTTTACATGATTGGTGCCCTTGCCGTAAATGGTTTATTTCTATGGTCAATCCTACAGTGTTGAGTAAAAGACAAAGTGTTTAAAGTGGCCCAAGACTGCTTTTATCCTGGGAGTAGGTTACAGGGAAACAATGGAAGACATTAACTCTGGTTATAGGAGAGAGGCTAAAATGGCTATTTACAGTAGCAGGAAGAATGCACTGCCTGTTTTCGTATCTTTAGCGAAAGCCAGAAGAATTAATCTGAAAGTGGTGCTATAATGACGCTTTATGTTCTGTGGTAGAGGATCATTTAATATTCAATATTGTTAGGTAGGCGTTTGGTTTTAGCGATGTATACATTATAGTCAGACAGGTTCTGTGTTGTCTTGACAAAAATGACCAAAAAAAGAATGTCTCTCTCTCTCTCTCCCTCTCCCTCTCCCTCTCTCTCTCTCTCTCTCTCTCTCTCAGTCCAGCCCCACATCGTCCAGCTGCGTAACGTGACGGCGGTGGAGGGCAGCGCCGCCATGATCTCCTGTGTGTCTGAGGGAGAACCTCTGCCCGACATCTCCTGGAGGAGAGCAAGCGATGGACACACCTTCACCCATGGAGTCAAGGTGTGTGTGTTTGTGTGTGTGTGTGTGTGTGTGTGTGTGTGACTGTGTGTATAAAGACATTCTGAAAAGGCTAAAGTATGACCAAATTCAATTAAACCACCATTCTCACAATCGATCAGATTTGTGTGTACTTGTATTGCTACACCCGCAAGCTCAAAATGTCCCCATGCACGAGTATTGTACAAATTTGAGAAATAGACTGTGGTTTAATTTGACCTCCTTTTACCTAGGAGAGAGGAGCAGAAACATAGAATCCATAACACCGTGACATAACTTGGTTTCTCTCCCCCATGTATTTATATCTTGTCAAGGTCACAGCGTATGATCCACATGTCCGTTGATGTGGAAAATAAAACATTCTCTTCTGTTGACGAAATGCCCCCCAAATAAACTAGAAAAGTGCAGGTCTCCACCAGGCAGGGTTGCCGGACCCAGGCCTATACAAACGGAATGAGCTGCAGCTGTACTCGCTTGGAAAAAGTTGACTTTGCTATGCTGTCTTCATCATCATCCAAATGAAATTTCCATCTATGCTTTCCTAAAGCCTCCCTGAGAAGTTAACAATCAAACAAATACTGGTAAATAAATACATAAATAATGCCTTTTGAAAAAGGTCACGGTTGAGATAAATGAGCATGTGTGTTGGCTGGAAACACCAGGGTTGATAAATCACTGCAGAATATGAGAGTAAGTACTTCTTCTGTCCCAGAGCAAATGCAATTATGTAAATGTGGAGCTGTGAAGCAACACACCTAAACATATACTATAGGAGAAGACAAACACAGCATGTTGATGATGGATGACTCCAGTCATTCTTGTTTAAAACTTTAAAACTGTTCCGCTCTCAATTTACACTCCAATCTTGCACGGACTACCCTGTTCAGCATCAGTCCTTTGTGTTGCTTATTAAATATGGTACAGTATGGTATAGGTTGTTAATTATGGTGCAGTGGGTTTTTTATTTTTTTATTGATTGATTGATTGAATACTTTATTAGTCCGAAATATCAACATATAACAGCACAAGTCAGTACAGTCAGACATTTATAGGCTAAAAGATACCACAATGACTTGTTTCCATTGTGGTCCTACAGTCAATGCATCAACATAGCATAAATATAACACAATAATACATAACATCAACAAATACAAAACACTACAGTATATGTACAAAGGAGAAAAGGGGGAAATTATAGAGAATGACGGCTCCTTTCTACGCGAAAAAATGATTTACCTCCCATTGTGGTTTCCTGACAGATGGATTGTCAGGCCTATTTTGAAAGAAGCCAGTGATCCACATTTTGTTTAGGGATGGTGTCGAGGCATTCCACATTTTGAGCAATAGAATGAGAATGTCCCCATGTTTGTGCTATAAATAGACGGGTGTTACCAGTTCGTTGTTACTCCCTCCAGTATTGTGGCTGTGGCTGTCACTCACTTTGGAGAAGTAGGTTATTAAATATGGTACAGTAGGTTAGCTGGATTGTGCTTTTGTTAAGAGTTTGACAAAGACATATAAGCCAGCAGGTCTGGACATTATTTGTGCATAAACTCATGATTGTAGATGAAAAGAGATTCATATTAAATATCTTCCTGAACTGTCAAGAAGGCCTCAAGCCTAGCTGTGTAGCAGTTACAGCCTCAATCAGGGAGATTTTGGTCCAACTATATCGGGAGGGGTGGTCCCAGTTCGAACCTGCATCAGGACAGGAGTGATCCTTTGGCAAGAGTAGCCTATACTTTAGTATCCTGTGTGTACCACTGCCAGTTTAAGTGACTCAAGAGATGAGATCATGTTGTCTTGCTCCTCACGGGCCCGGTATTCTCAAGAAAAATGTCCTGTTATTTTAAAGTTGTGTACTAAACTACAGTGTGTTTACATTTAGAGAGAGAGAATCTGATCATTATTCTGCTGAACACAGGATGATCCTAATGTTTTTATTTGTTTTCTACTCACACTTTTTTTTTCATATATCTCTCAGCAGGGTTAAAAGCTTCAGAGACATATTGACACAACATAATGGCGTGTTCAGTGCTGTGTCATCTTGACTTATAACTTTAATATGACGAGCGTGGCACACAGAGGGCCTCCGTCAATTATTTGATAAGAGAACAATCGTATGCTTTTAGGGGACACAAAGTCGTCCCTGTGGTTCACAGGAGACACACTGGCTCGGAACGTTTGACTCGTACGAGATGAGATTATCTTCCTCCTTGAGAATCCATCCAATCCTCCATTGTGATGAGCGACCTTGAGAAAATGCAAATATTGTATTCCCACTGTCACCAAATTAATTTTCTATTTATTAAACGCAATGCTTGCAGTGATGCAATCGTCTATGTTATGAGCAGATTATTTAGTAGTATGTCTTTATTATAGACCGGTCAGTATAAGATACTGTATACAGTATGTTATATAGACTCGCATAGCCAGACAACTATTCCACAAGCTTCGAATGCTATAGTCTGAAACTACTGTACACCTCCCGAAAACTGAACACATTTACATTTTATGCTCTACAGCAAGCTATAGGCTATGCGTAGATTATTTTGCTGTACTAGTCCATACCCGTTATACCCGGGGATATGACATACCCAATCCCTACCTCTCTCCCCCCACGCAACGGAGCCCCCCTTCTCTCGCCCTCTCTTTCTTCCCCCTCACACATTTCGTCCACACATTTTCTCACATTTTGAGGACACAATATCTAGAATTATTTGTTAGATGTTAGGATGAATTTGCGCCACTGTAAAGACAAAACAGAAGTGCTTGCTCATGATCAGAGCTTTCGTGTCCCACACTTTATGATGGAAGCATTTGATAATTTTCTGTCTGGCCACGCAAGACTATAGACTCTATAACATACAGTATCTATTAAATACTAGAGCTCCACCTGCTGGAGGGACAGATTAGACTCCCCTGAGTCCCCCCGCCCCTCCCCAGCACAATGAGAACCCCTCCTCCCGAGTCCCCACAGACTTGTGCTCAACCATGGGGCACGAGAGTGTCCTCTCCTTCCCCCTTCGTCACACTTACCGTGGGAGGTGTTCAAATACAAACAGAAGTACAACATCTCTTCTTCTACCCAAAATACTAATATGGCTGGCCGTATCACTCCAGTAAAGTAAAAAAAATGCCGCAAGAATATACTAAACACATCACTTGAGTACTTGAGTAGGCCTACTTAGTTACTTTACACCACTCCTGACTCCGTTCACTACATCCAGATGATCTAAGTATGCAACAGATACATACAAGGATACCTCAGCTGGGATATAAAGCCCTCCTCTCATTGGCTGATGTTTCTTCTGTGCAACACTAAAGCCCAGATAAGCTCCTGTGAACAGGATGGGGTGTCGATGGTCGAGGCTTAGCGGCTTAGGTTCACATAATGAGTCTTTACAAAGATGAATGTGTATTGATTAGCCTGGGGAAATCCATGGTGCAATGTACGTACACACACGCGCACACGGACACGCACACGCACGCGCACACACACACACACACACACACACACACACACACACACACACACACGGACTCACGGACACGGACACACACACACAGACAGATTAAAGTTATCAGTCACCACCACTGATTTCAGCCATTTGGATTCCAGAGAAGCCAGCATTTTTTTAACTCATTGACTGCCAGAGTTAAAACCGTTTCAATCATAGAAAATAATCAGTAGTTTCATCATATACATATAGTACGTTGATCCAGTGTGTCTCTCCAGATAATGTACTGTTGTTGATTCTTATGTCTCCACAGAATCTGCATTCTTACGTTCTGCTCCTGACATGTACAGTAGCTAGAAAGCAGTTGTGGACAGCAACTAAGTGCATTTACTTGAGTACTTTGTCCACCATCTTCACTTTGTTAAGATCATTTGTCATCCTTCGTCAAGCCTATTCTGTTTGAATACATTAAAAGAAAAACATAATTGACTGAGGCAGCGATGTTCCAGTTTGGTTGTCAGCAAAGTCTTAGGTGGTGTCATGTGGACGTATTCCTCGTTACCCGGGCAAGTAGTAGAGTCGTCCTGTCTAAATGGGTTAAGTATATGTTGGTGCCAATACTATGCTGTGGTATTGTTACTTTTACTTAAGTAAAATTTATGAAAATCTGAGTACCTTCCAAGTACTGTACAATAAACTCCAGGCAGCCTGCAACATTGTGGTTACACTTTAACAACAGCTGTGTGTAGCAAGACCTCTCAGTCTCAGGGCAACTTTATTACTGTTTCCATTAAAGTTAAATGTGATTATGCTAACTATCATTACACAGCACAGGCATTCATGCAGCGGCTGGTCAATTATTTTCTAGGCTGAATTATGTACTCATTAGCATGCACCGTGTGCGCGTCCTGCTGTGTCACTTAACCCCATGGCTAGACTACTTTTACTTTGTGTTATACTTCACTGACTTGGCGACATACGGTATGTCAGCATCTGCAGATCTGACTAAATACAAGTTCTAGCTACGTTGCATTGAAGCAAACTTCAGCTTGTAGATTGGCTGCTTTAGCCATTTTTTTAAATACTAGAGCGGTGCCCGTTGGGCACTACTGACCTACTTGGAACGATGCAAGTTGGAAATGCATGCCCCACCCAGATATTATGAGTCTATGCAGGCGTCAGAATGATGTCAGAACAGTCCAGCTCCATGTATGGACACTGGGCAGGGGCTCTGTCCAGAGCCCGGGCAGGACAACCGCGGGTTCGACCGACTCGACACTGGGCACTGCACCCCCTGTGGTGGGGTGGAACACGTGTGTCAAATTTGAAGTCGGTGGGGCGAACGGTTCTCGAGTTACGTGGATTAAAGACGTACAGACTTACGTACAGACGTACAGATAGAAAGAAGCAGATTCTTTTTATTTGTTTGTTTGTTTTTTTGCTAGAGGCTATGGCTATTTGTGGGTCCTTGGCATTTCTTTATTTAGCAGCATCAGTCAATTACACCAGTGATTGATGTGTTTCACTCTAATTGACCAGTTAAATCCAATATCATCGGGGGCTGTGGCGTGTTTTGTTTAATTTCCTTCACACTACACATTACGTGTGTATTTACTTTGCCAAATTGTACAATTTGTGAAATAGAAAATTTCATAGTCCTTAGAAAGATTATGGAAAGAAAAAAATAAAATATTTGGGCAGGAAAATATTCAGGTTGTGGTTAGGATTTGGATTAGACGTTTGGAGCTAGCTCTGGTCCATAGCTCTAATGCGTAGCCTTAGAGCTATGTTACTTTCAACTTCCGCCGCTCGCATGAATGCAGACCAGCCTCTACTCTTTATTGTAAATAAAAAGAACGTTTTTGCTACTCACCAAAACAAAGGCGGGTTGTGTCAATAGAAAGACTACTTTCCTTAGTGGAAGCACTCTGAGCCCCCCACCACACGTATAAACTGTACTTTTTGGGCAAAAAGGGATTTTGTTTCCACCGGGAAAAAAACATTTTTAGTTACTCCGCTGCGCCCTCTACTGATATTGCCCAGAGAACTGCCTCATAGAGAATATTTTTCCTCCGGTGAAAAAAAATCCCTTTTTGGCCAAAAAGTACCGTTTATACGTGTGGTGGGGGGCTCAGAGTGCGTCCACTAAGGAAAGTAGGCTTTCTATTGACACAACCCGCCTTTGTTTTGGTGAGTAGCAAAAACGTTCTTTTTATTTTCGCTAAAGAGGAGAGGCTGGTCTGATTTCGATTTGAGATTTAAAATTGTAAGTCCCATAGCCTTGTACTGCAGGGCAGAATCGTAGAAGCAGTAGAAGGTTATGAATCAGAGCTAGTTTGGAGCATGGGTCTTCAACAGGGGGTCCTCAGAGGTAATACAGGGGGGTCGCCAAATGTTTGTGTGATAGGACTTTTACATTAACCACTTGAACCCTAGCATCCCTATTCTGAGGAGAACTCTAGCCAAAAAATGCTGATCGCTTGTAGATCGGCTATTTTCGGCCAAGAGGTTTGGCTGAGAGGGAAACGGGCAGACATAAATGTCTGAAAATAATCGTTAACATGAAACCAACAATGGTGATAGTGACAAGACTATGAAAAAGTATAATTTGCAACACAATTTTATGCAGTATGTAGTGAGAGGTCCGTGCTTCATCTCTTTCTCAGCTACGGTGTCCTTGATTTGAAAAACCTAACTTCAGAGGTTAGGTTTAGGGGTTGGGGTGGTGCCTGAATTCAACTTTGGTGTGTGTAAGTAAGTAAGTAAGTACATTTTATTTATAGAGCACTTTTAAGTGCTGTACAGTAAAAACAACAATATAAACAAGTTAAAACAAGGCACAAAGGAGCAAACACAACAAAGAGTAAGAGCAGAAACATAAATTGACAACAATGATGGTCAAACTAAAAGTAAAAGTTTACAAGATAAAATGTATCCTAAATAAATAATTTTTAACTTGGACTTGAAACCTTCAACAGACTCTACATTTTTGGGTGGTGCAACCACTCCTACAACCAGCAATGTCCGTGTACCTGTGTGTAACAGCAATGTCCCCTGTACCTGTGTGTAGTCATGAGCACGAGTATGTGACTTATTAATACCAGTAGGGGGCGCCAGAAACAGAGAGAGGGGTAGTGCTGTGCCTGCTAATGAGCGAGAGAGGGGGGGGGGGGTGGGGGGGGATTGCACCACTCAGTTCACACGGGTGTGATTTTTAATTGATAAGGGTGTGTGTGTGTGTGTGTGTGTGTGTGTGTGTGTGTGTGTGTGTGTGTGTGTGTGTGTGTGTGTGTGTGTGTGTGTGTGTGTGTGTGTGTGTGTGTGTGTGTGTGTGTGTGTGTGTGTGTGCGCACGTGCATGCCTGGGTGTGTGCGTATTTAGAGCCAGGATGGGCGCTTTGAAGTGCGTGGCCGCCACGCCAAGTCCACACTGAGCATCAGTGGCGTGAAGCTGTCGGACCTGGGTCGCTTCGACTGCGAGGCTCTCAGCAGGATCGGAGGCCATCAGAAGAGCATGTATCTGGACGTAGAGTGTGAGTACACAGCGTCCACAGTCTGATCAACAACTCACAGCCTCCTTCTAAACTTCTTCATGTCAAGGACCCTCAAATTGACATACAGTAATATTAGCCCGCTGCACAGACCCTCATTTGAAAGGAATTAACGGTGTGCCAATATTTGTACAGTTGTATAGCAGAAATGATTCTAAACCATTGTAATTTCAAGGACCCCTAGTTTGATATGCATCAGGCTATGGACCTCTATTTAATAACTTTTTTTGTCTAATCATCTATCTTAATTTAACTTATAGAGGGTCCATTTGATTTCATGTATACACTCTCGGAGTGTCCTTTTGGTTCCTAACTATCATTTGGCTGGGGACCCCCTGGAAGCCCCCCAAGCACCCCTGGGTGTCCCCACATTCAAAATGTTTCCACAAGCATAGTCAAATCTGTGAAATAGAAATTGTCATGGTCTTAGAGAAAAAAAGAAAATAAATTGGGGCGTTATTATTCAGGTTGGTTTTGAGAACTACTGCTACTGTATATAGGATGAGATTGCTGGTGGTGAATAGTTCAGTATCACATCCTTTGGATTGAAGTACGTCATACACAAACTCACCCACTAAAACTAATTTACTTTGAGGACATTATTATTTCCACAAAAGGGCCCAATTTGTATTTTCAATCATTTTTGGATTCAGAGTAAAAGCGGCCATGTCTTTCCGGCACCCCAGAGCTTCTATTTTGAAGGCATCCCGGCACTGATTGTGTTAATTGATTTAAAATATTTCATTCTTTCTTTGTGTGTTGCTTTGTACACAGACATGCCCAAGTTCCTGTCCAACCACACCATCTACTACTCGTGGGAGGGGAACCCGGTGAACATCAGCTGTGACGTCATGTCCAACCCTCCCGCCACCATGCTGTGGAGGAGGGAGCATCTCACCATCTCTGCCGACAGCTCTGCCAACATGCGGGTACACCACACTGTGGGCCGCTCCCTGCTGGAGGTGGGTACCATCAGAGTAACTATAGCTACTGTACCTTAATAAAGTACAATTTTGAGGTATTCTGTACTTTCTTCAGCATATCAATTTATCAATACTTTACTTTTACTCCACTACAATTATTAGATTTTTAGTTACGAGTTAGTTTGCAGATTTGTATTATTATTACAAAGCATGAACCACTTCAGCCCTATATACATTTCGACCATTTGAAAGTAGCAGATCTACAGATCTTTTGTAGCCTACTTTTACTCACAGACATTTTGAATACAGGACTTCTTACTTCTTACTCTCTTGCGTAGAGTATATATTGCAAAGTTGATACGATGATGATGATGATGATTATTTTATTGTATTTTTGTCCCAGGTGACACCGATGTCCGACAGAGATTTCGGACGCTACAACTGCACGGCCGGAAACAACATCGGACTGCGGTACCAGGAGTTCATCTTAGCCCAAGCAGGTGAGTCTACAACCCTGACATAACTTGGCTTCTTCAGATTAACAAAATCATGTAGGAAAGGTTCCCTGTGGATATCATGGGGGAATTTACTACGAGGTACAATAAATGCAATGCAAAATGTATGTCATTTTACCTAAAATATTTGGGGCGTGATTCTGAAATACTATAGCTCTCTGTGTGTGTGTGTGTGTGTGTGTGTGTGTGTGTGTGTGTGTGTGTGTGTGTGTGTGTGTGTGTGTGTGTGTGTGTGTGTGTGTGTGTGTGTGTGTGTGAGTGAGTGTCTTGATGATTATGGCATACAGCTCATGAAAATCACAAAATCCTATGTCAAAATATTAGATTATTTTACGAGACCACTAAAAAAAATGTAAACGAGAAATGTCGACCATCTGAAAAGTATATTAATGTATGCAGTCAATACTACTCAATGGGGCATGGCATGGAGGTGATCAGCCTTTGTCACTGTTGAGGTGTTATGGAAGCCCAGGTTTGCTTTGATAACAGCCGTAAATGCATTTGTATTGTTGAGTCTCATGTCTCACACCTTCCTCTTGACAATACAACCTAGATTCTCTGTGGGGTTCAGGCCAATAGAGCTGGAAAGGTAAATTAGCATCTCCATGATGTGTTGAAACCGTTGTTAAGTTTTCACTGTCAGTGGATCAACACCAGCAGATAACATGGCCTAAATCATCACTGTGTTTTGTCAAGTCCAGAGTCTCAACACATCCATCTATTATGATATTTTACAGCACTGTGTGCCTCCGTACATTGACAAGCTTTATGTTGATGCTGATCTTCCTTTTCCAGGGGCACTTGGCACCTGCCCACAGAGCCAAAACTACTAGTAACTGGTATTACTGTGCTTAACTGACCAGCCAACTGGCCTGACTTGAACCCCACAGATAATCTAGGTTGTGCACAATGAATTGAGAATATATGAAAGTTTCACTTTTTGAATTATATTACGGAAGAAAATTAACTTTTACACATTCTAATTCATTGAGATGGAGCTGTACAGTATATTCCATATATTCCATAATTGTCAGACTCAGAGACCTCTCAGACCAATCTCAGCATCCAGCCATTTGGCTTATTTAGTGTCCCTGAAGCGCTCCGCTATTCGCTAATAGTCTTATTTGCTATTGGCATATAGATAAATCCCACTACAGCTTGTACGCCTCTTCTCAGCCAGCCTAGTATAATCTCAAATAGTGCTGCTGATAATAGCCCATTGCTCGCTATTTAGTGAAGTATTTACTATATATGGTAGCTCCGCCTAATACACAACAGCTTAGATTTTCTTTAGTAGAGATTAAATTGCCATGGCTTGGGGAGAACAGTACCGGGTAAAAAGCTGCACGCACACACACATCCACAAATGCACGCAAACACTATTTCCACAGCTCATGATGGAGCAGCAGGGGATGGTGGATGATTTGAAAGCTGAAAGCTCACCCAAGATGTCTCATCTTCAAAGCTAATCATTACGGCAGTCGTTCTCAAAGTGAGATTCTAGGCAGAGGCGACCTGAGCTATGTTTCACCCTTCTCAATTTAACTGGGACTCGCTGTCAGGCATTAGAGCGAGCCTACAGTATATGTGCTACGGGCCCTAATGGCTATTGGGCCACCAAATGAACGGAACTACTTAATATTCACCACACCAGACCATAACTCCCACCACGGAAATCACGTAATACCTTAATTGCAACCACTATATGGCATTAGTATTTCCTACAGCTTCCAAAAATGTGTTAGTCCAACAATCTGAACTAACCCTTTAAATGAGTAAACCATGATGAATAATGTTAGAAAACGGTTTGTGAATGTGAGAAACGAACACATGTAGCAGAGAGACTCACAACCTCAACCTGGTGTGTGATCTAAAAGTCTGATATCTCCCCCGAGCTAGAGGTAATTGGCTTAGCGGTTAAGATGTTGGCTTTCCACGCGTCACACATAGGTCCATCCGTAGTGTGTTGTTGCATTAAATCATGTAGTGTTTGATCAACGTGGTGAATGCTGTGCGTTTGCAGACGTGCCGTCCAAGCCGTACAGTGTGCGCCTGTCGTCAGTCTCCCAGCGCCTGGCCACTGTCACCTTCATGCAGCCCGACTCGCACGGCGGCGTTCCCATCGGACACTACCTGCTGCAGTACAAGGAGGCGGGCTCCCAGCACTGGAGGGCGGTCCAGTCACATGGCGTGCAGAGTGAGTCTGAGTTGAGCTGATTTGGAAACCCACACTGTTGTAGCCTGATTATCAGACTCTGAGCTTCCTGCTCTTCACTCAGTGGAGTGGGCGGGCCGGGGTCTGTGGGCTGGAAACCACAGTGGGTTCTCGTACTTCTCACAACGCCAGACGTCGTGAGCTTTGTAGAGATTGACTATTCTCACAATGTGTATCTGTGGAACCGAGGCAGACCAAATTGACTGCCTCAACTCTTACATTACCATGTGCTTAGTTGTCAGGGTGGTGGGTATAAAAGATGGCTAAAATCTAAAATGACACAAACACTTTCCCGGATTTACTGGGTTAATGACAATCATTTGTATAACAATTAATCATCAATTAAACTTTCATGATCGTGAAAGGCGTACTGAGATGTTTCCACCCAGCCACCCACCGCCACCCCAACCCTCCCATAGAGACACCCCCCCCCCCCTCCCCACACACACACCCCCACCCCCCACAGCTTGTGTCAGAACCTCCTCCTTCCCGCCTGACGGGAGGTCACCCCCAGAATGCACTGGGGCAGAAAGGGCGCGCCCGCCCTTCATGACAGCAAATTGATTTCCGGGAGCCTCTGGGCGGCACGAAGGAAGCAAACGTTGACATGGTTTCTGTAGAAGGAAAAATAAGTGGAAGGCAGAGAGAGGACAAAACGGTCACGCGATGAGTGGAACTGACAAACCTGAAGGAATATTATAAGTGGTAAGACACCGCTTATAATATTCCTCATTTTAGAGTCCATTACATGGTGATACAGCTAAATTAATGCCCTTTTAGCAAAAAAATTATACACACATGAATTACTTTAATCAGTGGAACTGGAGTAAAGTGTAACAGTGATAGACGTAACCCATTTAGACCTGGAAAGCCTACGTATATGTTGAATCCGGGAACACATTTGTGTCATTTTAGGTGATATATCGTTGCTGTCGGGCAGAAACCTACAAGAGTGTCACACTAAAGATACTTTGTCTCCCATCCAAAATTCAAACCTAATAAGTCAAATGTGGAATGATTTCCTGGGCATTTACACAAGCTATATTTTTGAGTGGTGCAACCACTCCTACAACCAGCAATGTCCGTGTAACTGTGTACCGTACCTGTGTGTGTACCTGTGTAAATGAGCACTAGTATGTGACTTATTTATACCAGTAGGGGGCGCCAGAAACAGAGAGAGGGGTAGTGCTGTGTCTCTAATGAGAGAGAGAGAGAGAGAGAGAGAGAAAGAGAGAGAGGGGGGGGGGGGAATTGCACCACTCAGTTCACACGTGTGTGATTTTTTGCTGTACAATTTATACTTGGCTTTATCATTTGGCTCACATCTACTTTATTATCTTTTAGGGCGGCTGTTTGCTGCAGGCAATAGATGAAATAAAATATCTGAACCAGAGTTTTATGCTGGTCTATACAGTATACACACCGTAGTTCTGAATGAAGAGGATCAAAGTCAGGTGGCATAAATGCTGTTGATGTTTGAGATGAATTTATGTTTTACTCTGCTGGGAACACAACACCTGTATGGACCTGGGTTGTGATGCCACGTGGTCTCTGTATAGAAGCTGATTTCCACAACTGAATAAAAATAGAAAGATAAGGATGATGTATTTTTTCCCCCTTGCTGTTGTAAATGTATATCTCAGAATTATTCTCGCAAATGTGACTTTATATCTAAATGTTTTGAGTTAGTGTCTCGTGGATCCAAGTATATCTCAGAATTCAGACATTATTTCCTCACAACTGTAACTCTTTCACAACTTTTTGGATTTAATTCAGTGGTGAAAATGGCCTTCCACATCTCGTAGTCAGCTACTCTTCACTTGAGTCCGTGTTACACTGATATCATGTGGAATCTCTTGAACGCCTTGTGTCGTTCGCCCAGTTTGCCCTTCAGGTCTCTTCTCTGTTTATTTTTTATCCTTTGAACGTCCCAGTGAAATAAATGATCCATAGCCTGTGAGCTAGTTCAGGCAGATAAAGTCGAGAGGTTTTTGCAAGGATGTGTGTGCAGCACCATGTGGGCGATGTACTGTATTGTATGTGACGTGTCAAGCAGCTGACCAAATTGGTGGTCTACTTAAGCTCACTTGCTGTCAGCGCGCTGCCACGGAATGTTGTGTGTGTATCTCCCTGCTTATAAAGCACTTTGGGGTATCAGTGTCCACTTTGGACACAGATAACATGGCAGCCAATGTCTTTGACATCATTACCAAGAGTCTCTGTCGAGGACGTGCTGTGATTGACCAGTCCTCGCTTTGACTTGTGCAGTAAGTCGTACTGGTCATAGTAACACAGTCAAGCCCACATTTGTGGAAGGATGATTGTTATTGTTTACATGTAACTTTAGAATTTTGTGGGACATACAATGCTATATAGTTCATAAAACAAATCATTTTTATCAATACAAATCATGTTCTCATGCTACAGTATTATTGGTCTCAATCTATTGGTGATTTATCTAATCGGACTGAACTAAATAAAGTCCTGTGACACTATGTGCTGTGTTCTTCATCACACTGCAGTGACGGTGGTGCTGACACCTCTGGAGCCCAACATCACGTACCAGGTGCGGGTAGCAGCCATCAACGGGAAGGGTCAGGGAGAATTCAGCCACACGGAGACCTTCCAGACATTACCCATCCGTAAGTCCAGTAGTCCACTCGTTTCACTCCCATGCCTCCACTATCTGGCTGCTTGGGGGGGGGGGGGGGGGACACATCCCAGCCCAAATCAAGGGGGGACGACATCCCAGCCCAAATCAACAAAAAACTGTGTCCACTAAATGTATGAGGAGTTATGGAGTCACAATCCACACTACTGTTCAAACAGACTCACAGACATGTGTTCAATCCCTTCTTCAGGGGAACCAAGCCCCCCGGCCGTCCACGGGCAGAGAGGGATGGGCAAGGCTTACCGCCTGGGGCTGATCAAGCAGGACGACGGGGGAATGCCCATCATTGAGTACATAGTCAAGTATAAGACCGTGAGTATCACAGAGTGTCAAACTTGACTCTTTTGAGCATCATTTATAGTCCATAGTTCTAATACATGGATTTGAAACGTTTCAGGCCGTGTAAAAATAATAATTTGAACTGCACCCGACTGCACAGACAAGCACTTCGGTTCTACAGATAAATATTAGTAAAATACTGTAGCTTCTGTAGTTCAGCTATTTTCAAAAAGTTTGCCTCTTTCTTAAAGGACCATTTAAGTATGCGACCATTTAAACCTAAAAAAAATAAAATAAGAAAATGAATGTCATGAAACCTTTAAAAGTCTATACATTTTAACTTTATAAATGTGCAGGTATAGTAACCCTGTAAACACTTATTCTGTATATGTTTGTTTACTGTTGAGTGAGAAAATAATGTTATATAGCTATAATGGATATAATGCTATTAATTTGGGGGACCCCACTTTGGGAACCTTGGGTCTAGTTAGTAAGGAGTCATAACTCCGACATTCCAGCCCAAATCAACGAAAAACTGTGTCCACTAAATGTCTGAAGAGTTGTGGAGTCACAATCCACACTACTGTTCAAACAGACTCACAGACATGTATGTAATAGTAGATCAACCTGTCAGGTGTAAAGGAGCAACTTGGACACTCATGCATGAAGGAAGCATGATTTCAAGTCCGTTGCTCTCCCCAGGTTGGCGGAGGGTGTGTAGAGCCCATCACATTAGATAATTGACACAAAATAAATATATAATAGCAGATCTACAAGCTCCTACTGTGGCACAAAGAGCTTGTAGGCCTATATATCTGCTATTTTTGAATAGCTAAAATCTAAAATTACACAGATGTTTCCCCTGTTTTAAAATACCTCAGATGACTTATGCATTATAAGGCCCAACTCTACCGAGTACGGTAGAGTATAGTTAGTATAATGTGATGAATGTTAAACGCAGTTATTTGAAACAAAGTCAAAAACAGTTCCAGTGGAAAGTGAATAATATAGTTAAAGCCAGCCAGTGCACAAAAGGCCAATCCAATTTGGAGGTTACATTTCCTTTTCTGTCATATTGGCAGTATAATTACAGGTCTCACTGCAAGTAACCTAAATGAATAAAAAAACTTAAAAAAGCATTGATTTTGTTTCTTGCTCCCAAAACGTGGTAGCTGCCCTGGATTTGTGACATGTTGAAACAACGATTGATTTCGTGATGCTAGGATTTGTTGAGCCATTAAAACAGAGCATAAATGTAGAAATAACTCTCCGCTAAGAGACAAACAAAATACAAATATCAGACAGGTTACATTACACCTTTAGCGCCGCTCTTACCATCATACATCATCCTACATCATCTTATTCTGGCCAATCACAATTTGCTTCCTCACTTTTCCATCATCACATTTGTCTTCAATGTTTGTGTTTACACAAACCCTGGGCATAGGATGGGCTATAAGCGACCCTCAAAAGCCAGACTAAAATGTTAGGGAGGGACTAGTGGAGAAGAGATCCAGTAAAACTAAGTGATTGTATGCAAAAAAGAAGGCACTGGCGCAGCTCAGACAATTTAGGCCCTTAGTTTAATATAACAGGGTGCAAATAAAAAGTGACAACGTTTCGATGTTTAAGTTACATCTTCGTCAGGTCATCAACTAAATTCATCATCTAAAATTGTCTGAGCTGCTCCAGTGCCTTCTTTTTTACATGTTACCTGTCCTGCTTCTGAGATGCACCAGACTGGCCTGCTATAGGCTAGAGGCGCGGTTGGAACTCCCTTAGTTTGGGTGTGCACACTCTGAAAATTGCAGATCTACAATTTCACAAGATGTCACTATACGACGCATTGTGAGCTTGTAGATCGGCTATTTTCAGCATGTAACCAAGTGTAAAATGTGCCATTACCTCGCCATCAAGGCAAGAAAATGATGGGTAAAAAAATAAAAAAGTATACATTGTTTAGTTAAAATACATGTTTGATGACAAAATCAACGTAATCGACTAAAATGGTATTATATAGAGCACCGAAGTCTGTAAGTCAATATCGGTAGAGGGCGCTATAAGTCTACTGATTCATGTACTTTTACATAGGGGGATTTTAGATCGCCATAGAACTGTGTTTGTAAAATAAACAAATCATCCCGTCTATTTCACTTTCACTGACTGAGAGAAAACGCTATTGTTACTGCTGCTGAATTAGTTACATTTTTGCTAGAAACAGACTACATGAAACATGACTGACTGATGTTCGTAAACGATACAAAGCCACCTCCCCGACAATTTCGCCAAGACAGTTTGTTTATTTTTGGACCACAATTCTTATATGAGACGATTTTAAGATGACCCCATGTTATTCTCCATTGAGATAAACGTCCATGAACCAGGGGATGAGCGAGTGACGTCAGGAGTTCGGCGCTCTATTTAGTCGACTAAAACTAGACTCAAACTAAAACATTTCAGACGACTAAAATATGACTAACACTGAATGGAATTGTATTCAAAAACTAAATCAAAATTTGCTGTCAAAATCAACACTGATGTGTTCACGCGTGTGTGAATAATCCCCAAAACACAGCTCTGGTCACAGATTCCAAAAGGCTTCCTCTCTGGATCTCCACATTAAACACAGTGGATGAGATGCTGTTCATTGAATAGAAACACGGCTGGCTAGCTGCTTCCTCCACTCTCTTTTGATGTTTGCACACACTGATGAAATGTACAGCATGGTCCGTTCCAATCATTGATTCTCTCTCTCTCTCTCTCTCTCTCTCTCTCTCTCTCTCTCTCTCTCTCTCTCTCTCTCTCTCTCTCTCTCTCTCTCTCTCTCTCTCTCTCTCTCTCTCTCTCTCACCACTAGTCCCTCCCTAACATTTTTGTCTAGTTTGTATTTGCTGACAAAATTGTCAGTTTATTTAGTCATCATTTTCTGTCTTCTTAGCTTTAGTTTTTATTTAGTTTCCATCGAACATTTTTTGTCATAGCTTTAGTCAACGAAATTAACAGTTTTCTGGATCTCTCTCTCTCTCTATCTGTGTGTCTCTCTCTC
The DNA here is from genome assembly GCF_963924005.1 of Protomyctophum bolini. Taxonomy (NCBI): domain Eukaryota; kingdom Metazoa; phylum Chordata; class Actinopteri; order Myctophiformes; family Myctophidae; genus Protomyctophum; species Protomyctophum bolini. The sequence goes on from NC_137884.1 coordinate 12,599,052, forward strand.
AGGATAAAGAGGACCGGTGGATGACCAAGCTGGTGCCGGGTTCCAATGACTTCACCACGCTGAAGCCTCTCCAGTGGAACACGCGCTACCAGGCGGAGATAACGGCACGCAACGTCAAGGGCCTGTCGGAGCCCACCTTCTACCAGTTCTTCATGCCTCAGGAGCCACACATCACAGGTAAACGCCAAGAGGCAAACCCCCTTCGCTGGAATTGAAGCTCACTTCCGGGCGCTCGAAAGTTTAAATTCCAAGGACCCCCCCATTACTCAAGACCCTGTGTACACCCTTAAGAGTTACAGATCCGTCCAGGGTCCATTTGGAATCGTATATCTCCAAAGTCCAAACTATACGACATTTCCCATCTATCTACTAACATGAACAGGGTCAAAAATCCTCTCCTCTCCTCTCCTCTCCTCTCCTCTCCTCTCCTCTCCTCTCCTCTCCTCTCCTCTCCTCTCCTCTCCTCTCCTCTCCTCTCCTCTCCTCTCCTCTCCTCTCCTCTCCTCTCCTCTCCTCTCCTCTCCTCTCCTCTCCCCTCCCCTCCCCTCCTCTCCTCTCCTCTCCTCTCCCCTCCCCTCGACTCCTCTCCTCTCCTCATGGGAACCTGTAGTTTTACACTGACTTATTTTCGTGACAAAAGTCAGACGTCCTGTGCTGTTGCCATGGTGATACTACTGTGATGCTGTGAGTGCCAGTTATCACTCACTTGCGAAACTCTTTTGTTCCTGGTCGTGCTCCATGAAAACAATAGAAAGAAAGAAAGAAAGAAAGAAAGAACACAAGTGAGGGGCACTCTGATCATCAGACATACATCATCTCATTCTGGCCAATCACAATTTGCATCCTCACTTTTCAATCTTCACTTTTCTGCCCTCATTTTTATCTTCAATGTGTACTTTGCTCAGCCAATAAAATCATCGCTATGGGGTACACAAACCCGGAAAGCTGGGTATAGAGCGCCGCAGTCCCCGCCCCCTTTCAGAAAAGCGAGTGGCCCAGGAAGTGGAAGCCCCATGCATTCTCCCATCGGCACTTTTAATATAATTTATTTCAAGACGGTTACGCCGCGGACAAAGCCAATTCGGATCGTGACGAATCATGACAATGAACACAATATTTTGGGACGATCAAATCATTAGAAAGAAGAAAAGAAAGTCAGGAGACAACACTATTTGTTATATTTTTCGTCTTATAAATTATTTGATCGGCCCAAAATATTGTGTTCATTGTCATGATTCGTCACGATCCGAATTGGCTTTGTCCGCGGCGTAACCGTCTTTAAATAAATTATATTAAAAGTGCCGATGGGAGAATGCATGGGGCTTCCACTTCCTGGGCCACTCGCTTTTCTGAAAGGGGGCGGGACTGCGGCGCTCTATAGGAGGGGCTAGCACCCCTCAAAAACAGTACAACAACCAGAAGCCATGGTAGGTTTTATTATTATGAGCTGCACAATAATGTCATCAAAGCTCTACATGAGAAATCCAGAGAGGCACTCGCTCTCATCTGGGAATGAGACTTACCGGGAATCGATGCCAGCAAATCAAAATGGATGTTTTTTTCTCTCCCCATTAGATGAATCATCCTCCCCCTCATAGATTCTCGCTGTACAAATTATCAAAAAAAGAAAAGTTCCAAAAGCAAGCTCTCGGTAAAATAGCTTTTGTATTTATTTGTGTTCATACAGTAGCATTGGAAAGGTTTGATATGAATATTTTATATCAGTATCAGATATAAAAAAGTTGTGGGATCTGCTATGTTTGAACCGTTTCATCATGCAAGTGGGAGAACTAGGCATTTGTAGAAAGGATTGTATAGATTGATTCTTGAAATGTGATTCATTGCCTCTGGCATCTGTTATTTTTAAAGATCAGCTGAAATCTGTTTGCTCTTATAAGTTATTGTCCTTGTTTCACTTTCTTTCTTTTCTTTCACTTGTTTCTTCAGTGAATCCCATCAGGCCGGCTCTCGGTGCCTCGGTTTGTTTGTCTGCATGCAAACAGATAAGATTTGTGGATTGTTTACTCGTCTATGGACTTCCTCCAGACAAACTTTCCCTTTTCGCTCACTCCTTTACGGAGACTATAATTCAGCTCTCAGGGAAAAAAACACCAAGTCACGTCCACTAATGATTCTGTTTATCGCACAAAGCATTAGCACCCTCTAACTTCCCCAATCAATGAATGTCCATTCAGTCACCATCGATCAGGTGAGGAACACCTCATATCTAATCAAGGTTCAATCGACACTCGGGCTGTAATGAGCTCGTCAGTGAGATGCATAGAAACGGCTTCCCAATCCACAAGTTGCCATTAGCAGGTGAATTAAATAACGGTACTAATGACCGTATAGATCACTAGCCAATCAGGGTTAAATGAGCAGCATTTTCCATGATTTTGGTCAAAAATAATAAATAATTTATAATATACCGTACATAACACCACAGAGGTCGTATGTTGGAATTCACTGTAGGGATAGTAATTATCGATTAATGCATTAATAGATAATTGATACGTTTTGATAAGCTTATCGATTGATTAACCGGTTAGTTGATAAGCAGCGTTTAATTTCATTTTTGGAGAATCTTAATTTCCCTCAATGTCTAACATTAAAATCTACACTTTGCTGATATACAGAAAGAATACAAAAGTCACATTATATTCCTTAATCAATGTATTTGACCATTGACGATACAGGGCCAGGCAATGGCATCTTTGTATGAGAATTAAGTAGAATCAATTGAAAAGTGCACTGTCTTGTCTGTCACGTCACATGCAAAAGCAGAGACGTTTCGATTAGTTATTTAACCGACTAATTTCTTAACGGCGATTCATCGATTAACTATTAACATCCCTAATTTGCCCGGTGTCTACGTGAACACAATGAATTGGCCCGTGTTTGGGGGAGCGAAGCCGGGTGGGTAGGGGGATTTGTCACTGCATGTATTCCTACGGGCTGTGTTGGGCGGGAGGAGAAGGACAAAGGCTCTACGGCCCCACGGCGGGGGCTCCTCACATGCACACACATTTGTGTGTGGGGAGGAATTAATTGACGACTAAACTTACTCTACCTTTTTGTTTGTGAGGAAAAATATATATACTGCACATATCCTGGTACGTATATTTAACTAAGAATCAGTGTTGGCATCATGTCTGTGAGGCTGTTTGGAGCTAATTTTATGCATGCAGCACGCTGATATGGTTCCTTCTTCGCATTTGAGTAAATGGTGCGCTGTGACTGGCCAGTCGCTGTGATTGACAGCCTACACCTAAACCTAACCCTAACCTTAACCTCAGTAAAGCATACCTAAAACTAAATGCCTGTAGGCCAGCCTGTAAATGCCTAAACCTAACCTCAGTAAAACTAACGCAGTGGCTGGGGGGCGTTTCCAAGAACCCGAATGCGTAGAAGATACCATATTAGCATGCAGCACTCACCTGGTCTGGTCTTGCATTCCATGGCAGGGTAATCTGCGTTGCCGAATAAAGCCCCGCCCTCCTTTAATTAAATCTTGTTTTTGGAGTCAGTGGGTTAAAATATTGCTGGCGTGACCCATGTCAGTGGGGCTGTTTTGGAGTCGGTGCACTGTAGCCAATGTAATGCCCGCAACACCTGGTCTGACAATGCGGGATGGGGTGGGGGCACGTATACATTCATATTGCCGAATAAAACCCTCCACCTTTGACCCATTTAGACCTGAGGCCGATTCTAAAAAAATCCTAACAGTTTTCTGAAAAACCTTATGTTTCTATGTCAGCAGTGCTCAAACTATCTCACGTCAAGGACCCCCAGAATTATCTGTATTTGGCTGCGGACCGCCATCTGAAAATATGTAGTTCCAGGGAGGGACCCCCCAGAAGCAAAAGGGGTTCCCGTTCTGAATGTGGTAACTTCTGTCTTCAGAATCAGTGGGGTCAAATAGTGCTGGCATGGTGTGTTTGGAGTTGGCATAGGCAGTGTGCATCACTGGGAAATATGTAGGCCTATTGTCGAATAAAGCCCCCCCTCATAATTCTGTTGTCGGAATCAATGTGGTCAAATATGTATTGTGTGAAATGTCAGGTTCAATCACATATTCCACAACGTAACTTTCACTGGCCTACAATCTATTCTACATACAGTGAAAACCATCATCTGGTTAGCTGTATGTATAGAAAGAATAGAAGGAGCATAGCAGTTTGTTTAGAATGATAATACCAAAACATTATAATATTACATACTGTGCTTAGTGTGCTATATACTGTATTTACATCACAGATCAGATCACAGATTTTAGCCTAACAAAAACGTTTAACACACACACACACACGCACACGCACACACAGCACACACAGCACACACACTTGCTTCAGGCGAGACGGAGGTGTTTGCTTTCCCTGAAAGTGCAGCTTTAACAGCAGATGAACTCGGATAAACTTGAAATGGTGAAATCCACCACAGTATAACCTGTGGTGTTGAGAAAATATTGATCCAATCTGTAAGCTTAAAAAACCCATCTCCTCCCCGAACCCAACCCCCCTCCACCCCACCCAACCGATTCACTTGTCGTTATCTCTCTCTCTCTCTCTCTCTCTCTCTCTCTCTCTCTCTCTCTCTCCCTCCCTCCCTCCTTCCTTTCCTCTGTTGTAACCTGCGTTATTCTTCTTCCAATCCGCTTTTCCTCTCCATGTCTTATCTTCTCTTCCCATCAGTTCAGTTGTATCATTGTCCAAATAGCATCTTGGAGACAATGCATTGCATGATCATTCTCAATAATTCTACTCCATGTGTGAGATTCCCCCAGGGGATCGACAAGGGCTTATTATATAATGGTATCTTGTCTTAAATCCTCTGTACCCTATTTTTCCGTTCCCACAGAAACAACGAGTTGAGAAAACAGGCTTTAAAGGTTCACTTCTGTGAATTACACCTAGCTACATGTTTGAACATTTATTTCATATTTACATGTCGATTTCAGCCCTGGCATATATTTCAGACATGCTCTAGTAGCCTATGTGAAGAGTCTACCTGTGCTTGGATAAATACAAATAAAAAGTTTTTCTCCTCTGGGGAAAATCTGGAGGCTGCACAACGGCAGTCCCCCAGTCAAATCTGGTCGAATGTGATTAGAAGGTTGCTGCAAGCACAACTAAAATAATACTGTATAGCGTACACCTCATAATGAATAGTGTCATATTTAAATGTATTTATGTATTACATGTATGTATGTATGTATGTATGTATTTGGTTAAAATGGGTGGGGTTTAAAAAAAGGCAAAAGCTTGCTCTGGTGCACTGGCCTAAAAGTGGGTCCTTAAAAACTGCTAAAACTTCTGAAATGTATGTATGTAGGTATGCATGTATGTATGTGTGTGTGTAGTATTTAAAAGGGGGGCATTTTTGTAAAAAGCCCAGCCCACAATACCTTCATATATTTAAAACTAATCCAAAATAGGGTTACCAGTGAAGGGCAAAATGCCTATTCACTGGGGACTATGCAAGGCAGAGGCGTCCACCCCCCTGAGTCCAAGTTAGGCTAGACCGCATACCTAAAGTATGTATGTATGTATGTATGTATGTATGTATGCATACTAATCAGTATGCTTATGATACAATAGTATACAGTAGTTTAATTTTGGACATCCCAATGAGACCGCATGGAACGTTAGTGAAGTGCTCCATCTTGTGACAAAGCAGAGGTACTGCGGACGAAATTGGCAATATAGTTATATAGTCAACATGGCTTAGTTTTCATTTAGTTGTCCTCTGTGAAAAAAAAGGTATAGTCAACGAACATTTTTTTTTATCATAGTATTAGTCGATGAAATCAACACTATGTGTTTCCCCTGTGTCGGCAGAGTCCGTGTTGGGTGGACTGGGTGTGGGGGTCCTGGTGGGCCATGAAATCAACACTATGTGTTTCCCCTGTGTCGGCAGAGTCCGTGTTGGGTGGACTGGGCGTGGGGGTCCTGGTGGGCCATGAAATCAACACTATGTGTTTCCCCTGTGTCGGCAGAGTCCGTGTTGGGTGGACTGGGCGTGGGGGTCCTGGTGGGCCATGAAATCAACACTATGTGTTTCCCCTGTGTCGGCAGAGTCCGTGTTGGGTGGACTGGGCGTGGGGGTCCTGGTGGGCCATGAAATCAACACTATGTCTTTCCCCTGTGTCGGCAGAGTCCGTGTTGGGTGGACTGGGCGTGGGGGTCCTGGTGGGCCTGGGCCTGGGCTCCGTGCTGCTCCTCCTGGTGGCGGTGGACGTCAGCTGCTTCTTCCTGCGCCAATGTGGCGTCCTCATGCTCATCGCCACGCACTGCAGCACGCCGTGTGCCCACAGCACCTCCACCGGCACCAAGGAGCGCAAGGACATGGAGGAGGGCAAAGCGGCCTACCTGTGAGTGCATGCCTTCATTTATGAAATTCTATATAGAGTCTGGAACTACACTTACCGAAATCTGACCAAGGAAGCTGGAATTTCCGTTCACAAAACGATATTAAAAAATATCTTTACATTTCTTTGAGGGGCGCATAGCTTTGTGTGTGTGTGTCTGTAGCACGGAATGTGATTGGCTGATGTATAATGATAAGAGTGCCCCTCACAAGTGTGATTGTATGATGATAAGAGTGCCCCTCACAATTTTTTTAAAATGACAACTTTCTTTTGTTTTAGGTTGTTCTCTTTTTTTCATTTGCTGCTTTCTTTCGTTTTAGCTATTTTTGACAGGGAAAAAGTGGCTAAATATGTATTTTTGCAAAATTTTACGTAGATTATTAGGCCTATTCATATAGTCCTACTAGACCCCAGAAAATTACATCTGACCACAAACGATCGGGATCTACTGAATGTGAAGAGGCAGGATATTAGGGGGATGCCATACTGTGTGGCAGTGTGTGCCATACGCTCAATGTGTCAGTTTGACGTTCTCATCATCATCATGATAGAAGGCACTGTTCACTTCACACCAGTGTGATTTGTTTGAGGGGCCCAGCTTTGAGGATTTGTGTAAACACAAACATTGTCTGAACATTGAATGTCATTGACAATGAATGGCCGGGTGCAGTACGTTGTTCAGACTAGTCATTGGTCCAAAAAAAAAAAAGACCCACCTCATCTCCTCAACGTAACCATAACGGCAAGCACGGGAGCAGACGCATGTCGGACTAATGCCCTGTCTGCTTTGAGTGTTTGTGTAAACACAAACATTGTGTAAACACAAACATTGAAGACGAAGGTGAGGACGCAAATTGATGTATGATGATAAGAGCAGCCCTGCACTTCACATGGGTGTGATTTATTTACTGTCTGTTGTGCATCTGTGAGGTCTGAACTAGATATTATGTTGATCATAGCTATTTTATTTTTAATATAGTTTACTTTTTGTCAAAAAAGCCTGCATATCGGTATCAGTTGATATCGGAATCGGAATTAAGAGTTGGACAAGATCAAAGAAACAAAAAAAATAAAAAATATATAAATATAAATATTTAAAATAAATATATATAAAATCTATACAGGGGAAATATGCATGGACTATATGTACAAAATGTGGTGTGAATAACCCTAGACAAATGATTGGTTGCAGATCGGAACTGCGCACTCCAATTTGTTGGGAAGTCAAAGTAAGTGCACACAAGACCACGTTCACTTCCTTGTTTACATTTTCTGAATACTCCAAACCGAGAACGTTGAGACACCTACAGTACTGTGAAATAGTAGGTGCATTAGGCCGAAGCTTACTCCCTATAATGCCTCCACTCTCCACTTTTAATCCCATTGAAGACAGTCAGAATTCTACACCCATTCTATTGTGCTACTATTATACTCTATTTCCCTCATACATCAGTTTATGAAGATGAGCTGTTCTTGCAGATAATCCCATCTGTTTTACTGCTGTGTCATCAAGTCTCTGAGAGGGTATAAATGGAACCAAATTGACCACAGATAGGCCTATTGCACATCAAACTGCCACCCGGCATGTAGGGCAACAAAGGATCTCCACTTCTGTCTGTTTTGGGCCACAGAGTCTTTTTTCAGAACCGCAGGCGTGATGCAAGGTCTTCAGCTCTCCCTCCACTGTCCTACACCAGGTGTTCTTGGGTTAGCCGCTTTTACATCATCTGGTGTCCAATGACCGGTGATCCTTTAAATGTAAGAGGTACTTTTCCCGTGGACAGTAGACACAGACATATACGCCCTCGCCATTCCCTTTCCACCTCTTTCCCGGTGATAGAACAACCCTCTGGATCACCTCCTCAACGTTCTGACTACCAGGCGCAGGAGGCAAAGACGGGCCGTCTGCAGTGAAAGGTTTGCTTGAGGATGTGGCTGCCCGCGTTTCCTCCAGAGCGGACGCACTGCACCGACATGGGGGGCATCTCCACCAGCTGGACAGGGCTCTTCCCATCCCTGAGCGCCTGGCACAGGTTCAACACCTGTCCTCTCATGACGGACATCTGACCCTCGAACATGGTCTCGTCAAAGCCCTGATCCACCTTGAACATTGCGTGGAGGTCCTCGCAGAGGTGCTGGACGAAGTCGACGTCGGAGAGACGGGGCAAGACCAGGTCTCTGGTCTCCTCGGAGAACGGCACTTTGGCATGGGATAGCCATGCCCAATAGAAAGGGTAGGCTCTCCATTCATCGGGGTGTTTGTAGGGGAACGCAAGGCCGTTGTCTATGGCTGCTATTTTAATGCAGGAGGAGTCTGGACTGTTTTCTGGACATTCTTTGTCCTTTTTCTCTCCCTCTGCCCCTTTTCCCGGCTTCTCGTACTTGATCAGCCAGTTGTCATACCCTCGGTCTGTGTTTCTGATAATGTAGTCCAACACGACAAGCCTCTCGAACTGCACCTGCAGCTGTTTTCTGACACTCTCCGGGGGAGGATCCGCCTCAAAGCGTTTCAGCCAATAGCATGCGTCATGGTAACCCTCAACAAACAGTTGAAATGAACCCACCTTGGGCGGAATGATGCCCATTAAGCGTTCGATTGCACTGTAGTGGAACGTCTTGCTGGATAGATGGACAACCTTGGTTTTGGGCACCAGTCCCAGGCCCAGCTTGAAGTCGACCAGCGAAGCAGCAGCCTCCGAGAGGTAGCCCTGGTTCGGCAACACGCCACTTCGCCCAAAACAGCACGGCAAACACAACTTCTGGAAGAATTTGGTCCATTTGGGGTTCAGGAGACCGTAAGGTTCTTCTGACTTTGGTTTGAAAACACCAACGTTTTTCCCATTGGGGTTCTTGACGAAATAGCTCCCACTGGAACCCTGGTAAATCCTGACAGGAAAGATTCTGCTCTCGATAGCTTTTTCCGCACTGTGGACGATATCGGAAAACTCTGGGTCGTCTGGGAAACAGTTTGAGGCCATGTTGTCTTCATCATCCAGTCTGCTATGCTTCTCCAGCTCATGGGTGTTATCAGAAGGGCCTAGTGTATGAACAGCCGCTCCAGGTTTCACCTTTGGGGGCTCCGAAAGGCCAAAGTTGGGCTCCAGCTCGGCCTTGCTCGGGTCACATTCTGACAGCATTTTGCTCGCTTTACAACTTTGTCAAATTTCCATTAATGTTCCCTTTAATACTTTCAAAATGTTCACTGCCTCCTCATCCTTGGACATCAGTTGAAAAAGTGGGTAGCTTCTATTTTTCAAACTCTGATGTTCCCACTGAAGAAACCTCCTTGAACTATGCCTTGGGCATGAAATCTTACTTCTGCATGTCTTTATATAGGCCTATGCCTATGACGTTTACTATGACGTTTCTTTGTTTGCGACCGAATGTCAGCCTCAAGTGACATCACTGTGACATCACTATGACATCATCAGCAATAGTAAAATCCCCATACATGAGTAAAGCCCCCAATTATGTCACTCAATTTGTCATGTCACGTCATATATTGTGCCCAGGTCTCGTGACATCACTATGACATCATCAGGGATGATAGTAAATCAGGGATCATATCATAGTTAATGCGACCTGCTGTCGGAATTAAGCCCATATTAGGAGTTCCCTGATGTCATCAATATTAGTATGGATATATGTCAGAACCTGTTCTTTACCCTCTATCAGACACTAACGCTAGGTGAAATTCAACCTGGCTGTAGAAAAAAAACAGGGATGTGACATCACAACACTTCAATAACTGGGTGGGGCATTAATTTCCAACTTGCATCGTTCCAAGTAGGCCAGTGCCCAATAGGCACCGCTCTAGAAAATCACAAACATAATTGTCTGGTGTTAATATTATTCTATAGGGCTAAGACACTGCTCCTGTGTGTCACTACTGTACAAAGCAGTGTATTCATTTAAGAGAATATGATTTGAACTGTCTTGAAATTCCAGACTGTCTGTCTGTGTGTGTGTGTGTGTGTGTGTGTGTGTGTGTGTGTGTGTGTGTGTGTGTGTGTGTGTGTGTGTGTCACAGGAAGCTACCGTTGAAGGAGGACAAAGACACTCTGAAGACAGACTCTATGGACATTAAAGTGCACTCTGACAACGGTCTAACCACACAACCTGACCACAGCAAAGCATGATGGGAAAATTATGCCCACCTCTCTCTTTCACCTCCTCAACCCCCCCCCCCCCCACACGACACGACACGACAGCAGTAGTTCCCAAACTAAAATAATATTAATCTTTCAAACGTACAGTACAGTACAGTGTACAACACTGTACACTGTACAGTACACTCCAACGTGCCATGTGACCAAAATCCCAGTGACGGGTATCATCAACAAAAATACCATGCCCCATTGCCCCATGGGAAAAGGCATGGCGTGTAAATAGAAAACATTACAGTGGAAATATAGGAAGATGGTCTTGAGTGTGAGGCACCCAGATGTGCACGCACGCACACACACACACACACACACACACACACACACACACACACACACACACACACACACACACACACACACACACACACACACACACACACACAAGCTCTCTCTCTCTCTATTGTGGTAGCACACGGCACCTAACAAAGGCACATGGTGTGCTATTGTTGTTGTATATATTTTAGTTAACTGTTATTATTACTATTGTTACTTATTGATATTTTTTATATTTGTCGCTATGATGTTGAGTCGAAAACCCAAGAATGTTTTGCTCTCGTATACCTGTATATGGGATGTAACAAATAAAAGATTGTAAATCTTGAATAAGTATCGCCATACTTGTTTCTCACTCAGGCATTCAACGTTTCCCAAACGATTTAGCTCGAGACCCAAAAGAGCAATGTAAGTCTCTCCGTGACCCAAACTAGTGAAAATAGCAGTAGCCTACCAAACACAAAATCACCATTACACCACTGATTACTAGTAGCGGTGCTGGTGGTTAATTGTCTCAGGACAAGGTCAAATGGAACCTAATCTCAATATTCCCCCCTGCAATGCATCACGCATTGCAGGGGGGAATATTGAGATTGACCTGCAGAGGGCAGTGTATTCCTATTTATTCAATAGCTGATGTGAGTCTGCCATTCATTGTTATCTCTGCTTCTGGTCAGGCCGAAATTTAATACATTTCCTTTTGGGAAGCTGACATCACACTTTTAATTAATTATGTTAGCCACGTTAAGCCTCTTGTACCTTTTTGGGGAAATTGTACAATGCACGACATGTGTTGTGAGGTTGTAGATGTGCTATTTAAATTATTTATGGTGGCAATGCAGGATGTGACCCTTAAGAGTCTGCATTTATGGTCTTATTTGAAATGGATATCATCGCTGTCGGAAAGAAACCTCTTGTCTCCATGTTATTCTAACGCTTTGTGTTGTTTAGTAAATCAATGCCTTATTTGATCGTACTATAATTTAGGCATCTAGCAGACACTCTTAAAGGAGAAATCCAGACCAAAACACATGTGACCATGAATCAGCCCAACAGTATGTTTGTTGGCCTTGAATTGTTTCATAGATGCCCCCTGTTCTCCATGTTCCCCACCCCTCCCACAGTATAATGCAGCTAGATATGGTATAAAAGCTTCAACCTTTTTATCTCCCTTTCTCCATTATTAATGTCCTAGTTACTCATACATGCACCGTTTGTTCATACAGAACCCAGCGGGTTCTCTAATAAGGGCTGGCCCCGCCCGGCCCTGGGTTCTGTACTGTATATGAACGGCAGCTTGAGGGTGACAAACAGTGTGTGTACCAGGACACGATTAATATATATATATAAAAAAAGAAATTGGAGCTACTAAAATACCTGCATTAGAATGAAGACAACTAGCTTTCTGTACCATTCTAGCTGCATATTACTGTGGGAGGTGTAGGGAAAATGGAGAACACGGGGCATCTATAAACAATTCAAGGCCAACATGCAATGTTGGAACAGGATTATAGGCAGATTAATGTGTTTTGGTCTGGATTTCTCCTTTAAACCAGAGCGATTTACAGTAAGCAAGTACAACACAAGGTATTCTAATACATATAATACAGCGTACTAGTAATACAGTACCAAAAGTAGCAGTTTGAGCTTGTAGATCTGCTACGTTTGCTATTTTTTAAATGTAATCCTGAAAAGTATCAGGTTTTCTTTGGACATGAGGTTTCCACCTGCCAGAGATATCATACTGTAACAAGAATCAACAAACAAGAGTGTTTATTTGTTATTACTCATACGGGTACAAGCATCACAATGCCAGCCAATGCACACCCGCACGATGAATATGCTGTCGCAATTAAGACCATATGGACATCCCTGATCATCAATATTGGCCAGCAACTCCACATCTGACCTCAAACCCTTAGATCTCCGTATGTATACTGTCAGAACCTGTTCTGATATTCCATACTGTATGTTGATCCTTGCATCCTTCCCCATCCATCATTCCTCTTCGATGTCTCCCTTTTGACTGATACCTGTTCATTCAAACTCATACTGTACAGTATGTTGATCCTTGCATCCTTCCCCATCCATCATTCCTCTTCGATGTCTCCCTTTTGACTGATACCTGTTCATTCAAACTCTAGACGGGCCCACCCCAAAGTTATTAGTGCAGCCGCGCCCGGCAGACGGCGGAAACTGAGAGTTCTCAACAGGTAGTCAGGGCCACTAAACAGATAAAAAATACTTAACGGCATCGGCGCTTAATGCGATTTCTCCCACGTTTCCGTTCGCACACTGATGCCAAGCCACGGTTCTTTAAGCCCAGGCCAGTGCCTTTTGCTATGAAAGGTATTGTGGAGGAGGAACTGAACCGTCTGCTGGGCATCATCGAGCCTGTTCAGTTTTCCATGGGCGGCTCCTATTGTTCCAGTATTAAAGGAAGACAAAACGGCAAGGATATGTGGGGACTACAAGCTGGCAGTCAATCAGTGCTCTACGCTGGAGGAGTATCCATTGCCACGGGTTGATGACCTTTTGGCGACCCTGTCAGGGGGGAAGCTCTTCACGAAACTGGACATGAGCCATGCCTACCAACAGTTGCTGCTGGACGAGGAGTCAAAAGAGTTTGTCACAATCAACACACACAAGGGGTTATTCTTCAAGTACAACCGCCTAGTGTTTGGAGTGGCATCCAGCCCTGCCATTTTCCAAAGAACCATGGACACTTTGCTGCAGGGCGTTCCGCATGTTGCCGTGTTTCTTGACGACATCTGCTGCACAATGACACTAAGTGGCAGTGGGGTGAAACGCAGGAGAGAGCGTTTAGAGAAGTGAAAGCGCTTCTCCACTCAACAAAGTTACTCGTTCACTATGACCCAGCCGAAGAGATCACACTTTCCTGTGATGCCTCGCCCTATGGCGTGGGGGCAGTCTTCTCCCATATAATGGAGGATGGATCTGAGAAGCCTATTGGTTTCTCTTCACGCAGAGAGAAAGGGTACTCACAGTTGGACAAGGAGGGGCTGGGCATTGTGTTTGCTGTGAAACGGTTTCATCAGTACCTGTATGGCTGTCCATTTACCATCTATACGGACCATAAACCCCTGATGAGCCTGTTCAGCGAGACTAAATGCATCCCACCGCTTGCCTCAGTGAGAATACAGCGTTGGGCCCTCACCTTGTCCACTTACCAGTACACTATTGTGTACAGAGCAGGTAAAGATAATTCAAATGCTGATGCACTGAGTAGACTGCCTTTACTTGATACACCTGCTAGTTCGTATGTGCCACCCGAGACTGTGTTTTCCATTCAGAGAGTGGCAGAGACACCTGTGAAGGCAGCCCAGATCAGACAGTGGACAGATAGAGATCCAGTCCTATCTCAAGTAAAGACGTTCTTGTTGCAGGTTTGGCCCAGTGAGGTGGAGAGTGAGGCTCTCAAACCCTATGCAAAACGCCAGACAGAACTGAGTTTGCAATTTGGATGCCTTCTGTGGGGCGCGAGAGTGGTCGCGCCACCCCCAGCTCTTGTGGAGGATTGTGGAGGAGATACACGAGACTCATCCAGGTGTGTCTCGGATGCTAAGCTTTGCCAGGTCCTATGTCTGTAATGGCCGAAAATGGATCTGGAGCTGGAGTACAAGGTGAAATCCTGCACACAATGCCAGATCAACCAGAACATGTCACCACCAGCACCGCTGCACCCATGGGAGTGGCCAGACCGGCCATGGTCTAGGGCGGCTACATGTGGACTTTGCAGGCCCTTTTATGGGGCAGATGTTCTTTATAATGGTAGATGCCCATTCCAAGTGGATAGAGGCCCACATCATGAGCAACATCACAGCCCCCGCCACCATAGACAAACTGAGGCAAGTGTTTGCAGTTCATGGTTTGCCTGATTCCCTGCTGAGTGATAATGGCCCGACGTTCACCAGTGAGCTGTTCAGTGAGTTCATGCAGCAGAATGGCATTCGTCACATCCGGACGGCTCCTTTCCATCCTGCTTCAAATGCTTTGGCAGAGAAAGCTGTTCAGACAGTGAAGGCGGGCCTGAAGCGGTTGACAGGAGACTCCATTAGCACCAGGCTGTCACGTTTCCTGTTTAATTACTGCCTCACTCCACAGACAACAACTGGACGCACACCAGCAGAGATGTTGATGGGGCGTCGGCCCAAGTCAAAACTGGACCTGCTGCGTCCAGACCTGAAGGCAAAGGTGGAGAGAAAACAGAAGAAAATGAAGGAAGGACATGATCAACATGCCCGAGAGAGACAGTTGAAACCAGGTTACAATGTCTATGTGAAGGACTTTAGCCATAACAACAACCAGAAATGGGCTGCCTGGGGTCATCCGTAGGCAGAGTGGTCCAGTCTCACATGTTGTCAAGCTGAGGGGCGGACGGGAGTTCCGCAGACATCAAGATCATGTGCGCCTGCGTTATGATGCAGGTCCAAACACGGAGACAGTCAGTCACACAGTTGCCGTTGGTGAGTTACCCTATTGAGTGAGCAGGCGGACACATGCCTGCCTGTACCGGAGAGAGAGACACTGGCAGAGGTGCCTATGCCCCCTGAACAAAATGACAATTCTTCCACACATGCACAGGCCCCCATCACCAGTCCCTCCAAAACCACCTACACCAGTGACTGTGAGAACCTGTAGTGCGCAAATCACAACGTGCTCCCGACAGACTGGTTCTTTAAGTGTTTATTTTTGAATATTGTGGGGTGGAAAAAAATTAAAGATGCACTTGTATATGATGGGGGTGTGTAAATATTATGTATGCCCTTGTAGATGGGTGAAGCAAAGGAAAAGAAAAAAGTTTTTTGTCTTTTTGCAGTTTGAGGTTGAAATCTAAGGGGGGGGGGAGAAGTGTTATATATGGTCTTGCTATAATGGTCATGCCATGGTTTTCCTACTATATCATGACAGGAGATGGTGCTGTTGGCAGTTTGCCATGTTCCTATGGTCATGTTAAAAGGGTTCACTTCCAGGTTGCAAGGAGTGATGGAGAAATGTAGCCATATTGAATCCCACATGGTTTCTGCAAATCTGATATAAAGCATCAAAGACATAAAGACTGAGTTTGTGCCTTTCTTGATGTGAAGTTACCACATCTCCTATAGCCGCTTTATGCATCTTTGAAACACTCAAGCGGAGCGTAGCACGACGTGAACGGAGGGTATGTACATCTGTCTCCCATGGAGAGTGGAATAAGTCCTGAGGGACCCTGGGGTACCGACGTCCAAAATTCAGAAACGGTAACCGAGGGTCCCGAAAGGGGCTAAAGGTTCCCCTTCCATGACCATCATCGTCCATCATCATTCCATCATCTCAGATTTTCTTTTACATCTGAAACATTTCTTAATATGAATTTAAGCGGCTAGTTATACAATCTTTTACTTCAGTCATGCGAGTGCTGAGAGCTTGTAAAACATGTCAGTACTTCTTCCGCCCTGGCTGTGAGGCTGATATGTGTAGTGTCAGCCAGCTTACCCAGTGGATAATATATGTCGAGTAATCTATGGACAGTTAAACATTTACAGCAGTTAACCTATAAGTAGGTAGGCATCTGCTGGTACCCTGGCGTACATCAGTTTCATGCGTGGACCTTTCCATAGTAAGCATGCAGGAGACATGCAGAATGTATACGGGCTTGAGACTTTGACACTGTGTACTTTGTCCCTTAAGTTTGTACTTAATTGTTCATGCACTTGCAGGCCATATGGAAAGAGATGCAGGATCCTGAAAGGTGTTCCTGAAGCACCAGTGGTAGAAGTACTCTGATGTCTTGGGTAAAAATGGCACTATACCACAATATAGGAATAGGCTACTCTGTCTGTTACAAGTACAACTATTCAATTATTTACTCTTTGAGTAAAACTACACAAGTATTGTATTGGCATCAAAATAAAAGTCTACTTTAGGGGTGCACCGTTATGAAATTGATACTGATTCTGACCGATTCCAATATTATACAGAGGACCACAATGGAAACAAGCCTAGGCCCAAAGCCTGTTAATAAAGTATTCAATCAATAAATAGCATAATGGTACAATTAATGTATCACATCGCAGACACATCGCAAACGTGTAGATTGGTAAAACTGGGCTTAAGTGATGTATTTTGAATGAAACTGCAAAGCCTGTCAAATAATTGTAAAAAGTAAAAATGTGCAACACTTGCCTCTGAGATGTAGAGTGGAGTTAAAGTTTGAAATGTGGGGGGAGTCTAGTGTCCTGATTGGCTGTCTCCATTCTTCGTTTTAGAGAGAGAGAGAGAGAGAGAGAGAGAGAGAGAATTGTGAGTTAGAGAGAGTGTGTGTGTGTGTGTGTGTGTGTGTGTGTGTGTGTGTGTGTGTGGAGAGAATTGTGAGTACGAGAGTTAGAGAGAGAGAGAGAGAGAGTGTGTGTGTGTGTGTGTGTGTGTAGAGAGAGAGAGAGCTTGTGAGGCAGGGAGAGGGACATCAAAAGAAGTTCTCAGTGAAGCCAAACGCAGTGATGATGATGAAGCTGAGGATCCTCGTCCACGTTCTCTTCTTCGTTGGTGTGCTGCTGCCATATGGCGCCTCCAGCTCATCATCCTCTTCCTCTTCAGAGGAAGAGCAGGGGGGGAGCCAGTCCAAGGGTGAGTCACCTGACCATTCAATCACTGTGTGGCTGATGCTGAGGGCTATGGTGTGGTTCCCCTTCTCTATGCCCGCACAGAATACAAAACTCTGATGCTGGCACTTCCCATTACAATCAGGACTGCAACCTCACTCCCAATCTTCCGCCGGAGTCTGAAAACCCACCTCTTCAGACTCCATCATGGCCCGTAGCACTTGCCCTAGCCCCGACATTTTTATGTAGACTTGGATAGCATTTTATGTAGACTTATAGCATTTTTATGTAGACGTAGCACTAAAGTATACCTTCATAGTTCCATTATAGATATTCCACTGTTACGTTCTTAGCTTACGTATGATTCATGATAACTACTTTTTATGTATGTGATGTATTACCATGTTTTTTGTTCTTGCTTAATGTAAATCACTCTGGATTAAGAGCGTCTGCCAAATGCCTAAATTGTAGTTCAGAAGTGTTAAAGTGTTCTTTCTGTGGGCAGCGAAGTCTGAGTCTCAGCAAAGTTGTAGAAGAAGTGAGGCAGGCAGATTAAGTGATGTTTCAGAGTTATTTGCGTACATTTGAGTACAAAAATAGCAGATGCTCCCGCAGCCCTTGAGGTCGGGAGCTCTGACATGACTGACCACCGTAATGACCAGCCAATAATGACCACATTTCACATACACAGATGGGCTATTACAGCCACGCATTGAATAAAGGGTGGGGTTAATTTGGCTCACCCCCCTGGAAGGTAAAGTTCCTTCAATCAATCTGATTAAATCAAGTCATTTGTACATTTATTTTTATCACCATACTGTTTTGATTGACACTTCAACCTGGAGCCTTAGAATGTAAATTAGTCCATTTGATATCTTTATTATTAAACGAGCCATTCTGCCTGTGTGTGCCTTTAACCCGTTAGATGGGCGGGTTCACCATGGGGGGTGTGTGTGTCACAATGAGTGACACACAATTCAATTCAATTCAAAGGGCTTTATTGGCATGAGAAAACATACGTTTACATTGCCAAAGCAGAAAGAACAATACAACAATACAGCAATACAATCAAATGAAAATGATGTACATTTGAAGGTCAGAATCATCAATAGATCAAATTCTATGTACCAAGGTCACTCGATGCAGGTATAGTGCAGGAATATGTGCAGGAGTGGTTGTGTTCCATTTGATATCCTTCTCCTATCACAGCAACTCACAAATCTTGCTGCTGTGTTTGCACATTGTTGTACTTCGCCCAGCAGATATGGGAGTTTTTTGTCATTGGTCATGTTTTCAAAATCTCTGTGTGTGGTTGTAATCTGTGGGAAGTATGTGTCTCTAATGTCTTGGTACAATGGACAGATGGTTAGGAAGTGTAGCTCGGTTTCCACTTCATTTTGTGTGCAGTGGGTCTTCTCTCGGGATACAGGTCTGCCTATGACGGCCTTTCTCGATCACGAGACTGTGCTCACTGAGTCTGTACCTAGTTAAGATTTTTCTTTGTTTTGGGTCGGTCACGGTGCTCAGGTATTCTGCCACTGTGTATTCTCTGTTTAGGGCCAGATAGCATTCTAGTTTACTCTGCTTTTGTGTTGCTTCTTTCCAATGTGTCAGATAGTTTTCCTTTTGCTGTTTTATAATTTGGTTTAGTCCAATGGGTTTTCTATCTCGTGGCTCTGACATAGGGAACACAGGTGCAACAAGCCAGGTTGATGGTTTGGAAGGTATGGGCACAGGCTAGAGATCACACGGTTTTTACCGTCTCATTTTATTTTGCATAAAGAAAACTGCTGTAATACCTAATGTGTTGAATAAATGGGAACCTCACCCTACAGCAGTCAATGCCTGGACATTATAATTTGAACGCGTCAAAAACGGTTTCTATACATGCATGTGCCCAGCCGAGTGGCAAAGTTTGTTTGAGCTTGCCACTACAATTATAATCAACTGCCAGTGCCAGATGGCCCATCCTGCTAGGAGAGCCTGGAGGTGACAGTCTCCAGACAGACAGGCTTCTCAGGCTTCTAGCAGAACATTAAATGAGCATTTGATTATAGTTTGATATATTATGGTTAAGATTGCAATATTAAATTGGGAATTATGGGGTCCAATATCCTTCATGGGTTTGCACGCATCAATTTTGTCGCTGGTGCTGGTTTAAAAGAGAGTCTGCACTGCACAACAGCAGTGCAATTGACAATTTAAGCATTTAGCATGATACAAGGTAAACACGTGGCAGTACGTTACATACATAGCATAGTCATCTGGGATCATATACCGGTAGGTTAAATTATCGGTCTAAAGTTTAGACACTGTTAGATAGTGGTTGTTTAGACAACCACTATCTAACAGTGTTGGGGGCTGGGGGTGTGTTCTAGCTCCTCCGCGTCATCAGTGCCCATACCCGAGGTGGGGTTGGCCAAAGGGCCTTTCTGTGTGGAGTTCATGTTCATGTTCTCCCCACGTGTCTCCTAGGTAGTACCCTCACAAAAAACATGCAGTAATCCTGGTCTCTAAACTACCTCCCCCTGGCCAGCCGGGGCACCTGATAGAGGGGAAAGGTACTGGTTCGAATAACGTGGTCCTTCCAAGCGCTACATCCAACCGGGGAAGCTCCCCCCTGTCAGGTGAAAAGAAGTGGCTTGGACTCCTCATGCATTGAATGAAGCATGCAGGTCAGTCCCTTGCTATCCCCAGGTTGGCAGAGGGGGTGTAGAGCCCAGGAGTACATTAGATAATTGACACTGGGTGAAACAATGGGTTACAAAATCGTGGAAAAAAACTTTTGTCTTGACAACAATTTTGTAAATGTTTCTGTTTAAGCCTGAAGTATAATTCTCTAAATAAGCCTAGTTGGTTTAGCAAGGAATTCCCTTGGGCAGGTATAAAAATGAACGTCGTTTTTTACTATTGGTTTGGCATACTTGGAACTGTACATTCACTTCAATATAATATTAGGAATTTTAGGTGGAAAATGTAATTCTTTATGTCACAGTGACAAACGTAAGCCTTCCTGGTATGTTAGTAGAGAAACGTTAGTCCAATAAGATACAAGACCTTACCATTAGCTTTAGAAACGGGTAGATTCATTGGTACTCCTGAGGAGGACAGAGTCTGTCTAGTGTGTGATTTAAAATAAATTGAAAATGATATTCATCTTTTGTTTTACTGCCCATTATATGAAGAATTAAGACATGTATTATTTTGTAAAATGACAACCATCTGTGCTGACTTTTTCTGGTTGGAGGACTATGAAAAACTGGAATTTTGTTTTAGGAAAGGTACTTTTGCTTTGGCAGACTTTTTATGCAGGGCGTGGGAAATAAGGCAGAATGTTTTGTTTGTGTAAAAAAAAAAAGAAAAAAAGAAAAGGGAATATCAACAAAACATATCTGTTTATTGTACACAATGCAATATTGAATGTAATGATATGGTGTGTCCTGTAAGCCCATGTGGGCTGGGTGCCTTTGGTGCATGACACATAAATAAAGAAATCTATCTATCTATCTACCTAATGAGTCGTCACTAAGATAAGATTTGGAAGCCAATCAAAGGTCAAACCTTATTAAGCATGTTAAAGACGATAAGAGCTGTTTACGCACTGCCACCGGTTGAGTCCCATCCCAATGTTAAAGGGGTTGTAACTTGTACAGTAAGTGATATTTGTTTTAAGTGTTAAATAGCCCTCTATGACTCTATGTGATACTAATAATTGCTATTAGTATTAGATGCCAATGCCATTCTTGGTGATGAATCATTTATCAATCATACTTGTTCCATTGTTTGATATTTCTATGAATTTGCCTTCCTTGCTTAATTCTTTATGCCTTTTGTCAATTCCAGGTGCATCTCATGAACATTGGGGATATGAAGGCAAGTATGGTGAAGTTGTTTTACAGTTGCATTTCGATTTGTTCTTGGATGTCATTGCTGTCAGGCAGAAACTTTATATCCATTCATTTATTGTTTGTAAATGAATGCCCTAATTGGAACAAATGTAGTGACCCACTTTCACAAAAAAAATTAACTCATTGATAGTGGACGTGCAAAGTTTTTCTGATATTTTAGACCCATGTATTTTGGTTGGCCTACATTTAAAAACTGCTTGCAATCACGTTCCAACTAACTGCGTTTGCACCTTGCACGTTTTACACCAGAGCGTGCGTGTGTGAGTGCGAGAAAGAGAAGTAGCTATGGTACAGATATTGTGCGCTCATGCGTGAGCGGGAAAGGGTGGGAGAGAGATAGTCAGTGCGTGAGTTAGCAGTGAGATTACAGGGTGAGTGGGAGGCAGCAGTGTAACAACTGGAAGAGCTGCCGTTAAAAGGTCCGTAAAAGGACATTTGAAGACGTTATTAACTCATGTCGTCATGTCAACGTCGCCACACAAATGCAAATACAAACTATGAAAAACCACAACATCAAATCAAATAGTGTGGTTTAAACTCGACTCGATAACGTTTTGTTTCGTACAAAGTCACGACCGTACGACCACTATCAATGAGTCGGATGGTGGGGGCACGGTGGCACAGTTGGTAGTGCTGTCGCCTCACAGCTAGAAGGTCCTGGGTTTGATTCCCGCTCGGGACGCTGTGGGTGCTGGCGCCGTGTTTCCTCCTCTGCGTCATCAGTGCCCATACCCGAGGCGGGGTTGGCGAAAAGGCCTTTTTGTGTGGAGTTTTCATGTTCTCCCCGTGTCCCCTAGGGTAGGTACCCTCACAAAAAACATGCAGTAATCCTGGTCTCTAAACTGCCTCCCCCTGGCCAGGAGGAGAAAGGAACTGGTTGGAATAACGTGTTCCGTCCACGCGCTACGTCCAACCAGGGAAACTCCCCCTGTCAGGTGTAAAGGAGCAACTTAGACACTCACAGGCATGAAGGAAGCATGAGTTCAAGTCCGTTGCTCTTCTCTTGTCCCCCATATATGGGGACTAGGTTGGTGGTGGGTGTGTAGAGCCCAGGATCACATTAGACGATTGACACAGGGGTGAAAAATGGGTTACAAAATCGTGGGATAAAAAATATATATATATTCAGGGGAGGGAAGCCGGGCAGGGAGGGCAATATCATGTTTGTCGCTGCACGTCCTCCTACGGGCTCTGGCGGCACCTGTCAGGAGGGAGTGTTGGAAGGCTCTGTCCTCCCAGTGGGCGCTCCTCACTGGCAGGTGTGTGGGGAGGAATCAATTGACATAACGACTATAGTCGAAATATGAAGATACGCTGCTGTCCGACAGCAACGATATACTTATGTCCAGCATTCTGATTGGTTGAACAGATCAGGAGTCGTGGTCCAGTGCTTTCAAGCACTGCAGTGGGACGTCCCAGTCACCCATCGATGTTGACACCAATGGGGTGACCTTTGACCCCAGTCTGCCTGCCATCACGCTGGACGGTTACGATCTGACCAGTGAGCCAGCAGGTCTGACGCTGTTCAACAATGGGCACACATGTAAGTACCGGTGGAACCGTTAATCAATGTAATCGATTCTAAAAGAAAAGGGGGGGGAAATTACAGATCCAAAAGCTCAAAATGAGTTGCATCGTGAACCATTGTGAGCTGGTTGATTTGATTAAGGTCCAAGGAGTATACAGTATATGCCTTTGTATTATTTCTGTATATCAGCAAAATGTAGATTTTTATGTTGGACATTGAGGGCTGTATTTTGCGTGTCTTAAGTACCAGGTCTTATTCCCTAACTTGAGTAAACTAAAGACCTGGAGGCGTGATCAATGCCATTTGGCTATTCTGAGTGGCCAAAGAGCATTGATCACGCCTCCAGGTCTTTAGTTTACTCAAGTTAGGTAATAAGACCTGGTACTTAAGACACGCAAAATACAGCCCTGAGAGTCATCTGTTTCCATTATAGGACAGATTCAAAATAACCTTAATACCTCTGTGTCTAACCACTTGTGGCACGTTGTGTGAGCCACGGCATCCACTTTGAGAAACACTGTTCTATGGTTCACAGTACAGCTGCAGCTCCCGGACAGCCTGCAGATTGTGAGCGGCTTCGACACCACGTTCCACGCTGCTCAGCTGCATTTCCACTGGGGCACGGTGGCAGTTCCTGGGTCAGAACACACTATAGACCAAGTGCATTTCCCTGCAGAGGTGAGGCTGCTGTACCGTGGCTATATATGGTGTACTATTTTGCAACGTAATGTCTAATCTCACGTACATACCTACTGCTGTAACCTCATCTGCATACTGGTTTACTATATATACAGGCTTTGAAATGATTCAAACCCCACTGCAAATCTGGTTTATTGGCAAAATTCACAAACTGTATAAAATAATCAAATCATAATAGAAAATCTATGTAAATGGCTATTCACAACTAAGTAGTTAGAGTGGTTTCTCCACATTCGACACAGATTCAGATTTTTACTATTAATGTCTATAGGTGTGAGAATTATTCAAAGCTTTTGCTTTTGTTATTGTTATTATTATATGTCCTCCTGCAAACGTGATGCGCATAGCCAGGAACAAGCTTCTGGCTACTGACTTACCGAAGTGTTTACCAACACTGAACCTTATGTGCATACTGGTTTTTGCCGGGTCACAAAAGCTTGTATACCAGTCATTTTCAAAAAGCTAAATGTTTTTTCCCCAAAAATATATCCTTTATATTAAAATCAATTAATTTTGTTTTCCTTTTTATTAAATACATTAGTTACATTAGTTGCACACCTACATACACGGAGCTTGTATGCAACAGGATGAGTTAACAGTGTAGGCTATGTTTTGATTTCCCACCAGATGCATATTGTTCATTACAACTCTAAATATGCAGGCCTGGCAGAGGCAGCCAGCCAGGCGGACGGACTGGCTGTACTAGGAGCCTTTATTGGGGTGAGTAGGCCTTAGCATGTGAGCAGTTTGGGTCCAGGGTCCTTTCCTAGAAATCAAATGTAGTGGATTCAAAAGTAATATTTGCTCGTTTCAAGAGTAGCCTACTAAAACAAAGCCTACCACTCTACAAGCCAACTAACCAAGGCCAATCAAACTATTGCTTTCTAAAATGCTGGTCAGTAATGTTTAGTACACCATGAGTCAGTCATTGGACTGGACCAGCGATACCCATCCAGTAGGCTGTGAGGATATTGCAAGTCGGCCCCCAAATAATTAGCAAAACACTACTTAAAGGACAACTTCTTCGTATAATTGGTCATCACTAATGCTCATGATAAAATGGTAAAAATAAATATTCTACTCTGTCTGCGTCTCATATAGGAGGGCTGTGGACACAAACCTGACTACCAGTGACATAATGTTGTTGTTTTTTGGTTTTTTTAGAACTATGGCTTCCATTATTAGAATGCTAACTTTCAAGAAATAGAAAGCCTGCATGTGCACCTAACCACTCTCTTTCCTATTAGCTTGGATGTCACTATAGGGCAGCTTTCTGAACTGTCCACAGCCCTCTGAGACACAGACTGAGTAGACAAAAATGCCTTCCACATTTTCAACTACGGTATGCCTTGATCCAGAAAGGGTTGGGAACCACTGGACTATAGACATGAGACAGTCAATGGACTACATGAGACAGTCAATGGAATAGACATGATAGTCAATGGAATAGACATGAGACAGTCAATGGACTACATGAGAGTCAATGGACTACATGAGACAGTCAATGAAATAGACATGAGACAGTCAATGGAATAGACATGAGACAGTCAATGGACTACATGAGACAGTCAATGGAATAGACATGATAGTCAATGGAATAGACATGAGACAGTCAATGGACTACATGAGAGTCAATGGACTACATGAGACAGTCAATGAAATAGACATGAGACAGTCAGTGGACTACATGAGACAGTCAATGGACTACATGAGACAGTCAATGGACTACATGAGACAGTCAATGAAATAGACATGAGACAGTCAGTGGACTACATGAGACAGTCAATGGACTACATGAGACAGTCAGTGGACTACATGAGACAGTCAATGGACTACATGAGACAGTCAATGGACTACATGAGACAGTCAATGAAATAGACATGAGACAGTCAGTGGACTACATGAGACAGTCAGTGGACTACATGAGACAGTCAATGAAATAGACATGAGACAGTCAGTGGACTACATGAGACAGTCAATGGAATAGACATGAGACAGTCAGTGGACTACATGAGACAGTAAATGGACTACATGAGACAGTCAATGGACTACATGAGACAGTCAGTGGACTACATGAGACAGTAAATGAAATAGACATGAGACAGTCAGTGGACTACATGAGACAGTCAATGGACTACATGAGACAGTCAATGGACTACATGAGACAGTCAATGAAATAGACATGAGACAGTCAGTGGACTACATGAGACAGTCAATGGACTACATGAGACAGTCAATGAAATAGACATGAGACAGTCAGTGGACTACATGAGACAGTCAGTGGACTACATGAGACAGTCAATGAAATAGACATGAGACAGTCAGTGGACTACATGAGACAGTCAATGGAATAGACATGAGACAGTCAGTGGACTACATGAGACAGTAAATGGACTACATGAGACAGTCAATGGACTACATGAGACAGTCAGTGGACTACATGAGACAGTAAATGAAATAGACATGAGACAGTCAGTGGACTACATGAGACACTCAATGGACTACATGAGACAGTCAGACTGAGACAATGACGTACACCACTGCCAGTAACTGACAAATGGCATAATTTCATGACATAATGCAACTAACTTTAAAATGTCTTTCTTTCACTTGCAGATTGGTCTCCATGAGAATAAGGAGTATGAAAAGATTCTGGCTGCACTTACTGATGTCAGCATTGAAGGTAAACTACATTGCTATTTTTTCAGCCGTTCAATGTTTTTCAGCCCAAGGATTCCCTATCTGAGATAGAGATGAAGCAGGGACCCCCACTACAAATTATACAAAATTAAGTTGCAGATTAAACTTTTGCATACATTTCATGGATGGCTTCAGAGACTCGTTCTCTACCTGTGTTTGCCGAAAATAGCCAATCTACAAGCTCACAAGGTCTCGCAGAGTCGCAGCCTGAGACGTTGTGAGCTAGCTTGTACATCTGCTATTCTTTTGGCTAAAGTTCTCCTTAGATGCTAGGCTTCAAATGTAAATTCTCTATCTCTATCTCTATCTCTCTCACTCAAGTACCACTGGTGGTACTTGAGCCCCCCTCTGGTGGTAGGTATACGCTCCTGTATTTTACCATCAGTTATTATGGAGGGACTTGGAGAGCCAAATATTTTCTGCTGTGGTACTTAAGTATAAAAAGGTTGGGAACCAATGCCCTAGGGGTCCCAGAATCCGTGTTGAAGACCCCTGTTTTAGACCTGAATACCGTATTTTTAATACACATTCAACATTTTTAAATCTTTCTTGTCCTTGCTTTAGAGTCTAATACAGAGATCCCAGGATTCAACGTGCGCCATCTGCTTCCCAACGACCTGCGCCGGTTCTACAGATACACAGGATCTCTGACCACGCCCCCTTGCTTCCAGACGGTCACGTGGACGCTCTTTAACGACACTGTCTCTCTGTCTAGACGACAAGTCAGTCATTTGTCTACTTACCGTTAGCCAATCGGAAGCCAATCAGACAAAATCTGACAGATACATTTTAATCATGATTCCACAGTTAATGTGTACCAATTTGAGTGAGTTTTCGATTAAATCTGTAAAAGTATAGCAAAAAGCGTGAAGAAAACATTTGGAGATGTGAGTCCGTGGCGGCGGCCAAATCATTTTGGGGGTCCATGAGAATGTTTTGAGAACCATAGCAACATAGGTTTTTCAGAAAACTGGCATTTTGAAGGTCGATTGTTGATTTTCTGTGATAAAAACGTCTTGTTTACAGATGGCAGCGCTTGAAGAGACTCTTAAAGCAGACCAGAGCCGGCAGCTCAACAAGAACTTCAGAGTGCCACAACTGCTCCATGGAAGAAGCGTCTTGGCATCTTTCACTGACACCTCCAGTCCTGGAGGTAAAAAAAAAAAGACAGTGCTACGTACAGTAGTATTGTAACATGCATCCTACAGTATTTTTGCCTGGTAGATAGTGTTGAATTTGACAGCAAATTCAGCACTAATCCCTAACATTTTACTCTAGTTTTTATTTAGCCAAAATATCAGATCTACAAGCTCACAATGTGCTGCATCACAATGTGCTGCAATGCCACATCATGTGAGCTTGAAGGGATGTGTGTGTGTGTGTGTGTGTGTGTGTGTGTGTGTGTGTGTGTGTGTGTGTGTGTGTGTGTGTGTGTGTGTGTGTGTGTGAGTGTGTGAGTGTGTGAGTGTGTGAGTGTGTGAGTGTGTGAGTGAGTGAGTGAGTGAGTGAGTGAGTGAGTGTGTGTGTGTGTGTGTGTGTGTGTGTGTGTGTGTGTGTGTGTGTGTGTGTGTGTGTGTGTGTGTGTGTGTGTGTGTGTGTGTGTGTGTGTGTGTGTGTGTGTGTGTGTGTGTGTGTGTGTGTGTGTGTGTGTGTGTGTGTGTGTTAGTGTCAGAGTTAGTGTCAAAGTGTCCTTGAGCAAGACACTAAACTGAACCCCTAATTGATAACTGATGAGCAGGTTAGTGCCTTGCATGGGTTCCTCCACCATTGGTGTGTGAATGCTTGTGTTAATTGGTGACTGTAATGTACATTGTAAAGCGCCTTGGATAAAGGAACAATATAAATGGACCATTTTCCATGCTGCTGCGCGTCCTCGGGTATCGTTTTCAGGTTCTGTGAGGGGATAATTCCGTCAATTATTACCTACAGTAGTAGTAGCCTATATGTTCGTCATGTTTGGAATACTCGAATAATATTTAACTGCATGACCGACCAGGGACTGACTGGATGCAAGTGACGTGATAGTCCTGTCTCTTATCACGTCATTTCAATACACAGACGATTTCAAGAAATGACTAGTGCAGTGTGAACTAAACAAAATCTGAGTACTTTTCGCACCACTGACTGCATGGTAATGAGTGGGCCTTGCAATGTGCGTATGCATGTGGTCTGGTGTTAACGTTGCATGTTCACATAGCCGTGTCCTTGTCAAGGTTGGAATGTCTTATCTCGTGAAGTAAACGAAGCCAATATGCTCACGTCAGATACAAGTAGCCTATGTTTGTCACAAGTCCACCAGAAGTACGTAAGTGTGACGAGCTACAGTAGCGCCACGCCGAGCTGCACAACACACACTCTGCAGTCTGCACGTGCAAATGTCACCTTCAACTCGTACAAATTCAGCTTCTTGAAGCACCTACTTCAGGTGCAGTAAGTGCATTTTGTTTTATATTAAACATCTCTATGTTCTGAACTTCTGATAGCAATCAGTTGTTATCAGTGGTGGAAAGTAACTTGTGCATTTACTCAATTATTGTACTTAAGTATTTCCAATTCAGAGGCAAATATTGTACTTTTTACTCCACTACAATTATTTGAAAACTTTTGATAGCCTACTAGTTACTTTGTAGATTTTGAGTATTATTACAAAACATACCTTCTTTTAACTTTTGCAATTTGTAAGTAGCAGATCTACAAGCCAAGCTGGTTGCTGTACATATTTATTTTCTCCTTTATGATGTTTTTTGCATAATTGTGTATATTTGTCTGCCAATAACTCTTTTGATGAATTGAGTATGTGAGGACACCATTGGAAACAATCTGAAAGGCTTTTCTGGTTTCATTCTTAATTAGCAGACCTATAGGCCTACACTATATATATATATATATATATATATAATATATATATATATATATATATATATATATATATATATATATATATATATATATATATATATATATATATATATATATATATATAATGTGTGTGTGTGTGTGTGTGTGTGTGTATAATATATGTGTGTGTATGTGTATGTATATATAAATCTTTGATTCCATTGCAATTTGTCTTTAAAGGTGTCTCTCCAGCGCGCCATGATGAGTCCAAGGCTGCCGGTATTGATGTCCATTCATCCACTGGAGTGCATGGTATAAGAACAACACAGCATGTGATGTCAAATAAACACTAGCTTTAGATTACTCTATATTAATAAACAAGCCCCTGCGTGCATGTTCTGACTTCCATCTGTAGTTCTGTTCAACATAATTAATTGAAGCCATACATATTCAGATTTTTTTAACAGCTCAGGGGATGAATTGAATCTTGACCATCAGGTCAAAATTCGTGTCAGATCCTGTGCCTAGGCGAGACAACATGACCTTTGACTGTGACATAATATAAATGTCTCAATAGAAGACCAGGCCAGGGAGACAAAATACAACCACCCCAATTGTATAAGTTATATTTTATTAAATACTCTACCATATACAGATTGGACAATTTTGTTTTATTATTCATTATAAAAGTTACATAGTGCTGCTTTAAGTTATTTGATTTCACAGTATTATCAGTAGTATTATCAGTAGTTGAGGCTGCCTTTGATTTTGATTATAATATCACACATTGAAAACTAGGCTACTCACTACTGATACTCACGCTTTTTTCTTTCTTTCTTTCTTTCTTGTACAGCCACAGAGAGCCTGCCGAAAGGTAAGTTATTATAAAATGTCTCCTTTTTAATTAATGTATTAATTAATTGTTTTAAACATCTGTTTATTGGAAGTTTTCCTCGTTTATGTTAGTGAATATATTATACTACTATATTATTTTGCTGTTTGCTTCAATAATGAAAATCTTGGAATATAAATTAAAGAAATGCATTTCCTGTTCCTGTGTCATTGTGTCATATGTAAACACATGGATCTGGATCTGGAAATGAATGGCACAGTTAGCAAGCTGTACAATATTACAACAATATTATTAACTATTCACATGGAGTGAGTGAAGCAGCTTATGTCTCTAAACATTTATTTTGTTGACAGGTGATATCCTTGCTGTAGCGTTTGGGCTACTCTTTGCTGTTACGCTGCTCATATTGACTGTGTTTTGGTGCCGTCAGCGGAAAACACACTCCAGGTACAGTATGGACATTCAGACTGTTCATGGTTCTATGACAAGTATGTCATAACCGTATAACCGGAGGAACCACGTTCAACATTGAGGAACTGGAATCGGTTCCATCACATTTGGCATCGTTATGTTTTTCCAGAACTATAACACTGTCCGAGTTGGTATGTGGAGTTTGTGGACTTCACGTCGTCACAGTCCCACCCCATTTCATGACGACGACAGGCCTGGGAGAGAATTCAGAATGAATTCCCCATTCATTTTTCCCCATAGACGTTTCAAAAAGTAATTATTTAAAGCCATTTAAGCCTCGGACAAAACCAACTCTTGTTGTGACAGATCATGACAATATACACAATGCTTAGGGCCGATCAAAAATAATTAGAAAGGAGAAAAACTAAAAACGTGTTCATGATTTGTCACAATAAGAGTTGGCTTTGTCCGAGGCTTAAAAGGTTTTTAAATAAATACTTTTTGAAACGTCTATGGGGGAAATGAATGGACCTAATATCTTCCGGGCCTGTCGTCGTCATGTATACAACTACATGTTCTTAAACATTTTAATTTCATCGACCACCATAACTCAGAGTGTACAAATCGATCCATTTGGTTCCATTTGTACACTCCTAAGTTACAGACCTGTAAGGGGACCGTTAAGAGGCCATCATTAAGGAACCAAAATTGTTAAAATCCTAAAGGATCCCAACCATAACTATCAATAATACTTGTGATGATTCTATTGAATAGGCTACTTTTTCATTAAATTGAATAATCGGGTATAGCACAACAATCAGTGATTTGTTGTAATCAATTAAATCAATGAGTTTGATTAAACCGTTGCACCACTGTTTCTATATGTTCTCTCCAGTGTGAGGAAGGAATCCTGGCAGGATGTCTCATACAAGCAAGCGAAGACACAGGACGTGTAGAGCTCCTCACCAGAACACGTCACACTGGTGTCTATAGCTGTGGGAACTACGGGGGGTGGGCTTTGTAGAAGTTCCTTCGTTGATTCGGGCCCACCAAAGGAATCGGACCTTTGTTTCTGTGCCATGTTGTAAACAAGCTGTTGAACTCAATGAGCATAGCGTCATGCGCCCTGCGCGTAAAGTAAACACTAAACATGAAACAGTGGACAGACAGCAGCCGCTTATTCGTGATGATGATGACAATGAAAAAGGTTTAGTTTAAGAATTTGTATTTCTAAAATAGGCCTTTATGTTATTCCCCAACCCAGTCCCTTTTCTTTTTTTTTTATATATATTTTTTATCCCACGATTTTGTAACCCATTTTTCACCCCTGTGTCAATCATCTAATGTGATCCTGGGCTCTACATACCCTCCACCAACCTAGTCCCCATATATGGAGGACAAGGGGAGAGCAACGGACTTGAACTCATGCTTCCTTCATGCCTGAGTGTCCAAGTTGCTCCTTTACACCTGACAGGGGGGAGTTTCCCTGGTTGGACGTAACCCAGTCCCATTTTTGTATTTACATGAATAACGGGGCTTTAAAAACAAATCCTCAACCCCTAAAGGTATAGGGCAAGTGGTTTTCCTTTGTTTAAAATAAGAGTTAAATATCTATATTGTGATAGAAATCATTGCTATAGAGACGTGTTTGTTCAGTGCCAGACTCTCCAGCTCTTTAGTAAACAGGCCAGGGTAGAAATAACAAAGTGGATGTGATGGTACAAATACAAGAAACGACCAGACACAATTGGAGCTGGAGCACTACAGTTGAAGCTGATAAATGGGTACTCTCCCTGATTGGCTGAAATTTGGCATAGTTTACCCACCTGAAAATGTATTTGTTTATTGAAGCTAGAGAGTCAGGGAGACTCCTGTTACTGAACAAACTATATCAATGAATAATACATTTATGATGAATCATAATACAGAGCTTTAACCTATTAACAATTATTTTTAACCCCCCCCCCCCCCCCCCCCCAAAAAAAAAACCCGCTTACCCTACCTTTTAAATATATGCTCCTTGGTTTCTGTTGTTTTTAGCAAATAATTCCACAAACCATGCCTCCCGTCGCTGTGACGCTGTGAGACATACCAGGGGGGAGCGACCTTCAGCACGCAAGGCAAACGAATGTTTGTTGCAGTCACCTAGCACTCGGATCATCTAGCTCGGGAGTTCCTCACAAGCCTCATTTAGCCTATAGGACATTGAGTGAAACCCAAATGAGGTTTGGGAATCACTTTCGGTATGCAATCGGCATGTGCATGAAATAAAGCATGTCTTATTGTAGTCGTTCTCTTCATATAATTGTCCCATGTAAATAGTGAAATAATACATTATTGAAGCCCAATTTTACCTTAAATGAACTATTCATGGCTAGTTCCAACACTGTGAATGTACCATTTGCACTCTGAATGTAATGTAATAAAACTGTAGAAACATACATTTTGTGTATCGTGCCAAAATCTGCCCTTTGAAATTTGAAAGATTTGAAAAATAAGTCTAAAACCACTCCGAGACCATGGGCTATAGTCCATGGGTCAGGGGACCTTGACCATGGACTATAGCCCATGGTCTCTTTTTCATAATTTTAGCCCATGGTCTCTGGCGGCATACTATAGCATGCCATTTTTCATTTTTGAGGATTTGAAAAAAAGACAAATCATTCGAGACCATATGGGCCTTGAGTGATGGTCTCGGACGGTATACTACAGTAAGTACATAGTAAACTAGAACTGCACTCTGTTGAGTGCATACTTGCTTGTTGCACACTAGTAGGCCATTTATAACAGCCAAAAGTGTCAAATAATGTTTTAGGAGCTGTTTCTCAACAACCAAAAGTGTCAAATAATTAGAAGCTGTTTTTCAACAGCCAAAAGTGTCAAATGTTTTAGGAGCTGTTTCTCAACAACCAAAAGTGTCAAATAATGGTTAGAAGCTGTTTTTCAACAGCCAAAAGTGTCAAATAATGTTTTAGGAGCTGTTTCTCAACAACCAAAAGTGTCAAATAATGGTTAGAAGCTGTTTTTCAACAGCCAAAAGTGTCAAATAATGTTTTAGGAGCTGTTTCTCAACAACCAAAAGTGTCAAATAATGGTTAGAAGCTGTTTTTCAACAACCAAAAGTGTCAAATAATGTTTTAGTAGTAACAACCATTACTGTTAATAAGCAAAATAGTGAGCCGACATTTCGTCCTTCCGTGAGACTGTTTCTCTTCTCCTCATCTCCTGCGGACTAGAAGGAGATGTATAGAACTAGAGTTTCCTGTTTGACATGATTGCACCACTCACTTCACACGGGTGTGATTTTTTAACCGAAGTGATCGTCGCTCGATACATCACAATCGGTCTACAACATGTTTTGATTATCATTCTTGGCCGCTAGATGGCGATAAAAGGCAGGGAATGTTATGTGATGATGATGATGTGCAGCGCCAGTGCTGTAAGGTTTATGGTCAAGCCAACATGCTGGCACGAAAGTTTCATATGTGTACATTTTGACATTGTCTGTACGGTACAGACAATGTCAAAATAGCACTTTTTAAAACCTACTGCACTTATACAGCTCACTTGTGAATTGTGATGTCGATATAGTAAAGCGAAGATGAAAAAACTTCAGGTGGCATATAATGATGCTTTTCGAATATTCCTGAGACTCCCAAGATGGACCAGTCCAAGTGAAATGTTTGTGACTAATGTACCCACCTTTCATGCTGTACTGAGGAACTTTATGTTTAGATTCATGTGTAGACTGAGGGAATCAAAGAATGTATTAATTATGGCCTTCAGGGATCACACAGAGTGATAGTCTTTTCATCATGTTTCTGGAAACATGGAGGCAATGTTTTTAATTGACAAGGACTGCCTGGAGTGAAAATAGCCTGATTGTTGTTTTATATTTACAGTCATGTTTTTCCCTGTTGTTTGTATATGGACCCATTGTGTCTGAAATAAAGTTTTCAATCAATATACAGTATATCACTATAACATTTGAAAACAATTATAAACAATATCAAACGTTAAAAGTTGAATCATAGGCCTATACTTCAATGCAGCCAAATAACGTCAGTCAATAAAAAAAAAAAATAGACTATAGCTTTGTGTGTGTGTGTGTGTGTGTGTGTGTGTGTGTGTGTGTGTGTGTGTGTGTGTGTGTGTGTGTGTGCGTGTGTGTATGTGTGTGTATGTGTGTGTGTGTGTGTCCGGGTCTTGGGTTCTGTGTGGGGGGGGGGGGGAGCTTGAGCTGTGGTGAGACTGGGATCCATAATGACGCACGTGCATGTATGTAAGTCATCAGGTCGTGCGCGCCACCTCTTGGTCACACCCACACCACACACGCGCACAGACAGAGTGAGTCACTGACACACACGCCCAAACAAGCATGCGTCGCCACGCTGCTGCAGTGTTTGTTTTACTTTTAATATTAAAAACCTCGGAATGTAACTTTCATTGACATGGAGTTAATGAGAGTCGACGGTGTTTTTACCAGGCTGGTGAGAAAACTAGACGAATAAAAGAAACGTTTCTACAAGAAGCTGTGGAATCAGAAGTAGGCCTTTATGTCCAGCAGCTGATCATCAAACTCAGCCAGGTGAGTGTTTGCACTTTGCAGGTGTTACTGTTAGCTTACTAGCTCAGTGCTTTACAACCTTTTACACATCAAGGCCCATTATTTAATCATTTTATCATAAGTACAACAGTAAACAAGAACATTTGTATTTTACTTGAGCATTTCAATTTCCAGGACTTTTACTTCACTTTTACCACTAAATCTCAGAGGCAAATAGCCTACTTTTTCTCCACTACATTAATTTGAAAACTTACTGTATGTTAGTTTGTACATTTAGATCAGTGGTGGTTTTCAACCCTTTTTATATCAAGGCCCATTATTTATTTATTGGGCGTTTGAGCCACGGAACCACCATTTGATGACTTAAATCCCATCTCTTCTCGGCTTTCAATGATGTTTGCTTTGATGTTTTATTATGCTGTTTGTGTTGATTGTATGCTTGTTTCATGATCGTGTATACAGCACTTTGGTTGAGCTTCTGGTCTTTGTAAATGTGCTCTAGAAATAAAGTTTGATTTGATGACATTTAGCCTCTCAGACCCAAAAGTAAAGAATATGTTGTCGTTGGATAAGAGTTTGTCCACACTTCCATGCTGTGTTCATGTTGGTACCATTGGGACAGATAAAAGGCAAACGTTGATCAAAGTTTATTTCCATCTAATTGTGTAGACTTCTGGTAAATTAATTGGCCTAACGCAGGTATATTTAACAATGTTGTTTTACTCTTGACGTGTCCATTTGGCCACCTTTTCATACCAAGGACCCCCAAATTGACACTAATTAGCCCGTGTACCCCCCAATTGAAAAAATATGCCAGGGCCCCCCATGAGAATATTTTGATGGCTCTCTAGCAATGATTCTCAACCCGTTTAATTTCAAGGACCCCCCCCCCCCCCCAGTTTGACATGCATATTAGTCTATGGACCCCCCCATTTAATGGCATTTCTATCTCTGAGACCCCCACTTTATATTGTAAAATCAATGTTTATTTCAGTCTGAGAGTGTATAAATGGATCCATTTGGTTACATTTGGATACTCAAGAGTTACATACCCATTAGGGTCCATTTGGTTCCAAACTATCATTTAGCTGGGGACCCCACTTTAAGAACCACTGCGTTATAGAAGCATTATTGTTTTGTGTGATGTGGTATGATATGAAGCTTTTACTGGAGTATTTCAGATTTTCAATGCATTGAAAATACACTTCTCAGAGGCTATTTATGGTTACTTTACTGTGTGTGTGTGTGTGTGTGTGTGTGTGTGTGTGTGTGTGTGTGTGTGTGTGTGTGTGTGTGTGGACGGACGGACGGACGGACATGTGAGCTTGTAGATCTGCTATTTATATACAAATCGTCCCCACAGGTCTACAGTTGATGTAGCTTAATGTGCAACATTGTGATTTGCTTTGGGCATAATGGGATGAATCTATAGTTGCAATACCCTCCATTGACTCCCCATTCATCCAATTTGCTTTTGCGATCTGCTTGTATTAAACGACTTTAAACTCACCAACATACATAGCTGTAGGGCAAGATCCTCTTTCAATCTGCCAAGCGTTGGTTTAAATTGTTTCATAAAAATCCACCGTAGACATGTTATGAGCTACTTTCTGTCAAGAAATTCTCGGCAGGTGATTATTTTGTTGGAGTTTGGAAGCACTCGTTGAAGTCACTGAACGGCCCTGCGTACCACCTGTTGAGCATTGGTACATAATGCAGGAGGCAGCAGCACGACCGTTAATAAAAACGAGTGCTTCCAAACTCCATCACTTGTCTTAATCACCTGCAGAGAATTTCTGGACAGAAAGCAGCTCATAACATGTCTACAGTGTTTTTTTATGAAACAAACGCTTGGATTTCGGAGATATTTGTAGAATCGTCCTCGGTCTAAATGGCTTAATTCTCAGGGCTTCTCGAGTCCCAATGCAATGCCTATATATGGAGTGTCATGGCAGCCTCCGTGCCGCTCTGTCCTCGCTTCTTGTGTCACGACTGGTGACGGACTGACACCCGTATATGGTGGCGTGACTGACGGAGCGACGGGTTTTGCAGGTTTTCATAGTAATTGCAATTATTATGCAGAATGTCCCATTTCACACATGTTTTCAAATGTATAAATTGTATACAAATATTTTGAAAATGGCAGATCTACAAACTCGCAATGTGTCACATTGCATGCTTGTAGATCAGCAATTTTCAAATGGCCGAAGTGTATATAGGCCCAGCGGCATGTCTGACCTCCACTGCACCCACTTTTCAGGAAGGTTGGTGTATTTCAACTGTTAGAGTGTGTGTGTGTGTGTGTGTGTGTGTGTGTCACGGGCCAGCTCATGCCCTATAGACCGTAGTACTGAGGAACTATGCATGCACACACACTACACTGCTGCTTCCAATAGTAATTCCAAACCATCAAGTCGGCTGGGAAGTGTGGGTTTAACCCATTCTGACCTGTGATCAGATTCTAAAAATGTCTTGGAAATCCTGACAGTTTTCTGAAAAAGCTATGTTTCTATGTCAGTCGTTCTTCGATTTTTCAAAAATAGCAGACCTACAAGCTTGTAGCTCGCCACTCTGTGGCACGCTATGAGCTTGTAGATCTGCTATTTTTAAATAGCTAAAGCATAACGTAATGCTAACACCAAAAGGGGTTCCCACATTAAATGGGTTTAATGTTGTTGTGTTGCATGTTTTCTTTACAGTGGACATCTGACATTTCCCACAAGGACTAAAATGTTTTTTAAATGTTGATTTAATGTCACTGTGTGAAGTAATTTAATTTTCTGTTGGTCTAGATTGGAAGGTGCCAAGTACCATAGACTAGATGGTAGATAGACTAGGGGTGTTTGTTCATGTTTATTTGTCTTATTTGTGTTGGGCTCTGTAAACTAATTGGGCCTGTGAAATGTAAATTTAATATTCCTTTAATGTGAGGTGGCAGATTAGTGAGATTACTCATAGGTTTAGTTAGCTGTGTGGTGAGTTAACTAATGACCACTTACTAATTAGAGGACGGTGTGCCCCACCTGTTTAAGAGCAGGATTGCTGCAGGTGAAGGCAGTTCAGTCTCACTCGAGTCTAGTAAGAGACAACAGGGGAGAACTGCAAGCCAGGGAAAAGCCTGTAACAGTTCCTGCTTGTTTCTTTAGTATAGTTAACTTTAAGTGTTCATTTTGTTTTTGGAACGTTTTACTTTTGACCAGTAATATAATTTTTTTGTATTTGCACTGCACTTTAAGGTAAACACTAAGCCTAAAATGTACTCGTGGACCTGGGTTTTCACAATTATTACAGCCTCTGTGAGTGAATCCAAGTTCTGTCTGGGTGTCATTTTTTGAGATATACAACGAGAACATCCACGACCTGCTGGAACAAGTAACTATCATAATGCTACTGATGGAACACGCTACATTTAGCGATAACAATAGATGTACTGTAGTGCTATCTCTTTACTACTACCGTTAAGTACTCCTGCTACTGTCAGTTTTATTTAAGTGTTCCTACTCCAACTGGTATTGTTTCCATTACTACTTAGGCCTACTTGTAGTACCTGCGGATCTGTCGCCACGACTGATTTCAGTCATTTGGATTCCATAGAATCCTGCATGTCTTCTATTGGAAGCAGGATCCCCAGGGTCATGAAATTCCTGGAAATATTTTAAATTAGGCAAAACATTTTCCTAGAAAAGGTTTGGAATTTATCAAGGGCCCTGGAAAAATATTTGGCGATGCATTGTTCAATAATACAACATCCAAAACATTACATGAATGTAACATAAAGTAGTTTTTTGCCGAAAAGGGCTGGGTGATTGCAGCCTAATGTGTACCGGACGTAACCGAAAAACAGATCTACAATCTCATGCTGCAGCATGATCGTACACTATTCTATATTCTAAGCTTTATTTTTGCTACACTGTCTTTGGGCATTGCGCATACCGGTATATAGTAAGAGGCTCATTATTGCGCTGCATGATTGTTATATATGGGCCTGGAAATGTGGTTAAATATTCTGGAAAGGTTTTTGAAAATCCATTGGTAAAGTGTGGAGAACCCAGTGGAAGCATAACCTGACTCGGCCAGATGGGGGCGGTATTGATTCACAGCCTGGTTCACAATACAACCTTGTGAAACAAATGTGATTGTAAAGCGCCAGCGAAAATTGTAGATCTACTGATCTACACTGGCTTATTTTCCCGTTAGTCATTTTAAGATGAAATGGTATGTTGTGAAGTGGTCAAACTTAGAATGCATGTTTAGAATGGTAGGTCTCATTCAGCCAGAAATTTTATTTAGCTTTATTCCATGAGTATTGACTATTGAGTAGCCTACCATGGGCTGCAGTGGTCATGAACGATTGTCATACTGCAGTGGTTTTCAACCTTGTTCATATCACGGCCCATATTTATTCAGCATTTGAGCTACAGACCACCATTTGATGAGATTTATCCTCCCAGACCCAAAACTAAAGAATATTTTGTTGTTGTTGCATACGTTGCACAATTCTATACTGAATTGATGTTGGTACCATAGGAGAGATAACGGACAAACGATAAGAATCACAATTCTTCTACATTCTCTAATTGTGTAGACTTCTTGTAAATTAAGTAATGCAGATGTTTAACAATAATGTAACTGTTGAGAATGTAAAATGTTATAATCTCAAGAGTTAAAGATCTATAAGGGTCCATTTGGTTACCAACTAAACTATCCATAATTTATCTGGGAACCACCTGGAACCTCTTCAAGGACCACTGGTGGTCCCTGGAACACTGGCTGAAAACCACTGTCTTACTGTGTAGATTGTAGAACATCTGTCGGGTGGAAACCTCATGTCCGTCACTGTTACTTTTCAGGATTAAAAAAAAAAAAAAAGCAGTTCGATGAGCTCAAAACGTGTTGCTTCGAGCTGCGTTTCGAGTTTGAAGATCTGCTATTTTTTCATACTTTTGTGTGATGCTGTAGTATGACCAAGTAGGGCATCAATGGGCTCTATGCATACACACCATTTTGGAAAGAATTGGGCCACTTCTCTACTTCCTTCACAGGTGTTACTGATGATACTAATGAAGGCTCTGTTCCATTTTGGTCAAACAGAGTCAGGGTGCTGCTACTGTGCATGTTGGCTCATTGGAAACACTCTGCTACACCAGTGGGTCTAAAGGTGTCCTTGAGTGGGTTCCAAATGTCCCTGTACAGGTCTATAACTCTGAGAGTATAGAGCACCGAAGTCCTGACATCACTGTCGGTAGAGGGCGTCAGTCCCCAGCTTCATGTATTTTTTATTTGCATTATAATCCCCATAGGGGATTTTAGATCTCTTCATATAAGAACTGCGTTTGAAAAATAAACTGATCACCCCGGCCTTTTCACTCATATGGATATGAAGCATCAACTGAAGGTGGAAATGTACAAATATACCCAAAGAGTAACAAAATAAGCGTTAGAAACGAGTCAAATAACCCAGAGACTACATTTCCGGGTAGGCGGTTGGCTGCATCTGCCTGTCGCACAACATAAACTGAATGTTAATTACGTTTATTTTTATTGATATTTAATGTTTCGTGGTTAGTACAAGTTGAGTCACCACCAGCTGAGCTTATGTCAACGAGGAATCTCAGGAACGCAATGTGTTGACTGCTGGGCGTGAAGTATATTAGCAGCGACATTGCCTTATGTAGTTTCAAGGCTTTTGCGGCTACATTAATTCCATTTTCTCCAGAAACTGGCTGTATCAAATATTAATGAACATCATATACATAATAGCAATAACATAACATAATAGCAATGCTATTTGAAGTATTTCCAGTCAGTGTTCTGAATGTTTGGTCTTTGTTGTCGTCCTACAGTGTCCTACAGCTTCCAAGAGGACGGTTCTGCAGCTGTCTCAGGACAGGGACACTCCTTTGTCAAAGGTAACACAAGTCACCGACCGTGTGAGTGCTGCTGCTTGTAGGTGTGTGTGTGTGTGTGTGTGTGTCTCTGATAACATTATTGGCCAAATCTCTAAATACTGAATCAAGCAACTTAAAAACTGTCCGGTTAAAATGACCCCAAACATGTTTGAAAGTCAAATAACGGTTTAAGTCAAATGTATCACTGTGCAGTACTTTTTCCACCACTAATCGCGTGTGTGTGTGTGTGTGTGAGACTGTGTGTGTCAGACGTGCGGTGGGTGCAGGTGACATCATCAGAGGAGGCCTACAGGGTCATGAAGGTCGGAAAGAGGAACCAGAGTATCTCTGCCACCAGGCTCAACCATATGTCCAGCAGGAGGTAACACCAGCCAACCAGCAGCTTGTATGACATGGCACAGCCAATAGAGACACACGAGCGCCACCACTTCTGGTCCGTTAGAACGGTGTACTTGCCAATCCATTGGAATTTTACTGTAGTTAGCCTACTTTTAAAATAAGAATACAAATTCAAATCAATTGATTTGAATAAAAAGGTTTCCAAATGAGTGTGCACACTAATTATCCATAATGTATAAATCATGGATAAGGGGTCAGGATAGCTAGGCCTTTTCGAGGAGGCGTCAGAATAAATTATGGACTATTCGTCTCAACTGCTATTAGTCTTGCAAGAGGCTATTTGGATAATCTTCCAAAAATAAATTAGCCTATAACCAAACACAAATGTATCTGGGTATTGAAAACCTCAAGGGATGCGACCTTGGTGTATATACAGTAACATGTGGCCACTTCAACTTTATATTTTCTGATGCTAGCATTTTGACACAATGAGTATATTGTGCGTTGTATATTGAGGGGGCAGGTACAGGTACCGTATGTGACATTAAAAAAGGACAAACCAAACATATGGGACACTTTTATTAGAACACCCAAATATCGCTACAGCCTCAGTAATCTGTGAAATTCCGGTAGTTTATGACGCCTCATATAGGGATTGCATTGACAGCTGCAGTACACCGTTGACTGTTCTAACGGACCAGAATGGTGGCTGTGAATTTGTAGTCGTCCGTGTGTCTATCAGAAGCAGCGTTAACCCACTGATATGCTACCTTTAGCACTGTGGGGTTATTAATATTGTTTCTTTCTCAAAATGAAAAAAAACGATGGGTTATAGCCCATGTTTTTTGAAATTTTGAAAAAAAAAGTTATCCTCGTTTCTCATCTTTTTGGACCATGGGCTATAGCCCATATGGTACGGCATACTATAGCACGCCGTTTTTCATCATTTTTGACGATTTGACAAAAATGACAAAATGAAAAATACGATGGGTTATAGCCCATGTTTTTTGAAATTTTGAAAAAAAAAGTTATCCTCGTTTCTCATCATTTTGGACCATGGGCTATAGCCCATATGGTACGGCATACTATAGCACGCCGTTTTTCATCATTTTTGACGATTTGACAAAAATGACAAAATGAAAAAAAACGATGGGTTATAGCCATAGAGTTATTATACAATAGAGAAGACACCCAGAGGAAATCCTGAAGCGCAATGGACATAGTGGCCGAAGAAGGTATTGCAGTTTGGTAAGGTTTGGTCCTCAAACACATGAACGCGCACTAGGCTCCGTCCACTCTGCCGGTCGCTCGCGCGTTCATGTGTTTGAGGACAATCCATCCAGAATGCACACTGCTCCTAAACCGGAAGGAGGAGTGGATTCGCCTCATGCGCTTCTGAGCAACTCAATGCAAGTGGACGGGAGGAGAACTTGGGTGTCTTCTCTATTGTATATATACTCTAAGGTTATAGCCCATGTTTTTAGAAATTTTGAAAAAAAAAGTTATCCTCGTTTCTCATCTTTTTGGACCATGGGCTATAGCCCATATGGTACGGCATACTATAGCACGCCGTTTTTCATCATTTTTGACGATTTGACAAAAATGACAAAATGAAAAAAACGATGGGTTATAGCCCATGTTTTTTGAAATTTTGAAAAAAAAAGTTATCCTCGTTTCTCATCATTTTGGACCATGGGCTATAGCCCATATGGTACGGCATACTATAGCACGCCGTTTTTCATCATTTTTGACGATTTGACAAAAATGACAAAATGAAAAAAAACGATGGGTTATACTTATAGCCCATGTTTTTAGAAATTTTGAAAAAAAAAGTTATCCTCGTTTCTCATCTTTTTGGACCATGGGCTATAGCCCATATGGTACGGCATACTATAGCACGCCGTTTTTCATCATTTTTGACGATTTGACAAAAATGACAAAATGAAAAAAAAACGATGGGTTATAGCCCATGTTTTTTGAAATTTTGAAAAAAAAAGTTATCCTCGTTTCTCATCATTTTGGACCATGGGCTATAGCCCATATGGTACGGCATACTATAGCACGA
This sequence comes from Protomyctophum bolini, assembly GCF_963924005.1. Classification (NCBI taxonomy): domain Eukaryota; kingdom Metazoa; phylum Chordata; class Actinopteri; order Myctophiformes; family Myctophidae; genus Protomyctophum; species Protomyctophum bolini. The sequence goes on from NC_137884.1 coordinate 12,642,277, forward strand.
TTTTAGATCTCTTCATATAAGAACTGCGTTTGAAAAATAAACTGATCACCCCGGCCTTTTCACTCATATGGATATGAAGCATCAACTGAAGGTGGAAATGTACAAATATACCCAAAGAGTAACAAAATAAGCGTTAGAAACGAGTCAAATAACCCAGAGACTACATTTCCGGGTAGACGGTTG
>NC_137884.1:12642659-12889300 GCF_963924005.1 Protomyctophum bolini
AGTTTACATACTGTATATGCTTCATATTCTTGCGTTGTGTGTGTGCTGTGCCTTGCGTGTGTGCTGTGCGTTGTGTGTGTGCTGTTCGTTGCGTGTGTGCTGTCGGTCTCGCCGTGTGTGTGGAAGAAGGACGTGCACTAATTGTCCCGTGTCCATTTCACATGGTAAACATGTGAAATTGGTCAAAATGCCAGCTGTCTGGACAAAGTTCCCTTCCTTTTCCATCTTCCATTTCTGTTCTGCCAGTGTTCCTTCACTTTCCAGTCGCATGCATTATCCACTTAAAGGAGCACTCCACCCTATTTCCAACCTAAGCCTGTACACCTGAATAAGTATAGTCCTCACTTCATGCTCATTGATTGTACTGTTGGACGGTTACCATGGTTTCTGTCTATATACGCTGCGCACCTCATTGGTGGGCTATATGGACAGTTCAGAAACCCTCCCTACCAATGACATCATTGATGGGGATTCCAAGAGAATAGAAACTAGAGCCTTTCTCTTTCTGGAACATTAGCATGCAATAATAGAAGAATTGATCTAGCATTAATCCATCCATGCATCCATCTTCACACGCTCGTGCGTAGGGCATATAGGGATGCGTGCGCGTGCATAGGGCTGTGTGCGCGAGTGTGTAGGGCTTAGGGCTGTGTGCGTGCATAGCCGGGCACAGGGCTGTATGCGTGCGAGTGTGTAGGGCTTAGGACTGTGTGCGTGCGTAGGGCACAGGGCTGTGTGCGTGCGCGTGTGTAGGGCTTAGGACTGTGTGCGTGCGTAGGGCACAGGGCTGTGTGCGTGCGCGTGTGTAGGGCTTAGGGCTGTGTGCTTGCGTAGGGCACAGGGCTGTGTGCTTGCGTAGGGCACAGGGCTGTGTGCTTGCGTAGGGCTTAGGGCTGTGTGCGTGCGTAGGGCATAGGGCAGGGTATGCGCGTGACATCATGATCAAACCCAGAAGTTATGCAGGAATGCCTGAGTGGCAAAAAACACTACTTTCTGGCCATGATAACCCATCAGGGGGGCAGTCAGACAGATATTTTGTGAAGCCACTAAGGAAATCGGGATTTCCTGAAAGTTCATATAATGTGGCCTGTTCTGGCGCTGTCATTGGGCCCAAAAAAACCCATATCCCCATAGAAGTCCATGTATTTGGGCCCAATTTCACCTAGACTGTATTACCTTAATAAACATGGTCATGAATACTTTCTGCTTCCAGTCACTAGTTTAAAGTCTCATTTCTAATGTCATAATATTCTTTTTGGAAAATTATGGTCCCATTTATTAAAAAAATTACCATAAAGTTGCGTATGTTCTGAGGGGCGTGGCTACCGTCTATGATCGGGATTCCCCACCCACTCGAGTCAAAATAAAAACCAACGAAGAAGAAGGGGGGAAGTCCCGCCTCGTTTTCTGGGCCAGCCAATGGCTCAGCTGGGCCCAAACAGATCTAGAAAGATGGCGACTTACAATTCAAGGACTGACGGGCTTCATCTTACGTCCATATCAGACCCGGAGAACGCTTTGTCCATATTTTTTACAGTCTATGTAACCCATGCAGAAATGCAAAGCTTTTGGAGGAAAATTAGTCACTTTACTGCAGAGGAGAGGTGTGTCTGTCCAGGTGGTGCTCGTTAACACTCGCCAACGATCACCAGGGAGGCAATTATGTTTAATGCAACTGTTAAATAATGTAGGTCTTCTAAGATGTAGCGCACATGCGTGGCCCCGACCCCCCCAGCCCGGTACCCTAGTCAAAATAATATGACCCCTGGGGAAAATGAATTGGGGATCCCTGATGTGGGGGGGGTACCCATTGAGCTCTATTCCTGTACTGCTACCATATGGTTGTGTTTAACTCTCTTCACGTCTCTGTACAATAGAGAACAGTGTGAGTGCAAGATGCACGCACACCTTGTCTATGCATTTACAATTTACAATTTAGGCATTTAGCAGACTCTCTTAATCCAGAGCGATTTACAATAAGCAAGAACAAAAATGGCAATACATCACATATATAAAACGTAGTTATCATGAAACATGCGTAAGCTAAGAATGTAACAGTGGGATATCTATCTAATGAAACTATACATACTATACTATACATATATACTATAAAGTGCTATGACTACATAGAAATGCAATTCTAGTGCTGTCTAAGAAACATGCTATAAGTCTGTATAAAATGCTATCCAAGTCTACATAAAGTGCTATCTAAGGGGCTAGGGCAAGTGCTACGGGCCATGATGGAGTCTGAAAAGGTGGGTTTTCAGACCACGACGGAGGATTATGAGTGAGGCTGCAGTTCTGATTGTAATGGGAAGTGCATTCCATTGGAATGCAGTCAAGACGCGTGTCTATAAGCAGTCTATGCATGGACACGGAAGCGGAGGCCAGTCTTATTCAAATTCGATACATGCATGCGTATCACACACGGTGGGAAAAAAATACAATTAGTGCATGTGTTTATGTTCAATGGCATTTTCAGTTGCTTGTTTGGTAGCAACTGAAAAAACAAACAAAAAAAAACTTCCGCACCGCATTATCCTCCTACCGGTTTCTCTACGGTAAACAAATGTGAGCGTTGCTTCCACCACGGCCCATTACAGTGGCACACAGTGTAACCCAAACAGATAAAGAGCTACCTCAGATGCCTTGTAACCCTCCCTTCCCCCCCACCCCCCCCCCCCCCAAAGCACATCATTATCCAGCATGCATGGCATTCCAACTCGCAGGAATGACAAGGAGATTGTTATTGTGCCCTCAGCACCGCATACTTCCACTTTATTTTTCTCACATGCACGCACGCACAAACACAAACACACGCCGAGCAATGGCAGCAGGCGCACGCATTCACACGCCACCCTTTTTCACATTTGAGGCCAGTTCTCGTTTCCAGTGATGAAGCCAAACAATCAATCTCCATTCAGTAATTCCAGGAAGAGAGAGAGAGAGTGAGGAGAGGGAGGAGAGAGAGAGGGGGGGGGAGGGGTTGGATATATTAAGAAAAATCAGACCAGTCTGAAGCGAGTGGTGCAACTATACTCTAAACATCGGACACAGTCACATAGGTTGGGACATAGGGACAAAGCTGTTCCTTGGGAGTGGTTGCACCACTCAAAAAATGCTCTGAACGGAAGATAGATTTTATATAGACTGAGAGGGAGAGAAGGCTCCGTATTTTCCAAAACAGCGAAAATAGCAGATCCTGGTTTATCTGCTGTTTAAAAAAGTGAAAGTAGTGGTTCTCCCATCCATCCCATGATGTGGGAAAATGACCTCTCTCTCACACTCACTGACCCCCTTTGTCTCTCTCTCTCTCTCTCTCTCTCTCTCTCTCTCTCTCATGCTGTGATGACTCTTGGATTAGGCAGCGTATGTTGCTAATGGGTTTTTCTCTTCCCTTTGACTCCCGCGGTCAGGTCCATGGGAAGTGTGTGTGTAGACACAACACGGCAGGTGCTCACTGCGAGAGCTGCTCTCCGCTCTACAACGACCGACCTTGGCAGGCAGCGGATGGACTAACGGGGGCTCCACATGAGTGCCGCAGTGAGTCACCACCGCTCTCTGTCTCTCTTTCTCTCTCCGTCTCCCACATGCACGCACACACGCACGCACACACGCACGGCTCATCCTCTGTGAGTCATCAATAATTCCCCAACCACAGGGGGTGGCGCAGTCGGAAGCACTATTGCCTCACAGCTAGAAGGTCCTGGGTTCGTGTGCCTGATGGAGGGGAAAGGAACAGGTTGGAATAACGTGTTCCTTCCTCCACGCGCTACGTCCATTCTGACCTGAGATCAGATTCATACGAGGTTTCCACTGGACACACACTAGTCTGATTAACCCATTCTGACCTGAGATCAGATTCTAAAAATGTCAGTCGTTCTTCGATAAAAAAAAAAATAGCAGACCTACAAGCTCGTAGCGCGCCACTCGATGGCGCGCTATGAGCTTGTAGATCTGCTTTTTTACAATAGCTAAAGCATAACGTAATGCTAACACCAAAATGGGTTAATTGTGCCGAGCGGGGAGAAAATGTAGCAGAGCCGAGATAAAAAAATTCTATGCACACTTCTATTCTCATTCTATACTAAAGGCCAGTCCACACCAATGCAACTCCTTGCAACTATAGTTTTCAAACTATAAATCAACACTTGCAACTGAGCCTTTTGTGCCATCTTAGCCCGCAGCACACATACTAGACATTGCACTCTATAGTGTATACTCATAGTTTAACCCATTCTGATCTGAGATCAGATTCATACGAGGTTTCCACTGGACACACACTGGTCTGATGAACCCATTCTGACCTGAGATCAGATTCTAAAAATGTCAGTCGTTCCTTAGATTTTTCAAAAATAGCAGACCTACAAGCTCGTAGCGCGCCACTCGGTGGCGCGCTATGAGCTTGTAGATCTGCTATTTTTCAATAGCTAAAGCATAACATGATGCTGACACCAAAATGGGTGCCCGGTCAGAATGGGTTAATTGTACAGATGTTCTGCTGTTACTGGATGTCAGGTCTTTAGCTTGCTTATATGATCCTTGAGGACTATTCATAATATGTATTTGATTTGATAGTGTTGTTCTTGCTTATACGGGGGTCCCTGGAACAACATATCTTCAGATGGGGGGGTTGGCGGCCAATTACATATAAATCTACGGGTCCTTCTTGACATGAAAATGTTTGAGAACCACTGACATAGAAACACGGGTATTTCTGAAAACTGTCAGAGTTTAGAAGGCATTTGTAGAATCGTCCTGGGGTCTAAAATGGGTTAATTATTCTACTGTTACAGTACGGAATACGGATGTCAGGTTTTTAGCTTGCTTATATGATCCTTGATGACTATTTACAGTATATGCATTTGATGTATTACCTTGTGTTTACCTTATGGTAAATCGCTCTGGATTAACCCATTTTGGGCGGGAACCCCTTTTGGTGTTTTAAGCATTACGTCATGCTTTAGCTGTTGAAAAATAGCAGATCTACAAGCTTCACCGAGTGCTATTTTAGAAAAATCGTGAAAATGTGTTGCAAATCTTTGAATATGAATGAATGTCAGGATATAGAAGGCATTTTGTACAATCGTCTTCATTTTGGTGTTAGCACTGTGTTATGCTTTAGCTATTGAAAAATAGCAGATCTACAAGCTCATAGCGCGCCACCGGTCTGCTATTTTAAAAAAAATCGAAGAAATACTGACATGACAAACTGTCATTTTCAAACAGACATTTTTAGAATCTGATCTCGGGTCAGAATGGGTTTTTAATGGGTTGCTAATAAATGCCTAAAAAAATAAAATAAAAATAAACGGTGTCCCGTCTCTCCTTCATCTCTTCACGTCACGCAGAGTGCAAGTGCAACGGCCACGCCCAGAGCTGCCACTTTGACTGGGCGGCGTGGCGGGAGTCGGGCCAGCGGAGCGGCGGCGTGTGCGACTGTCTGCACGGCACGGCGGGACGCCACTGCGACGGCTGCCTGGCGGGCTTCTACCGAGACCCCCGCCGGGCGCACAGCGCCCCGGACTCCTGCACACGTGAGGATGGCACGCACGCACACGCACACACACACACACACACACACACACACACACACACCTCTCTGTTTAGATCACAAAAACACCAATTTTTGGGTCGCAGAGATCAATTTTTGTAGGTCGCGAGTGAATGTCCATGCATCCTACATGTTTTTTAATAATAATAATAATTATTATTATTATTAGATTTTCTAAAGATCTCCCTAAATGGTAAACGGTGCATTTATATAGCGCCTTTATCCAAGGCGCTTTTCATAGATTGTGCATTACATTCACTGCCTCCCCCTGGCCAGCCGGGGCGCCTGATGGAGGGGAAAGGAACTGGTTGGAATAACGTGTTCCTTCCACGCGCTACGTCCAACCAGGGAAACTCCCCCCTGTCAGGTGTAAAGGAGCAACTTGGACACTCGGGCATGAAGGAAGCATGAGTTCAAGTCCGTTGCTCTCCCCTTGTCCCCCATATATGGGGACTAGGTTGGTGGAGGGTGTGTAGAACCCAGGATCACATTAGATGATTGACACAGGGGTGAAAAATGGGTTACAAAATCGTGGGATAAAAAATATATTTAAAATAACATTCACCCATTCATACACCGATTGCGGCAGAAGCCATGCGAGGTACCAACCAGCGCATCGGGAGCAATTTGGGGTTCAGTGTCTTGCCCAAGGACACTTCGACATGTAGACAGGAGGAGCCGGGATTCGAACCGCTGACCCATGGATCATTGGGCGGACCTGCTCTACCTCCTGAGCCACAGTCGCCCCCCTCCCTGAATTAGTAAACAAAATGTGCAAGAATATGTAGTGGGTGGGGGGGGGGGGGGAGGGGGGCAGATTTGTAAGGTCGCAATGTGGTGTGCGCAGCGCAGCGTTGCGAGCTTGTAGATCTTGTAGATCTGCTGTTTTCACCATAGTTTAAGGTCCCCGGGCAAATGTCTGCTTTCTGTTTTGGGTCTGGATCTAAAAAGATCACAGATTATATGTTATCAAACACCTTGCACATCACATCGATCGTATGTGTACATGAGAGTGCAAATCTATACTGTAAATATATACAGCGATGAAATAAAAGCATCGTTCTAGTCATAAGTGAACAGACTCCCGTCAGTCAGTATATGGTGCCTGTGATGAGGATCACATCCGTACTGGCACCGTGCACTCATTCATTCCTGCACGGAATGCTGATGACGGTGACCACAAGCCAGGACGTGCCCATTCCCGATGGGCACCTGGCTCTCTCTCGTGTGTGTGTGTGTGCGCGCGCTTGTGTGTGCATGTCAGAGAGACACCCAGACCGCCTACGCTCCATCCAAAGCTTACACCATAGTTAATCATCAGACAGTGGCATACTTGACTCAAAAGTCACCCCACACACAACACACACACACACACACACACACACAACACACACAGACACGCACACACTGTCTGCCCACTTGTCCGCGTCTTCACTTTTGTTTTCGCTGCAATCTGAGTGAGTGACTATCAGGGCTTAGAGCATGCTATGGGGTAATCACGGCTGGTTGTAAAGTGTGTGTGTGTGTGTGTGGGTACATGTTGGTGTGGTGGGTGGGAGTGTGTGTGGCGTGGCGTGTCGCTGTCCTGTCGACGAGACAAGTCTCCTTAAGTAAACACTATAAGATAGCCATCCATAAACACAGAACAGTGGCTACATTCTCCTGCAGATTATCTGTCAGATTATTTGACCCAGTGAGTGAGCTCAGCCTCGTAGGTATGCTGGCACTAGCCCAGCGGACGCTGCTGGACTCGTATACATAAGTATACTTATACTTATGCTTATACTTAAGTAAAAGTATCAATACTGCAATCTAGAAATACTCTGTTATACGAGTAAAAGCATGCAATTCAAAATGTACTTGAGTAAAGGTACAAAAGTATTGGGGGGGGGGGGGGGGGGAGTACAAGTATAGTTATTTTTTATTAAAAATAAAACCGCATGAGTTTTCCTGATGTCATAAACTGTCAGAATCAGCTTTTTTTTGCGTTTGTTTATGTGCTAAAAGAGTGACTTTGAGAGCTGTTTCCCTGCTACAATGGAAGTCAATGGACCCTATTGGAGTGTACATGGGGTTTGATGACATATGGAATGTCCCAACAGGTCGGCTCCATATTTGGAGATCTATAAGGGTTTGAGGTCAGATGTGCAGTTTCTGATCCAGTGATGATCCAGTCTTCCCCACGTATGGTTATCCAGGGTTAGATGAGGTCAGTGTCGTGAATCTTCACGGAGATGGCCATATATGGAGGCGTGACGTGACACACAGGGAAATGCATTTTTTCGTAGTAAATGAAAACAAGATCGTGGAACTGTACCCGGACGTGTTGGTGCGTGTGCACGCGTGTGCGCGCGTGCATGTTTTTGCGCATGTTGTGCGTACACGAATCGGGACTGTCACATACGTTTTCCTATGTCCACGAGGTCAAAGCAGCTGTCACATTTTTCCCCCAGACATGCATACATTTGTATAGACGTACAAATATTTGGTCTGAAGCGGCTGGCGGCTACAGCTGCTGTCAATGAAACGTTAGCGCTCGTAAGCTGTAGTACCTGTCGCACGTTGGCCTGTCACCTGGGAGAAGAAAAGCATGCCTGTGGGCACTCCCAGCCCACTCGTGTGTGTGTGTGTGTGTGTGTGTGTGTGACAGTGTGTGCGTGACAGTGTATGTGTGTGTGTGTGTGTGTGTGTGTGTGACAGTGTGTGCGTGACAGTGTATGTGTGTGTGTGTGTGTGTGTGTGTGTAATGCGGAGGCCTTTGGCTCACCGCTGGTTAGGCTAATGATGTTTGCTGACAGCTGATTGATAGGAGGGGGGGGGGGGAAGGGACGTGCTTTGAGAACAGAAAGCCCACAGATGGAGGGAGAAGTTGTGAAATCCCAACTGTAGCCGGTTGCTGACAATGGAGGAATTTCCCTCCGTTGTGAGGCACATTTTTTTCATACCAGGCGTGGAGGGGCCCTATAAAGAAAACACACTGTCAAGTGCCACGCAAGTACACAGACACACACACACGCACGCAAAACAACTTAAGTTGTGTGTGTGTGTGTGCGCGGGAGTGTGACAGATTTGTTTTGTCTCCTCACAGGGTATTTTCTGTGTTTGCTCAGACAGGCACTCTATCACGTTCTCTGCACAGACTCATAAAGTTTTCATTGTAGGGCTCAGGGAGCCAACAACTTTATTTATGAACGCGAGCAGGCACACACACACACACACGCACGCGCGCGTGCGCACACACACGCACGCACACACACCCTTGTGTGCACTGACCCGTCAAAGCCTCATCTGTTCTCACATAGATGTACATAAACACACACTCCTACACAAGCACGTTGTCACGCGTGCTTTGGCTTTTCATGCGGCCCAGATGATGGCATTGTGGTCGTCGTTAATGATTAATGTGCAGAGGCTGCCGACTGCACCATAAAAGCGGGACAGGCCGTGAGAATTGAGTTGACTGAGAAACGGTGTGTAAGTGTGTGCGTATACGACGTACACGCGTGACCGCGTGCGTGTCTCCGCGAATCCACGGTACGGTACGTACAATCTGTGAATGTGGCATCTTGTTTCTTTATGGGTCTGCTGATAACCGCAGAGTTTAGACTAAAGGTAAGGATCTTATCGCGCGTTGCCCCTGGCGATCGCTCCGATAGCGACGGCAGTCCGTCTGAGCGCGCAGACAGCGGGTGGGTTTTGTTACATCATCTTTATGCGTCCAGACACATGTGATAGATTGGAGGGGGGGAAGGGGGGGGGGGGGGGTGGAGGAGGGGGGGGGGAAAGGGCAGGGCGACGGGCCTCTGGATCCAGTTAGAGTCATTTACTGCCAGCAGGGTGGAAAGGGGGGAGGCTTCAAGCATCATTAAACAACAGAAAAACAGCCCCCAACTGCCCTCCACGCCCCCCCCCCTCTCCCTCTCCTTGTCTTATCCGTATCCTTCTTCCTTCAACCCCCCCGTTCCCTCTCACACCCTCTTCCCCCGTGGGGGGGGGGGGGGGATTTATGGGGGAGTGCTGAGACTGTTGCTTTCACCCCCTGCAACCCTAACCCTGCATTGCCATTCACGAGAGAGAGAGAGAGAGACACAGTGATATACCTTTCTCAGACAGTGAGTGGAAGTGACTGTGGAGTTTTGTCTCATGTCATTGTTAAAAAACATGTTTTTTTTTTAGAGTATTAGATTGATTGTGTGCGCGAGTGCGTGCGTGCGTGCTCATACAATGGCTTTGAGGGGGGGGGGGGGGTTGTTTTAAAGAACACACTATCACAGCAGACAATTAGAGGGGACGTGTGTGTGTGTGTGTGTGTGTATGTGTGTGTGCGTGCTAATGCGGACACGCGCATGCATACGTGTTCATAGGCCATCTGATAAGAAGATGACAGAGGGACCATTGTGTGGCATGTTGCTGCAACAAAACATTCACTGTCTCTGTAGGTCCATAGTCCTACAGGACCCCCCCCCCCCCACTACCTCCCATATGCTGCACAGGGCACTCATGACCATACAGTATATCACTTATACTGTTTAGTTATACTGGCAGGGGATTCATCGCCATACAAATGTTTAATTTGTCAAAAAATAATTGGACATACAAAATGAGTGGATAATATTACCAGAGGGCTGGACCGCCGCATGGCCTAGCGGTCTAGGCGCATCTTGCCACATAATAGGCTTTTGCCTGGCGGCGCATGTTCGAGTCCCGTTCATGACGACCTTTACTGCGTGTCTCTCCCCTTCTCTCTCTCCCTCTTTCCTGTCCGTCTTCACTGTATCTATCAATACAGGCACAAAAGCCAAATAGAAAATCATAAAAAAAAAATGTTATAATAATATTACCAGAAACGCATAAAGGACTAGCCCTGAATGGCCGTAACAGGTCTAACACGTGCATGTGCGATTGTGCGTGCCCTGTAAGGGTCCAATTGGACCTGTTCATTTGTACACCTTTTTGAGGACACGTGAGGAAGACCAGTACTAGTTGGACTCATAATATGCCACAGTTAGTTACATAGTCTGAAGAAAACCGGGAGACTTGGCATTCAGTAATTGGGTCTTATGATAAAAATAAGACCCAGAACTTAATTACCTATTAACATATTTAATCATTTAATATATTTTCTTCTGTCTAAAAATAGTGGAAATAGTTGATCTACAAGCTTACAACACGTCGAGAGTGAAGTTGCGAAGACGATTGACGTTTATGCAAAGATAATTGCTCACATATTACGGCCACATATCGGTATCGGACGATATTTGCCGTTATCGTTCAATATGCAAATATAACTGACATTGACCGATGGCAGTATAGCCGATATTTATCTGTTGTTGATAAGCAAACACTTGCGTTGGCTTGGTGGTGTCATGTGTTATCTGCAGACTACCAAGCTGTAGATTCTGAACATTTCTTTCTTGTATTGAAGATGTATTTGTTTCCCTGGCACAAAAGTGGGAAATAAAAACAACAAAAACTAAACAAACATCGGTAACAGTATCGGCTATCGGTTTAAAACATCGGTATCGGCCAAGACAGTACCTCAAATGATTGCGATTAGGTAGATTATGTAATAATAACTGTGACGGGCCTATACTACCGCGGTATTAACTTTCCCTCCCTCCCATGGACAGCGTGCGGTTGCCATCCCCTGGGTTCCATGGCCTTCCACCTGGCCGACGGCTCGCTGTGCGACCCCGCCAACGGCGACTGCGTCTGCAAGCCGGGAGTGGGAGGCGTGCACTGCGACAGGTGCATGGTGGGATACTGGGGTTTCCACGAGTACGGCTGCCGCCCGTGCGACTGTGCGGGCGACTGCGACCCCTTCACCGGCGACTGCATGTTTGGGTGAGTGGCGCGCCGCACGCCGTCGTCTATTTATGCCGGTGGTTTTCAACCCTTTTTCATGTCGAGGTCCAATTATTTATTCGTCATTTGAGCCACGGTCCACCATTTTGACCACCACATTTAGCCTCTCGGTTCCAAGAGTTATACACCATTTTGTTCGTCGGATAAGATTTTGTCCACAATTCCATGCTGTATTGATTTGGTATCATAGGAGGGATAACGGATATCAAGATAACAATTATTTGACATTCTCTAATTACTTATTAAATTTTTTGTAATGCAGAAGTTTAACAATAATTTAACTCTTGAGAGCATGAAATGAAACGGGTCCATTTGGTTTAACTACACTCTCAGGACCAACTGGAACCCCCTCAAGGACCACTGGTGGTCCCCGGACCACTGGTTGAAAACCACTGATTTATGCACGTGGCACTAAAGCTCTCATATCTACTTTGTTACGCTCTGGTATCATGTGCCGAAAATAGTCAGTCTTATGAGTTCACAACGCATTGTGCTGGCTCCGACAAAGTATAAGTAAGGGATAATATCTGGCTAGGTGGTCATTGTCGGGAGATAATTCACCAGGGAGTTTAACCACCGAGGCGCTGGCAGCTGCTGGGCAGGAAAACAAATGTTTTCTGACAGAAAACAAGCCCAAATTGATTAAATCAATTAATTTCCAGCTGCATTATTATTATCTGTGGGTCTGCTGCTGACATTATGCCACTTTTTAGCTGCGCTCCGCTGTTATGCTCAAATTAGTGACCCTAAAGAATTCTGAGGCAACATGGCTGGAGACGAGGCAGCCAATCAGAACTGCTCGACTAGCCATGCCGTGCAGACGATGGGATGTTATGGTTTGTTGTCAGCGGTGGCAACTGTCGTGACAGAAATAAGCTAAGCAGCCTCCAAAAACCAAACCAGGCAAGCAACTGTGAATGAATCCACGTTAGGCTGGAAATATGCAGGCTTGGCAACCAGTAGCAGAAAATGATCTCCAGTGTGTACTACCCGGTCGGAACTATGGCAAGCTAATATTGACCAGCTTGCAGCTGGTAAAAAAAATTGAGAGCAATGTTTAGCTGTAAATGACACTGTGTTTACATGGCTGTCATGTTGGAGACAGCAGTAAATGAAGTGGGGCGCAGCAGGTGCTCAGGGGGTTTGATATCAAGAGATAACTCACCGCTGAATTCAGCGATTGACCAATCAGAATCAAGCATTCAACCAAGCCATGTAATATATCACACAGATTCTGTACATTCAGTGCAGATACATCACCGCAGATATTACAGTTAGCAAGTCAATATTTTACCATATCTCTTATTTGTATCCTAACTGCTTTTGCTACTATGAATATCCCTCCGAGTCCAGGGATCAATAAAGATTTACTTCTGATTGTTAATTGTTTATGATTCCTGCCATTGATTGATTGTATTGATGAATATTATGCTATTCTAATAGTAGATTCTAAACAAATATCCCTACTGTACGGTACACCCAGTAAAACATGCGAAAACAATGTATAAAAATAGAAAACGCGTTGACCAAATTAGCATTCACAGAGGACAATTGTGGTCCTCAACATTTTTTGTATTTTTATTTTCTTCTCTTTTGCTTGGTAATGGGTTTGTCCAGGTCAGATCTAGAGCTTTATAACCTGGAGGGAAACTCCAGTGAGCCTGTCAGAATCTTCAGAACAGACGAACTCTTCTCAGCTCTGCACTACTCGGGTAAGATAGTGTGTGTGTGTGTGTGTGTGTGTGTGTGTGTGTGTGTGTGTGTGTGTGTGTGTGTGTGTGTGTGTGTGTGTGTGTGTGTGTGTGTATGTGTGCGACGTGCGTGTGTGTGTGTGTGTGCGTGTGCGCGTGCATGCGCTATATTTGTTGTCTGTCTCCACAGTTCAGCAACCAAGCGTTAATGGTTAAGTAATGAAAGTCTTGATAGCGAGCCTTACAAGGACATGGAACAAAGTGTGTGTGTGTGTGTGTGTGTGTGTGTGTGTGCTGTACCCAAATATGCATGGACAGTTTCCAACTGTCCCTTCCTTTTAGTCTTAGACCCCCCAAGGCTTAACTACAGCTTGCGTAAGCACATTCCTCACCTGGCACGCACAGTGATTGACACACTGTGCATTCTTGGGACACCACACAACACACCCGTGTTCATTTCTACTAAAACTAAGATGAGAAATGTTCATCGGCTAACTTTGATAATTTTATGTTTGGTGTTGCGTATACCTTTCGGCACGCTGCTGTATATATATCACACAGTATATCACACAGTATATATCACACAGTATATCACACAGTATATATCACACAGTATATCACACAGTATATATCACACAGTGGCACGGTGGCCGGGTCCTGGGTTCGATTCCCGCTGCTGGGGACACTTTGGGCGTGTTCTCTCCTCTGCGTCATCAGTGCCCATACCAAAAGTGGGGTTGTCGAAAGGGCCTTTCTGTGTGGAGTTTGCATGTTCTCCCCGTGTCCCCGCCTAGGGTAGGTACCCTCATAAAAAACATGCAGTAGCACCCAGTATTACACTGTGTTAAAAAAGAAAACGGGTTACAAAGATTGTGGGATTAAAAAACAAAACTACGACTAAAACAAAATAAAAGAGAAAAAATCTGTCGAAATTAACACTGCCACACACACACACACATACACAGTACATTCCTCAGTGTTGCATTAACTCTGACGTTGAGCCGAGGACGTACACTGGGTACGATCTCAGTGAGCTGAATGATCATTATTTAAATCTTTTTTTTCCCTGCAGAGAAATGTGAATGCAAAGAGCAAGTCTTGGCCAACAGTAAACTATTCTGTACGATGAATTACGCCTATGGTAAGGAGAACCGACAAAAAAAAATACCCTCCGCCGCACACAAACACACATACCTTGTTATCGCCACATTATTTTATGACACACTGGAATGCTCTCACAGATATACAAAGGTGTCATTGGAAGCGGCGTTAAATCTGGTGTGTGTGTGTGTGTGTGTTCGTGTGTGTGTGCGTGGCTGCGTGCGTGCGCGTGTTCTTTCTCAGTGTTGAAGGTGAAGGTGTTGTCGGCCCACGATAAGGGCTCCCACGCTGAGGTGGAGGTCAAGGTTCAGAAGGTGCTCAGTCAGAGCACCAAGATGAAGATCCAGAGGGGACGGCTCACACTGTACCCCGAGTCCTGGACGGCGCGGGGCTGCACCTGCCCCATCCTCAACCCAGGTCAGAGGTCAGGGGGGGGGGGGGGGGGGGCATGGGGGTGGGAAATACTGTCTTTCCGTTGCTTTCCCTTTCCGCATACCGGTGTAAACGCACACATATTATTTGCCATATTTTCGCATATAATAATAACTATTGCAAAAATGTCATGTGAATATGGTTTTAATTGCAGTGGTGTGAAGTGACTTAAGTACAATTTACATTTACTCAAGTACAGTTTTGAGTTTTTTTTTTTTTTTTTTTTTTTTACATTACTTGAGTATTTCAAATACTTTTTTGAGGGGCGCAAGCCCCTCCTATGTCCAGCTTTGAGGGTTTGTGTAAACGGTAAACAACACAAACATTGTTTTGCTATACCAATACTATGACCATATAGCTTTGAATGTTTGTGTAAACACAAACATTGAAGACAAGTGAGGATGCAAATTGTGCCGGAAAGAGAGTGTGATTTTACTACTCCACTACATCTCAGAGGCAAATATTGTACTTTTACTCCAGAACAATATTCCACTCCACTGGTGTATTGATTCTGAAATAATAATAATAATGATAATAATAATCTTTATTGTCCCGAAGGATATTCATCTTCACAGTCTGTTCACACAGTTCACACCCACATCAAAAACAACACATAGCACATAACACCAAGACAAGACAAAAAACACGAGGTCCCCACTGTGTACAGAACCATCCTATCTGCATTAGGTCCCCACTGTGTACAGAACCATCCTATCGGCGAGGCAGTTTGTTTAATGCTGCGATGGCCGAGGGGACGAAACGCCCACTAAAACGGACCTATTTCCATGGCAAGGTTCTGTATCTTTGTCCAGATGGCATGAGGTTAAAGAAGCGATACAGGGAATGATCAGTGTCATTTGACATCGAAAGTGCTAGCCATGTGATGGCCTTATTGTTCATTTCATAAAGTGTGGGCGTAGGAAGTCTTGATGATCTTAGAAGCAATACGGGTAATACTGGAAAATCACCCGTGTGAACTGAGTGGTGCAACCCCCCCGCCCCCCTCTCTCTTTCTCTCTCTCTCATTAGCAGGCAACAGTGCAGCACTCTCTCTTTCTCTCCCCGTTTCTGGCACAACGGCGCCACCTACTGGTACTAATAGTCATACTGGTGCTCATTAACGTCACACAGACACATAGGTGAACACGGACATTGCTGTTCCTTGGGAGTGGTTTCACCACTCAAAAATGTGTTTCTGTTTGTTACTGTCGGGCATGGAAAAGCAACTCTGTTGGCTGACGCCTAATTGTGACTGTTCCTCAGGTGCGGAGTACCTGGTGGCGGGTCACTCGGACCGCAAGCACAGCCGTCTCCTGGTCAACATGAAGAGCTTCGTGAAGCCCTGGAGAGCCAGCCTCGGCCGGAAGGTTCTCATGCTGCTCAAGAAGGACTGCAACTGGTAGAGTCTCGACGACGGACTCGCTGGGACAGGACGGAGAGATTGAGACACTGTGGGACAGACAGACAGACAGGTGGACAGATCGAATGGGGAGAGAGAGAGAGAGAGAGAGAGAGATCCATGAATCTCTGGAAGGCAATTGGTTGGATCAGATGAGGGGGATTTGAAAAAGACCCACCCTGGTTCTGCCCTCGTCCAAAGTTTGTCCTAGAGTGTGAGGCTTGGCAGAATGGAACGGCTTAAAAGTGCACAGAGCGTAATTACTTCAGGGGATATCCCTCCGTCGCATGTCTGAGCAAACGCCTGCATCGTCGTCGTGTAGCTTGCCAACGAGCTGTCAAGCGCCAGCTGCCTCGGCGCTCCGGCGAATTTCCCCCAAACTGTGGCTGCCACAGCTCGACGCCGACGACGGGAGGAAATGTAGCGTGCGACGGGCCGTGCTTTTGGCCTTCGCCAAAGTCTTTTTGACTGAATGACCCCTGAACCCAACGAGATTGCATCACACACACAGTAACTCTCACATGTTAAGTCTTACATGGCGAGACTCAGTGTTTTCCACCCCTCTCCAGCACTTTAGCCCAAAAGGATGGAACACCCAGTAGTTCCAGGGGAATGTTGTGGACGCATAGATGGCACACAAAGAGAGGAAGAGCACACGTGTGCGCGCGCACACACACACACACACACACACCCTGTAGCAATGCCACGTTGACACATGTGTCACGGATTAGAATGTGTCGCTCTCCCGTGCGCACTGCTACGCCGGACGAACTCGAGACACACACCAGCCTACTATGTGCAAGAAGCACCCAGAATGATGTCAGATACTGTACGAAGCCATACATGCCACTACAGGTGGTTAAACCCCAGCCAGTCCAGGTGTGCCTGTGTTGAAATCTGAGCAAAATGGTTCTATGCCATGTGAATGTATTTGCGTGAGCGACTGTGCGTGCGTGCGTGCGTGTGTGTGTGGGTGTGTGTGTGTGTGTGTGTGTGCGTGTGTGCATGCGTGCGTGTGCACAGGAGCGAGAGAGAGAACAAGTCGTATTACGAGCACAGTCCAGTTTTCAGTCCAGCTCGTTAATGTTTTAGTTTTTTTGCCAACAGCTTTGTACATCTTGATGCATTTCCCATGTGCGTGCAACATTGATGATGCTGCATGCATTATGCATAATGAGTCAACATAATGATAATCATTATCATTGTGTGTGTGAGTGCAATGTTGATGATGCTGCATGCGTTATGTATTATGAGTCACCATATTACACTCCGACGTCCAACGTTGGTGCGATCAGAAAATGTCACACTTTGTCTTTTTCATTTCTAGTGTGCTCTTGTACAGTATTGTTTGTATATATCTATATAAATATTATGGTTCATGTCTCTGCCGTTTGTTAACTCATTCTAGGCCAAGTACTTATTTGACTTCTTTTTCACAAAGTAGGGCTGTGCGATATGACGATATATATCGTATAGACGATAGAATAATGTCTATCGTGAAAAATGTTCTCGTTTATCGTTTATATCGCTGTGTCGCAAAACAAGCGTTACGGCAGTATTTTACGTCGCAGCGCCCAGCCACGCTGTGCTGTTATTTCATAAACTTGTTATTTTCATAAAAAAAAGGGAGATGATAGCTGACGAGATTCAGAGCGGAGTAACACTAAAGTAACCATTTTTACAGTCATTCACTGTTATATGTTGGGTCAAATTGATAAACTGCGTGAGCCACGCATGTTTTGTTCGTCGGGTGCAAACGTAGTCTTCTACCTCATTCCTCCTACCTGCAGTCCTCTTGTTTTATTGTTCCAAATAAACCATTCCATCCAAAAGTCCTTAATTCAGCAACAGCTTCCAACAACAACACAAGATGCTAACTGAAGTTGTGAAAATGTAAAAGAAAAAATCATCCACTCGACCCATACGCACAGCTGGGCCTGTAGAGTTGATGACGCGTTCTCTCACTCTATCGCTTGTAGTCAATTAAACATTGTTAAGCTTCTTAACGTGTTTAACAAACTAAGGAGTAGTGAGTGACATGAGGTATTGTTTTTCCTTAGGCATAGGCCTGTACTTCTGTGTCTGAATGGGGAAATATTTGCTTTTTAATTGTCATAATAATAATAATTATTATTATATACTTTTTATTTTGTACTTGCTTTAGGCCTGTGTGCATGGGCAAGGCATCAGTATTATATTCATATAATTAGACTGGATATTGTGATTTTACATATTGTAATTTGCCTTAAGTTTGATATTGGCCAATATGTGTTATTTTCCTGTTTTTTGAGTGGTGCAACCACTCCTATAGTCTAGACAGCCATGTGTGTGTCACTGTATCCGAGCACGGAAATAGCATATAAATGATTGTCACCACCAAGTGTCATTGTTGTGCAGCCTAACACACAGGCCGAGGCCAGGGAGGAGAGCTTGTACAGTACAGTACAGTACAGTACAGTATAGTACAGTACAGTACAAATTACTCGGCCTGAGAAAATAAAGGAACTTAAAATTATTAGATCAAAAATCGGTATCGGAAGAAATATGCTATATCGTGAGTATATCGTTATCGTGATAAAAAATCTATATCATGCTGAGATTCTGTCATATCGCCCAGTGCCTCATTTGTCGGGTTTGGGCTTTAGTTCCGACACACCAAAGGTCCGACAGTCATTAGACCGGCAACCTATCCCAAACCCTAACCTATCCGCAAGCACGGCGCAACGTATGTCGGACCAACGCGTGTCGGAGCGACGGGTGATTTCCGCATGTCGGACCTTTTGGTGTGTCGGATAAGCGTGCGCACCCCCATTTGTCTGGGACCCAAACTGGTGACGATAGCGGATCTTCAAGCTCACGGCGCGTCGCTTCGCGCCGTGTTTATGAGCTTGTTGATCTGCTATTTTCACTACTTCTTAAAAGTTTTTTTGTATCTATATTCATGGCAATTATTTCATTTATTTCATTTTATTTCTGAAAAACTATTTGGCCAAAAACAAAAAAAATCTCCATGAATTCAAAGCTTCCTGGGTTGTGTAAATTTATAGAAAATAACTAAATAAGTCATTTTTTTTGGATGAACTACTCCTTTTTAATGCACAAGACATACAGCAAAGCTTGGCCACCACTCGCAGCTAGGCCCGGGGTGTACGACAGTAAATCTGCTCAGAGCCTTGGAATACCTCCGATAATTTGCACTCTCACACGCATACATAAAGTATACACACAACACCCTCCCCTCTCTGTGTCCCTCAGATTGAGTCATCCATCTCGCCTCTCGCTCCCAAAACACGGTTTCCTGCGTTCGCACAGAGCGGCAGAGTGTTGACCATAACACAGAGGGGCGCAGGGGGAGAGTGCACGCTATGTTGAGCTTGCATGGGGGGGGGGGGGGTGCTTTCCACGGGCCGTTTTCTGCAATCTGGCTCCGTGTGACCAGTGGTGGAAAAAGTATTTCTTTATTAAAATTCTTAGAAGTGTCAATACTGCAATATAGAAATGCTCTGTTACAAGTAAACGTTCACAATTCAACAATTACTTGAGTAAAAGTATAAAAGTATTGCATGTCTACAGTATATAGTGGTATACAGTGCTCAAGTAAAGTACAGATCCAATCCAAGTGCATATAAGTAAATGCACTTAGTTACTTTCCACCACTGCGTGTGAGGTGATTGGCCCGGGAGGTGTGGAGGAGGCATTCCAGACATGCCGAGTCACTGAGCAGCAAGCTAGGGGCAAAGGTCATTCACCTGTCTGCCGACCCTGCCCACTGTGGGCCTTGCTTGAGGGACTGGGGTGAGGTGAGGTGGGGTGGGGTGGGGTGGGGGTCAGGCAGGGGGGGGTGGATGTTTACAATCGAGGCTCTCGAGAGCAGCCTTTTCCTTTTTCCAATGCGTCCCTCCCTGTTCGCAGCCGGTCCATTCATGCAGAGATTCCATTTCCAATAATGTGTCCCCTCCCTGTCCGCAGGTCCATTCACGGATTCCGTGGCAACCCGTCGTGCGCGGCCCCTCTCTCTCTGCGGTCCTCGTCCTCCTGACTGTAGTAGAATGGGGTGAGTGGTGGTGGTGGTGGCGGTGGGAGGGGGAGTTCTGACTTACGCGGTGGTAACCGGCCTTGGTGCAGAGACGCAACAGGGAGGCACAAATGCATGCCTTGATGCGCAGGCCAGCCACGGACCTCTCTCTCTCTCTCTCTCTCTCTCTCATTGTCTCCAGATTGACTGGCCATTCTTATACAGCACGGTGGCGATGGCCCATGGGGGGGGTTGCATGGTGTGGGAAACTGTTGGATGAAAAAGGGTTTGGCAGGCCGGTGCACTTCAGATGCATGCATGCACTGTGCACGCACACACACACACAGGAAAAAATCCCAGAGTGTCTGTTTAACTGCGGTGAGTGTACAAACGGGACATTTGGGGCTCCAACTCACAGAGTTAGAGGAACACTCAGGATGTTGTAGTGTACTTTGCAGTGCTCCGGTGTCGTGTGTATATATATATGAGAGAGTGAGCATGTTTATTTCTGTGCATGCTTGAGTCTGATTATCCTGTTAATGGTGTGTGTGTGTGTGTGCGCGTGCGTGTGCACGTGCACATTCATGTGTCTGCATGGACACAATGCCCCGCTTGTGTGCTATAGAAAGGAGTTATGGCCTTTGTCCTGTCAGCATTCCTGTGTTCCTATTGGCCCAGAGTGCATGGCAGCTCCTGCAAGCTCGGGGACAATACACCCCCCCCCCCCCTCCTCCTCCTCCTCCTCCTCCTCCTCCTCCTCTCGGAGCCACAATACCCTTCCTCAGCGTCGGCACCCATCACTTTTGAGTCAGACCCTCTGGAACTGTTGTTCTCAAACCTTTCCATGTCAATGACCCCCAAATGAATATGTGTTTGGCCTCAGACCCCCATCTGAAAGTATTTTGTGCCAAGATGATTTTTGGAGGGAAAAAAAGCCACATTTATGCTATATTGTAACCAATACTGCTGGGGGACCGCTTGGAACTCCCTCAAGGACCCCGGGGGGAACCCCCCCGGACCCTGCTGTGAGAACCACTGCTCTGGAACAGCTCTGCAAGAGGATTCGAGCACAAAAATGTTGGGCACCCAGAGCCCGTGGGTAATGGAGAGATTGAAAAGGGGCAGAAAGAGCGAGGGATAAATGTAAGGCAGGTGAGGATGGAGGAAGACGTGAGAAAGATGACGCAGGAGGGGGAAAGGGAGGGAGCATTTATTGGTCCCCGGAGACCAATAAAACTGTACTTTTATGCATTTACCCAGCAGATGGCTGCTCAGATGAGTGCACGAGGGAGCTGTTTGGGCCTCGACCATTTCAAACCTAGAGTCCTTATTTTGGGGGTGAACAGTTTGCGGAGATAGCCACTTTACAATCTCACAACGCGTGTGGACCAAAGGAAAAAAGGAGCGGAACAAGTATAGAGCCTTATAGGACACTTTTCAGCCTGTGACCCAAAACAGAAATTAGTTATTCGCTATACTAGTGAAAATAGCAGATCTACAAGCTCACAACACGTCGCTTCGTGCCGTGTTATGATCTTGTACATCGGCTATTTTAACTACTTCTTAAAATATTTGTTGTAATTTATGGAATTTCTTCGATTTTTCATTAATTCCTTCAGGACATTAATGAAAAGAATCATTGGATTTGTCACGAAAAGTTTTGCTTTATTGGGAATATTTTTGGAAAATGTTTTGAAATAATAATAATTAAAAAACAAATGTTGGAAACAAAAACTAAGGGGACCCATAACAATGTGTCTGCGACCCACTGTTTGGGAAACAGGCTACTATATGGGGGACATATAGTATAATGTATCAGGGACCCGTAGACTGGGCTATAGCTAAAGGCTGAAACCGGTGAACTCCTGGTTCCCGCCGGGCGGCCATGCACTCTACCTACACTCGGATACGGAATGAATGAAGTCTGGGGGAAAGTGTTGAGCGGAATGAAGGGATGAGAATTTGGTGACCTTTATGTGTGTGCTGCACTGATGTGTGTCATCATGTGGTCCGGCATATTAGCTCATCGGTTGCGATTCGAGAATGAGAAGATAGGAGTCCTTAATTAGATCAGGGGCGGAAATGAGAGCTTTACTCGTTTAAAGAGGTGTCTCTCTAAAACCATCCTCGTTTCTCCCAAAGCGGTCCGTGATCTCTTGCCCCCATCATCAGTAGCCTACACAGCAGCACAACTTAATTGGCTTGAACTCTGTGGCGTGCGCGGGCAGCAGATGATCTTTTTATAAGTTTAGAAGACTGGCCCCCGAAAATCCTTTCGCAGCTCACCTTCACTCAGGAAGGATGCATTTTTTTTGTTCTTTGTTTCCTCTGCAGACATGGTTTTGATATACTCCATAGTACAGGCTGTGCTGTATAATCGCCTATACACAAGAGCACTGGCTATTTCTCACAGGAAGAAAAACACCTTATATCAGGAATGCAATGTCAAATCATATCCCCCCTCCTCCCCCTCCCCCCCAGGCCAGGGTAGACGACCAGGCCTGGTGCAGACCTGGTGCACTCCAAGGAGCGCATTTCTTTCTCCTTCAATCTCTTTTCCCCTCACTGCATGCGATTTGGCTTGGCTTTTCTCCAACAACAGCGCCCCAGTCCTATAGCAGCAAGCCAGAACAGGGCGAAGTATTGTTGACATAGCGGAGTGATTGAGACACACACTATACAGTAGGCGTACTGCTGATTATTATTATATACTGTAGACATGCAAACGAGAACCCGATGTCATCATCGTCATTAAAGACAGACACGGCAGGTAGAGGTGATGACAGACAGGCTGGTATAGCAATCACGGCACGTTTTAACATTCTGTCAAAGGAAAAAAATGGCAGCAATCAA
This sequence comes from Protomyctophum bolini, assembly GCF_963924005.1. Lineage (NCBI taxonomy): Eukaryota > Metazoa > Chordata > Actinopteri > Myctophiformes > Myctophidae > Protomyctophum > Protomyctophum bolini. Next base: position 12,665,570 of record NC_137884.1, read on the forward strand.
TCAGCATTATACACTTTGCCATCCATGCGGGTCGTAAATAATTAAATACAAACGGTAGCGGTAATAATGTGTGTGTTTACTGTGCTGTTAAGTATTTCCCCTAGCTTTTTAGTTTCCCCACCTGTATTTTTATTTCCCCCCCCACTCACCACAAAACCATGTGTATACACACAGTGCAGCTGCATAAAGCCTGTTTTTTTATTTATTTAAACATAATCTACAAGCTCACAGAGTGCCGCGATGCGACGTGGTGTGAGCTTGTAGATCAGCGATTCTTAGAATGCGACACCATCATACGACGGAGCATATATATAAATTAAGTATATAACACTTTCATAAGCCACCGGAATGGCTGGTTTTCACTGGAATATCAACAGCTTTACCCTGGAAACAGACAAACACACACACACACACACACACACACACACACACACACACACGCGCACACACAATCACGCACGCGCGCACGTGCATGTGTGAGGGAGGTAGGGGGAGAGTTGGCGTGTGTGGACATGAAGATAGCAAAGGCCTGGGGACACAGGGAGAGAAAAGCATTAGAGGTGGTTCACACTTCACAGCCTGCATGATCGCATATATACATGGCACATGTCTTTTCACTCTCAGAGAACGCCCTTAGCAGTGGTAGAATCATGTAAGTAAGCAACCACGTAGTACGTAGTACTTTGGAGTAAACATATACTTACTTTAAGTAAGTATGTTTACTCCAAAGTACTACGTACTTGTGTGCCTGGCATCCCTGTTTTGGTATTATTATTATTAAACACTTTAGTGATCTCCTTTCTTTCTTTCTTTTTTTTTAATGGCAGACAATTGGCACGTCAAAAAAGCACTTTCACCTAGAAACTCCATTCACACTTTTTATTATTCAGCTTACTGTGGAGATACATGCAGGAACTTTTTACTTTGTGACTTTGTGAAACTACAAATGTTTTGTAGTTTCTGAGTTATTTAACTTAAACGCCCAATGCATTCTCTATGGCAATAGCACAAACTTTGGCATGCTACTAGTCCTAAATTTTGAAATGTTTCATAGTTTTAGAAATATAGGGCTTTCAAATTTGAGAGTTTTACAATGGGGCTCAATGGCAGACATTGGCACGTCAAAAAAGCACTTTCAACTAGAAACTCCACTCACACTTTTTATTATTCAGCTTACTGTGGAGACACATGCTGGAACATTTTACTTTGAAATGTTTTGTAGTTTCTGAGTTATTTAACTTAAACGCCTAATGCATTCTCTATGGCAATAGCACAAACTTTGGCATGCTAGTACTACATACTTACATGTGTCTACTCTACTATATAGTAGACAAGTCTGGATTAAAAAACATACCTTTCTTTCCTGTGAAATGGATGAAATGCACAACGGCATTGATTATTAAAGAGCAGCCAGCCAGGCAGAGACAAAGTGAGCAAGCTGTCTGTCTGGTCTGTGTGTTTTTCCTGTTTTGGTTCGGGCATTTGGGGGCAGGCTAACCTCGCGTCACCAGACTAATGCCAAACGACTCGCCCCTTTACAAACTCGCCCCTGTGAAATGTTTTAATTTGGTTAACAGTTAATTTAGTATTTCCCTAGCTCCCTCTCTGAAATTATCTTGTATACAGATTTATTTTATTGTATAGTAGTCGATATATATACAAAATTAAGAAAGATTAACTGACACGGTTATTATAAGTGACTACTTAATTAAGTTAATTTTTTATAGGACCTTCTAGCAGTTAATTTCGTTAAAGAAACACATTTCTTCATGTAAAGCCCATATTTTGTAATGGCATCATCATGCTATTATGCCCGTGGGTGACAGAGTGAACTTACCGTAACAATGATAAATTAATACCTTTTATAGGCTATAATCACCAACATGAATTATCTTTGTTATTTACAGCTAGGTAGAGTAGTGGGACGAGATGGAAAAGGGGCGAGCGTACCTGTTACCCATGCACCAGACTGTGTGTGTGTGTGTGTGTGTGTGTGTGTGTGTGTGTGTGTGTGTGTGTGTGTGTGTGTTTTTGTCACACCCCAGGTGAGCGAGCACGTGACATCATGTGACATAATACCCCATATAAGGATATATTGAGTCACCCAAGCCTCCATATTATGGTCACGTATTGTGACATCACATCTCCATATATGGTCACGTATGTCAGTCTGCCTGGGCCCTGGGCCCTCATCAAACCCTGTACACTTAAGACACTGCATGCCCCCGCTGCCACACTAGAGTTCTCATCGGGCCCGGAAATTAAGTCCTTACCTGGGCCCTCATCAAACCCTGTACAATCAAGACACTGCCCCAACTGCCACCATTATATCTCCATATATGGAGCTGATCTGTTCTGACATTCCATATGTTGATCTGACCTCATCAAACCCTGTACACACTCAAGTCACGCTCCATATACGGCCAGTACAAAATTATTTCCATATAGCCTATGTTGATCTGACCCCCAATGCCAAAATGCCAGCGCTCGCCCAGCAGTCTGCTGTCACCCAGAGTCCAGACGGATGCATGACGCGCCCCCAGGTGTCTTACTCTGGTGTAAGATAGATAGCATATGTAGACACTATATGCACTATATAGTTCGCATAGTTTCATTATATGGATATATAGATCTATAGATATTCCACCGTTACGTTCTTAGGTAACGTATGATTCACAATACTATTTATTATGTATGTGATGTATTGCCATGCTTTATGTTCTAGCTTAATGTTAAATCGCATGGCATTAAGAGCGTCTGATGAATGCCTATATTGTGTGCTATTGCCATTGACAGTGCATTGGGCGTTTAAGTTAAATAAAACAAAAAAATGACAACATATTTCAAAGCAAAAGGTTCCAGTATGTGTGTCCACAGTAAGCTGAATTATAAAAAGTGTGAATGAATGGAGTTTCTAGGAGAAAGTGATGTTTTTGACAAAATATTGTTTGTTCAATTTGAATGCAGCAAACAGACATTTTCAGAGTTTCCTTTTTTTGGTTTGTGAAAACGCATGATAAAAATCACAAAAATGGTAGTAGGCACCTTTAGTATAATTATGTTGGTTCAATTTCAAACCAGCAAACATAAATGTATGCCTATAGGCTATATTCACCTTTCCCTCTTTCTATCTGGCAGGTGAAGCCTTAGAGGTGGTAACAAAGTTTAAATACTTGGGGCACATAATCAGGGAAGATCTATATGTGATGATGATGATGATGTGCAGCGCCAGTGCTGTAAGCTTTATGGTCAAGCCAACATGCTGGCACGAAAGTTTCATATGTGTACAGACAATGTCAAAACAGCACTTTTTAAAACCTACTGCACTTATACAGCTCACTTGTGATGTCGATATAGCAAAGCGAAGATGAAAAAACGTCAGGTGGCATATAATGATGCTTTTCGAATATTCCTGAGACTCCCAAGATGGACCAGTCCAAGTGAAATGTTTGTGACCAGTAATGTACCCACCTTTCATGCTGTACTGAGGAACGTTATGTTTAGATTCATGTGTAGACTGAGGGAATCAAAGAATGTATCAATTATGGCCTTCAGGGATCACACAGAGTGATACAGTCTTTTCATCATGTTTCTGGAAACACTGGAGGCAATGTTTATATGTTTTTAATTGACAAGGACTGCCTGGAGTGAAAATAGCCTGATTGTTGTTTTGTATTTACAGTCATGTTTTTCCCTGTTGTTTGTATATGGACCCATTGTGTCTGAAATAAAGTTTTCAATCAATATACAGTATATCAGCTATAACATTTGAAAACAATTATAAACAATATCAAACGTTAAAAGTTGAATAGGCCTATACTTCAATGCAGCCAGATAACGTCAGTCAATAAAAAATAAATAAAAAATAAATAGACTATAGCTTTGTGTGTGTGTGTGTGTGTGTGTGTGTGTGTGTGTGTGTGTGTGTGTGTGTGTGTGTGTGTGTGTGTGTGTGTGTGTGTGTGTCCGCGCGCGCGTGCGCGCGTGCGTCTTTGGGGTTCTGAGTGGGCGGGGGGGGGAGCTTGAGCTGTGGTGAGACTGGGATCCATAATGACGCACGTGCATGTATGTAAGTCATCAGGTCGTGCGCGCCACCTCTTGGTCACACCCACACCACACACGCGCACAGACAGAGTCACTGACACACACGCCCAAACAACCACGCGTCGCCACGCTGATGCAGTGTTTGTTTTACTTTTAATATTAAACACCTCGGAATGTAACTTTCATTGACATGGAGTTGATGAGAATCGACGGTGTTTTTACCAGGCTGGTGAGAAAACTAGACAAATAAAAGAAACGTTTCTACAAGAAGCTGTGGAATCAGAAGTAGGCCTTTATGTCCAGCAGCTGATCATCAAACTCAGCCAGGTGAGTGTTTGCACTTTGCAGGTGTTACTGTTAGCTTACTAGCGTCTAGCTCAGTGCTTTACAACCTTTTACACATCAAGGCCCATTATTTAATCATAAGTACAACAGTAAACAAAAAAAAAAGTATTTTACTTGAGCATTTCAATTTCCAGGACTTTTACTTCACTTTTACCACTAAATCTCAGAGGCAAATAGTCTAGCCCAGGGGTTCCCAAACTTTTTTGGACCAGGTACCCCTTTTGGGGTAGATATTTTTCCAGGTACCCCCTCATCCTCGCAACACGGATAACAAATAAATGTATACGTCTAAATGTAGACGTTTAAATGTAGACGTCTAAATGTAGACGTCTAAATGTATACAGACGTCTAAATATAGACGTCTAAATATAGACGTCTAAATGTAGACGCTAAATGTGTACGTCTAAATGTAGACGTCTAAATGTAGACGTCTAAATGTGTACGTCTAAATGTAGACGTCTAAATGTGTACGTCTAAATGTAGACGCTAAATGTGTACGTCTAAATGTAGACGTCTAAATGTAGACGTCTAAATGTGTACGTCTTCTCTTATGGGGGTCCCTGGCATATCTTTTCAAATGGGGGTCCACGGGCTAAGTAGTGTCAATTTGGGGGTCCTTGACATGAAAAAGTTTGGGAACCACTGCTTTAAACACTTTAGCACTTTATGAACATGAACAAAATAGATGGGTCCCCCCTGGAACTCCCTCAGGTACCCCTGGGGGTCCCCGGACCCCACTTTGGGAACCACTGGTCTAGCCTATACTTTTTCTCCACTACATTCATTTGAAAACTTACTGTATGTTAGTTTGTACATTTAGATCAGTGGTGGTTTTCAACCCTTTTTATATCAAGGCCCATTATTTATTTATTTATTGGGCATTTGAGCCACGGAACCACCATTTGATGACTTAAATCCCATCTCTTCTCGGCTTTCAATGATGTTTGCTTTGATGTTGTTTTATTATGCTGTTTGTGTTGATTGTAGTGTTGCTTGTTTCATGATCGTGTATACAGCACTTTGGTTGAGCTTCTGGTCTTTGTAAATGTGCTCTAGAAATAAAGTTTGATTTGATGACATTTAGCCTCTCAGACCCAAAAGTAAAGAATATGTTGTCGTTGGATAAGAGTTTGTCCACACTTCCATGCTGTGTTCATGTTGGTACCATTGGGACAGATAAAAGGCAAACGTTGATCAAAATTAATTTCCATCTAATTGTGTAGACTTCTGGTAAATGAATTGGCCTAACGCAGGTATATTTAACAATGTTGTTTTACTCTTGACGTGTCCATTTGGCTTCATTCTATCTCGAGTTAAAGATCTATACGGCCTATAAGGGTCCATTTGGTTAAACGCCATAGCTGCATTACATGGGGACCACCTGGAACCACTCAAGGACCAGTGTGGACTGGCTTAGCTAATTAGCTTCTTATATCATTAAAGGAGTTGATGGAATTGCGTGTAATTTCACTTTGATGTAGCAGCGAATAGTTGGTCAGACCACTAGTTCCCAAACCTTTTCATACCAAGGACCCCCAAATTGACACTAATTAGCCCGTGTACCCCCCAATTGAAAAAATATGCCAGGGACCCCCATGAGAATATTTTGATGGCTCTCTAGCAATGATTCTCAACCCGTTTAATTTCAAGGACCCCCCCCCCCCCCCCCCCCCAGTTTGACATGCATATTAGTCTATGGACCCCCCATTTAATGGCATTTCTATCTCTGAGACCCCCACTTTATATTGTAAAATCAATGTTTATTTCAGTCTGAGAGTGTATAAATGGATCCATTTGGTTACATTTGGATACTCAAGAGTTACATACCCATTAGGGTCCATTTGGTTCCAAACTATCATTTAGCTGGGGACCCCACTTTAAGAACCACTGCGTTATAGAAGCATTGTTGTTTTGTGTGATGTGGTATGATATGAAGCTTTTACTGGAGTATTTCAGATTTTCAATGCATTGAAAATACACTTCTCAGAGGCTATTTTTGGTTACTTTACTGTGTGTGTGTGTGTGTGTGTGTGTGTGTGTGTGTGTGTGTGTGTGTGTGTGTGTGTGTGTGTGTGTGTGTGTGTGTGTGTGTGTGTGTGTGTGTGTGTGTGTGTGTGTGTGTGTGTGTGTGTGTGTGTGTGTGTGTGTGTGTGTGTGTGTGTGTGTGTGTGTGTGTGTGTGTGGACGGACGGACGGACGGACGGACGGACGGACATGTGAGCTTGTAGATCTGCTATTTATATACAAATCGTCCCCACAGGTCTACAGTTGATGTAGCTTAATGTTGAACATTGTGATTTGCTTTGGGCATAATGGGATGAATCTATAGTTGCAATACCCTCCATTGACTCCCCATTCATCCAATTTGCTTTTGCGATCTGCTTGTATTAAACGACTTTAAACTCACCAACATACATAGCTGTAGGGCAAGATCCTCTTTCAATCTGCCAAGCGTTGGTTTAAATTGTTTCATAAAAATCCACCGTAGACATGTTTGGAAGCAGTTTGGAAGCACTCGTTGAAGTCACTGAACGGCCCTGCGTACCACCTGTTGAGCATTGGTACATAATGCAGGAGGCAGCAGCACGACCCGTTAATAAAAACGAGTGCTTCCAAACTCCATCACTTGTCTTAATCACCTGCAGAGAATTTCTGGACAGAAAGCAGCTCATAACATGTCTACAGTGTTTTTTTATGAAACAAACGCTTGGATTTCGGAGATATTTGTAGAATCGTCCTCGGTCTAAATGGCTTAATTCTCAGGGCTTCTGGAGTCCCAATGCAATGCCTATATATGGAGTGTCATGGCAGCCTCCGTGCCGCTCTGTCCTCGCTTCTTGTGTCACGAGGTGTGACGGACTGACGCCCGTATATGGTGGCGTGACTGACGGAGCGACGGGTTTTGCAGGTTTTCATAGTAATTGCAATTATTATGCAGAATGTCCCATTTCACACATGTTTTCAAATGTATAAATTGTATACAAATATTTTGAAAATGGCAGATCTACAAACTTGCAATGTGTCACATTGCAGGCTTGTAGATCAGCAATTTTCAAATGGCCGAAGTGTATATAGGCTTATAGGGCTTAATATGGCTGTGTGCCAGCGGCATGTCTTCACTGACCTCCACTGCACCCACTTTTCAGGAAGGTTGGTGTATTTCAACTGTTAGAGTGTGTGTGTGTGTGTGTGTGTCACGGCCCGGGCCAGCTCATGCCCTATAGACCGTAGTACTGAGGAACTATGCATGCACACACACTACACTGCTGCTTCCAATAGTAATTCCAAACCATCAAGTCGGCTGGGAAGTGTGGGTTTAACCAATTCTGACCTGTGATCAGATTCTAAAAATGTCTTGGAAATCCTGACATTTTTCTGAAAAAGCTGTGTTGGTGATCACTGCCTGCCTCCTGTGAATCATTTTATTTTTGTTTAATGAGCTTGTAGTGCGCCACTCGGTGGCACGCTATGAGCTTGTAGATCTGCTATTTTTAAATAGCTAAAGCATAACGTAATGCTAACACCAAAAGGGGTTCCCACATTAAATGGGTTTAATGTTGTTGTGTTGCATGTTTTCTTTACAGTGGACATCTGACATTTCCCACAAGGACTAAAATGTTTTTTAAATGTTGATTTAATGTCACTGTGTGAAGTAATTTAATTTTCTGTTGGTCTAGATTGGAAGGTGCCAAGTACCATAGACTAGAGGAAGAGGGGTGTTTGTTCATGTTTATTACCGGTATGTCTTTGTGTTGGGCTCTGTAAACTAATTGGGCCTGTGAAATGTAAATTTAATATTCCTTTAATGTGAGGTGGCAGATTAGTGAGATTACTCATAGGTTTAGTTAGCTGTGTGGTGAGTTAACTAATGACCACTTACTAATTAGAGGACGGTGTGCCCCACCTGTTTAAGAGCAGGATTGCTGCAGGTGAAGGCAGTTCAGTCTCACTTGAGTTTAGTAAGGGACAACAGGGGAGAACTGCAAGCCAGGGAAAAGCCTGTAACAGTTCCTGCTTGTTTCTTTAGTATAGTTAACTTTAAGTGTTTTTGGAACGTTTGAAGTGAATCCAAGTTCCCTGTGGGTGTCATTTTTTGAGATATACAACGAGAACATCCACGACCTGCTGGAACAAGTAACTATCATAATGCACGCTACATTTAGCGATAACAATAGATGTACTGTAGTGCTATCTCTTTACTACTACCGTTAAGTACTCCTGCTACTGTCAGTTTTATTTAAGTGCTCCTACTCCAACTGGTATTGTTTCCATTACTACCTAGGCCTACTTGTAGTACCTGCTGATCTGTCGCCACGACTGATTTCAGTCATTTGCATTCCATAGAATCCTGCATGTCTTCTATTGGAAGCAGGATCCCCAGGGTCATGAAATTCCTGGAAATATTTTAAATTAGGCAAAACATTTTCCTAGAAAAGGTTTGGAATTTATCAAGGGCCCTGGAAAAATATTTGGCGATGCATTGTTCAATAATACAACATCCAAAACATTACATGAATGTAACATAAAGTAGTTTTTTGCCGAAAAGGGCTGGGTGATTGCAGCCTAATGTGTACCGGACGTAACTGAAAAACAGATCTACAATCTCATGCTGCAGCATGATCGTACACTATTCTATATTCTAAGCTTTATTTTTGCTACACTGTCTTTGGGCATTGCGCATACCGGTATATAGTAAGAGGCTCATTATTGCGCTGCATGATTGTTATATATGGGCCTGGAAATGTGGTTAAATATTCTGGAAAGGTTTTTGAAAATCCATTGGTAAAGTGTGGAGAACCCAGTGGAAGCATAACCTGACTCGGCCAGATGGGGGCGGTATTGATTCACAGCCTGGTTCACAATACAACCTTGTGAAACAAATGTGATTGTAAAGCGCCAGCGAAAATTGTAGATCTACTGATCTACACTGTCGGCTTATTTTCCGTTAGTCATTTTAAGATGAAATGGTATGTTGTGAAGTGGTCAAACTTAGAATGCATGTTTAGAACAGCAGCAACATACGTTTAGAATGGTAGGTCTCATTCAGCCAGTAATTTTATTTAGCTTTATTCCATGAGTATTGACTATTGAGTAGCCTACCATGGGCTGCAGTGATCATGAACGATTGTCATACTGCAGTGGTTTTCAACCTTGTTCATATCACGGCCCATATTTATTCAGCATTTGAGCTACAGACCACCATTTGATGAGATTTATCCTCCCAGACCCAAAACTAAAGAATATTTTGTTGTTGTTGCATACGTTGCACAATTCTATACTGAATTGATGTTGGTACCATAGGAGAGATAATAACGGACAAACGATAAGAATCACAATTCTTCTACATTCTCTAATTGTGTAGACTTCTTGTAAATTAAGTAATACAGATGTTTAACAATAATGTAACTGTTGAGAATGTAAAATGTTATAATCTCAAGAGTTAAAGATCTATAAGGGTCCATTTGGTTACCAACTAAACTATCCATCATTTATCTGGGAACCACCTGGAACCTCTTCAAGGACCACTGGTGGTCCCTGGAACACTGGCTGAAAACCACTGACCTACTGTGTAGATTGTAGAACATCTGTCGGGTGGAAACCTCATGTCCGACACTGTTACTTTTCAGGATAAAAAAAAAAAAAAATTGCAGTTCGTTGAGCTCAAAACGTGTCGCTTCGAGCTGCGTTTCGAGTTTGAAGATCTGCTATTTTTTCATACTTTTGTGTGATGCTGTAGTATGACCAAGTAGGGCATCAATGGGCTCTATGCATACACACCATTTTGGAAAGAATTGGGCCACTTCTCTACTTACTTCACAGGTGTTACTGATGATACTAATGAAGGCTCTGTTCCATTTTGGTCAAACAGAGTCGGGGTGCTGCTACTGTGCATGTTGGCTCATTGGAAACACTCTGCTACACCAGTGGGTCTAAAGGTGTCCTTGAGTGGGTTCCAAATGTCCCTGTACAGGTCTATAACTCTGAGAGTATAGAGCACCGAAGTCCTGACATCACTGTCGGTAGAGGGCGTCAGTCCCCAGCTTCATGTATTTTTTATTTGCATTATAATCCCCATAGGGGGATTTTAGATCTCTTCATATAAGAACTGCGTTTGAAAAATCACCCCGGCCTTTTCACTCATATGGATATGAAGCATCAACTGAAGGTGGAAATGTACAAATATACCCAAAGAGTAACAAAATAAGCGTTAGAAACGAGTCAAATAACCCAGAGACTACTTTTCCGGGTAGGCGGTTGGCTGCATCTGCCTGTCGCACAACATAAACTGAATGTTAATTACGTTTATTTTTATTGATATTTAATGTTTCGTGGTTAGTACGAGTTGAGTCACCACCAGCTGAGCTTATGTCAAAGAGGAATCTCAGGAACACAATGTGTTGACTGCTGGGCGTGAAGTATATTAGCAGCGACATTGCCTTCATATGTAGTTTCAAGGCTTTTGCGGCTACATTAATTCCATTTTCTCCAGAAACTGGCTGTATCAAATATTAATGAACATCATATACATAATAGCAATAACATAACATAATAGCAATGCTATTTGAAGTATTTCCAGTCAGTGTTCTGAATGTTTGGTCTTTGGTGTCGTCCTACAGTGTCCTACAGCTTCCAAGAGGACGGTTCTGCAGCTGTCTCAGGACAGGGACACTCCTTTGTCAAAGGTAACACAAGTCACCGACCGTGTGAGTGCTGCTGCTTGTAGGTGTGTGTGTGTGTGTGTGTGTGTCTGATAACATTATTGGCCAAATCTCTAAATACTGAATCAAGCAACTTAAAAACTGTCCGGTTAAAATGACCCCAAACATGTTTGAAAGTCAAATAACGGTTTAAGTCAAATGTATCACTGTGCAGTACTTTTTCCACCACTAATCGTGTGTGTGTGTGTGTGTGTGTGTGTGTGTGTGACTGTGTGTGTGTGACTGTGTGTGTGAGACTGTGTGTGACTGTGTGTGTGACTGTGTGTGTCAGACCTGCGGTGGGTGCAGGTGACATCAGAGGAGGCCTACAGGGTCATGAAGGTCGGAAAGAGGAACCAGAGTATCTCTGCCACCAGGCTCAACCATATGTCCAGCAGGAGGTAACACCAGCCAATCAGCAGCTTGTATGACATGGCACAGCCAATAGAGACACACGGGCGCCACCACTTCTGGTCCGTTAGAACGGTGTACTGGCCAATCCATTGGAATTTTAATGTAGTTGGCCTACTTTTAAAATAAGAATACAAATTCAAATCAATTGATTTGAATAAAAAGGTTTCCAAATGAGTGTGCACACTAATTATCCATAATGTATAAATCATGGATAAGGGGTCAGGATAGCTAGGCCTTTTCGAGGAGGGGTCAGAATAAATTATGGACTTAGACTGTTATTCGTCTCAACTGCTATTAGTCTTGCAAGAGGCTATTTGGATAATCTTCCAAAAATAAATTAGCCTATAACCAAACACAAATGTATCTGGGTATTGAAAACCTCAAGGGATGCGACCTTGGTGTATATACAGTAACATGTGGCCACTTCAACTTTATATTTTCTGATGCTAGCATTTTGACACAATGAGTATATTGTGCGTTGTATATTGAGGGGTCAGGTACAGGTACCGTATGTGACATTAAAAAAGGACAAACCAAACATATGGGACACTTTTATTAGAACACCCAAATATCGCTACAGCCTCAGTAATCTGTGAAATTCCGCTAGTTTATGACGCTTCATATAGGGATTGCATTGACAGCTGCAGTACACCGTTGACTGTTCTAACGGACCAGAATGGTGGCTGTGAATTTGTAGTCGTCCGTGTGTCTATCAGAAGCAGCGTTAACCCACTGATATGCTACCTTTAGCACTGTGGGGTTATTAATATTGTTTCTTTCTCTGCAGCCACAGCATCTTCTCCATCCGCATCCTCAGGATAGAGTTAGGAGGAGTGCACAGCAGCGAGTAAGTCACTGTGTGCTTATGTACTTGCATTACAGTCCCGCACCCTTTGAAGACGACGACAGGCCCAGGAAATAATTCCACAAGCATTTTTCCCATAGACATTTCTAAATGTATTTATTTAAAGATCTGTAAGCCTCGAACAAAGCCAACTCGGATCGTGACAAATCATGACAACAAACACAATATTTTGGGCCGAACAAATAATTAGAAGGAAGAAAAAAAGTGCAGGGTACAACACTTTTTGTTGTTTTTCTTCTTTGTAATTATTTGTTCGGCCCAAAATATTGTGTTTGTTATGATTTGTCACGATCCGAGTTGGCTTTGTTCGAGGCTTACAGATCTTTAAATATTCTACGAGCGTCGGTGTCACATACCGGAAAATACCCGATGATGCGATCACTTCAAAGTCCTTTCTTCACAAATCATGAATCCAAACGTTTGTGTGTTAAACCTACTGTACACTGTGAAATCACCAGTATAAATGCATGTCCATATTGTTGTAACTTGTGTGTGTGTGTGTGTGTGTGTGTGTGTGTGTGTTTGTCAGGCTTTCGCTGTGTGACCTGGCAGGCTCTGAACGGAGTGCTCAGACCCAGACCGGAGGACAGAGGCAGAAGGAGGCAGGGAACATTAACATGTCCCTGTTCACTCTGGGCAAGTGCATGAAAGCCCTGAGGCTGAATCAGCAGAAGAAGTAAGTGTGTGTGTGTGTGTGTGTGTGTGTGTGTGGTTGATACGGCTTCAAATCAAATCACCATTTTATCTATATATATATATATATATATTCCCCCACAATTATTTTTAAAATATATTTTGTACACCACAATTTCGCAACATTTGTTGCGATCACATTTTGTGTGTGTGTGTCACCAGGCAAAGTAAATGCACGCATAAAATAAAGGGCCTCTCTCCTCAGTCCTCACCCTCGTCTAACGCTGTCCGTACACGTCTTTCTCTCTCTAGGAACCAGCAGCATGTCCCATTCAGAGAGTCCAAGCTCACAAGGTTCATCCAGGCCTATTTCACAGGCGGAGGAAGGGCATGCATGCTGGTCAACGCCAGCCCATGTGCGCACGATGAGACAGTGAATGTTCTCAAGTTCTCCGCCATCGCTCAGAAGGTACACACACACACACACACACACGTACTCACAGAAAAAGGTTCTTCTGTGAGACTTGGTTAGAAACAAATCCTTCATCTCAGAACTTTTGCATTGAAGGGAGTGATGCTGCCGTCTGTACAGTAGGTCTTGACATCGGGTTGGGGGCAAAAGTTATTTGTATGTAGTGGAATGACATACACATTAATGTACACACACCACATGTACGTAAAGTACAAGTGATGAGCACAGCACATGCTTTATCACAGTGCCCCATGCACTGTACATTTCTCCAGTGAAGTGGTTCTCATGGATCCTTGAATTTATTAATTTATTTAGGTCCGGATAACAATGACGATAACTATAAATGTCATTTTAAGATTGATTCTAACTCAAATGGATGACAGCGTAACGATAAAACTATAAACGGATCTCATTTGGATCACTTTCAGAGTGATTTCATGAATGTTGGAAGCATTGACACTCATTCAAAAATTAAAATGGACCCTCCTGGGGTTTCATTTTACGCTCTCAAGAGTTAAATTATTGTTAATCTGCATTGCTTAATTTTTCAAGAAGTCTACACATTTAGAGAGAATGTAGAAGAATTGGTAACCCTTCATTTTACGGTACAGTAATTACCAGGTAATGCCAGGTACTTATACCTATTATTACCAGGTCATTACCGTACCGTAAAATGAAGGGTTACCGAAGAAGGGTTACAGCATGGAATCGTGGACAAAACGACTGTTGGATAAGATTTTCTTGTCTTATGAACTTCCTTCATATGAAATGGGCTGACAGGTATTTCCTCTGTATCCCTCCACCGTCCGTCTCTCCAGGTTGTGGACGACGTGAGGGGAGACTGCAGCTCCCTGGACGACGTGACGGGAGACTGCAGCTCCCTGGACGACGTGACGGGAGACTGCAGCTCCCTGGACGACGTGAGGGGAGACTGCAGCTCCCTGGACGACGTGAGGGGAGACTGCAGCTCCCTGGACGACGTGAGGGGAGACTGCAGCTCCCTGGACGACGTGACGGGAGACTGCAGCTCCCTGGACGACGTGACGGGAGACTGCAGCTCCCTGGACGACGTGAGGGGAGACTGCAGCTCCCTGGACGACGTGACGGGAGACTGCAGCTCCCTGGACGACGTGACGGGAGACTGCAGCTCCCTGGACGACGTGAGGGGAGACTGCAGCTCCCTGGATGACGTGACGGGACACTGCAGACGACGTGAGGGGAGACTGCAGCTCCCTGGATGACGTGACGGGACACTGCAGCTCCCTGGATGACGTGACGGGAGACTGCAGCTCCCTGGACGACGTGAGGGGAGACTGCAGCTCCCTGGATGACGTGAGGGGAGACTGCAGCTCCCTGGATGACGTGAGGGGAGACTGCAGCTCCCTGGATGACGTGAGGGGAGACTGCAGCTCCCTGGACGACGTGAGGGGAGACTGCAGCTCCCTGGACGACGTGACGGGAGACTCCAGCTGCCTGGAGGAAGAACAGGAGGAGGAAGAAAAGGAGGACAGTGTGAAGGAGGTAACTGTTATGGAACAAGGAGAGACGGCGGCCATTGAGATTCTTTTGTTTTTAACCCATTTAGACCTGAGGCAGATTTTAATTCTAAATCCTGAAAGTTTTCTGAAAAACCTATGTTTCTATGTCAGTGGTGCTCAACCTTTTTCATGTCAAGGACCCTCAGAATGATCTATATTTGGCCACGGACCCCCATCTAAAAATATGTTGGTACGCCCCAGAAGCAAGGATTTGAGTTAAAAACGTTCACTCTGAAAGAATATACATTTTCAAGATTTTTCAAAAATAGTAGATATACAAGCTTGTATCGTACTCTGTGCCACGCTATGAGCTTGTAGATCTGCTATTTTTTTAATAGCTAAAGTATAACATAATGCTTAAAACACCAAAAGGGGTTCCTGTCCTGAATCAACGCTGAGACAACGCTCCACACGTCCCAAACTCTTCTTCCTTCTGGCTCCAAAACTATGGAATGCACTTCCCATCACAGTCAGAACTGCAGCCTCACTCCCAATCTTTCACCGTAGTCTGAAAACCCACCTCTTCAGACTCCACCATGGCCCGTAGCACTTGCCCTAGCCTAGCCCCTTAGATAGCATTTTATGTCGACTTAATAATAATAATCTTTATTGTCCCGAAGGATATTTGTCTTCACAATCTGTTCAACACCCACATCAAAAACAACACAGAGCACATAACACCAAGACAGTACAAAAAACAAAATATGAGGTCCCCACATGCTGTGTACAGAACCATCCTATCGGCGGGGCAGTTTGTTTAATGCCGCGATGGCTGAGGGGACAAAACTCCTACTAAAACGGACCTTTTTCCATGGCAAGGTTCTGTATCTTTGTCCAGATGGCATGAGGTTAAAGAAACGATACAGAGGATGGTCAATGTCATTTGATATCGAGAGTGCTAGTCGTGTGATGGCGTTATTGTTCATATCAGAAAGTGTGGGTGTAGGAAGTCCGATGATTTTGGAAGCAATACGGGTGATACTGAAAAGTTTGTTCCTGTTAGGCATGGACAGTATGGTGTAGAAACATGCAGAACAGTACAACAGAACAGGTTGAATAATGCTTTTGTACAATAATAGCAGAAGATGAGGAGCAACAGATAATGATCTTAGTTTACGGATTACATGGAGTCTTTGCTGAAAGCGTGACTGGATAGATGTAATGTGTTGATCAAACCTGAGTCTATTGTCCAGTTTGAGTCCAAGGTATGTGAAGCTGTCTACCTGTTCTATTGTTTTACCATTAATGAGGAGTGGGTTAAGTCCAGTGTGGGTTGTTGTTTCAATGACCAGTTCTTTTGTTTTGACCACATTCAACTCTAGATAGTTGTCAGTGCACCACTGTGTGAAATGAGAAATGGTATTCTGATAGACCATAATAGAGTTATTGTCATGGAGCAGTCTGAGAATGGCAGTGTC
The DNA here is from genome assembly GCF_963924005.1 of Protomyctophum bolini. NCBI lineage: Eukaryota > Metazoa > Chordata > Actinopteri > Myctophiformes > Myctophidae > Protomyctophum > Protomyctophum bolini. The sequence goes on from NC_137884.1 coordinate 12,681,997, forward strand.
ATCAGAGTATTTAAAGTATGTGATGTTAGTGGGTGAGGGGCTAATACAGTCATTTGTGTACAGAGTGTAGAGGAAGGGGCTGAGGACACAGCCTTGAGGGGCCCCTGTGTTGGTGATGGCAGTAGATGAAAATGATGTACCTACTTTAACTGTTTGTGGTCTATTGCTCAGGAAGCTGTGAGTCCAGTGTATGAGAAGTGGGGGGATGTTGAGCTGATGCAGTTTCTTGATCATATGATGGCGTTGAATTGTATTAAAGGCAGAACTAAAGTCAACAAAAAGAATAGTGGCAAAATTGTCCGAAGATGAATCTTGGATAGTATTTTAGACAGACTTATAGCTTGTTACGTAGACAGCACTAGAATTGCATTTATGTAGTCTTTATAGTACACATTTATATTGTATAATATAGTATGTATAGCTAAATTATGGAGAGTTGGTAACCAAATTGACTGATGATTGAGGTGACGAATTATGTAGCAGCAGCAGGAGGAGGAGGTGAGGAGAAGAAGGGACAGGCCAGGAAGAGAGGTAGCGACAGAGGGAGGAGAAAGTGATGAAGATGATGAGTCACTTGGAAAATGACTTTATTATGACATGACTCTGTTCCACGGGTGAATATTGTGGAAAACAATATAGCCTATCTACAAGCTCACAACGCCTTCCTTTGCGAGGCGTTGTGAGCTTGTAGATCGGCCAAATTGTCATTTGTTGATTACGTTTTATGCAGTAATGGTATTTCTTGTAGGTATTAAACGGGCTTAAATTGTTTCCTCCCCCCAACAACATGAATTGGGACCCCCTGGAGGCGTCCATGTGACACCTAGTGCCATTCGTAGCATTCTTGTGTAGTCTCTACCCTTTCCAGCTGATAATAGAAAGTTCTTGGTTATATTTGTGCTGTATATGTACAAAAATACTTATTGTCTCATCCTGTGTGTCATGGCAGAGACGGCGTTGACGACAACCAGTACCAGCACAGCTGTGAGCGAAAGACCTGTGAGGGAAAGACCTGCGTCTCCAGGTGTGATGATGCATGGTTTACTTACCAATAGAGATGTACCGATAACATGTATTCCTTCCCGATACCGATGTGAAATCGGTGTGTAATTAAAAATCACACCCGTGTGAAGTGAGGCGTGCTCTTATCATCGTACATCATCGTGACGTAACATATTGATTTCCTCACACACATATGACGCAAATTCCCCGTTCATTGTCAATGGCATTTAATGTTTGTGTTGGCACAAAAAGCCATTTTGCTCAGACACATGACTTAAATGCTCCTTTCATTGTCATTGGCAAATGTGACACGAGTTAGGACAAAAAGCAAAAAGGGGCTAGCGCCACTCAAAAATCACACTTGTGTTAAGTGAGGGGTGGTCTTATTTATCGTCATACATCATCATACATCACATTCCGTGCTCAGCCAATCAAATCATCACTAATATGTGGTACACACAAAGCTGGGCATAGGAGGGGCTAGCGCCCCTAAAACAAAATAAATCTAGGACATTGGTTCTCAGTTCCAAATTCTGAGCGGGTTCTCAGTTCCAAATTCTGGGCAGGAACCCCTTTTGGTGTTTTAAGCATTATGTTATACTTTAGCTATTGAAAAATAGAAGCTCTACAAGCTCATAGCTCGGCACCGAGTGCCGCGCTACGAGCTTGTAGATCTGCTATTTATTTATTCGCAAATGTTTGAATATATATTCTTTCACAGCGAACGTTTTGGACTCAAATCTTTGCTTCTGGGGATGTCCCTGGAACAACATATTTTTTGATGGGGGTCCGCATCCAGATAAATAGAGGTTTTATGTTAGTTTGTTGTGTTAGCCACCTATAGCCGAGCTTGACTCATTGACTGTCACCGCCGTTGTTTGTCCATTGTCTATTGTATCCCCTTTATTCTGATAAAATTATGGTGAGAAGCCTAATCCAATTTCGGCGTACTGAAAGAGCTCTAGCACTGTGCACTAAACACTCAAACACCAACTTTATACACTTGATGCACATCTAATATCTAGGGCTTGTAGGCCATCACAATGGCGCCGGTAGGTGTGACAGCCTACTGTGACGTCAGCCTTGCATTCCCAATTCTGGTGGTCCTTGACATGAAAAAAGTTGAGCACCACTGACAAACATAGGTTTTTCAGAAAACTGTTAGGATTTTAGAAGGAATTATTTTTGGAATCGACGGGAAGCAGGGACATTTCCTTTTAAAAATAATTATGCATATCTATCAAAACCCCCCCTAAGGATGTCCAGTTAAAAAAACGATTTAGAAAAAATAAAAGATTTAGGCACAGTTGTGAATGTCGTGTGACCTCAGGCTGTGAACACAGCTCCGCTTTCACAACGCGCTTTTGCTATGGACAATGTTCAGGTCACGATTGATTGATTGACAGAAAAAAGCACTAAGACTACATCAGGGTTCTACTTTTTCATCAGGACACGATGACAGCACAGTCATAATATATTCTGGTTTAGAGGGTGTATTAGGCTGTAGTGTAAATCAATTAATATTCAGATCAACAGGAAAATCAGCATAACACTTATGCTGAACCATAATTCATTATGGTTGGGTGCCATGGTTGGTCTCTGGCTGGAAAATGTATAGGGAAAAAACAGGCAGAACTAGAACTGCACTCTGTCGAGTGCATGCTTGCTTGTTGCACACTAGTAGGCCATAAATAGCCTACTAGTGCGCAAGCAGAGCGTGCAAGTACTTTCGGCCGCTACAAACTGTCAAATCTCAGTTTCTCTGTGAAGGAACGTTTGAAATGTTGAATAATTAGGTTTAACTATTTGATACCTACCTACCTACTTTATGCATGTAAAAATGTATTATTAAGTATGGTACAAGTTTCTATCTATAAAATAAATGCAGTTTTATCGATTTAGAACTATTCTGGATCCCTTTTTAGTTTCTCGAAGAAAAATAAATCATCGATATCCGATGGAAAAAAAGGTATATAAACTGAAATAAAATATGTTATCACGTATACAGTACAACTATTTAATTATTTATTGTAAATTGTCTCTCATACTCATGCGTATTAATTAATAAGACACAGAGTAATGTCACTAGTTACACCCAGAGAACACCATTCATCGTGGGAAAACTGATCCGCCGTGAGCCCGCTGGCTGAAACAGCCTGTTGTGATGGACATGCCCCCAAGCCAGTACAATTTCTGTTTCCCTATCGATACGAGAAAAATGGCCCGAATAGCAAACATGTCATTGGTCTTGTTAATCTAAAAAGTTATTTATTTACTTCATTATAAAGACGCTATAATAGTGAAATTCCAAAGGGCTTTTACAATGGGATGACGTAGGATAGAAGCTCACCATGACACGCTGTTTTGGGTCGGCCCTCTCCGGCGTGGTGGGAGGGATTTGTCAGAGTAGTGGCCACTAGTCCGCTCTGACTTCACGCAGCATTGAACAGGCTGTATAGAGCCTTATAGTTGCATTTTCGAATATTATCACAACTTTGTCATTAAACTGAGACACAGTATATGCCAGTGTGATACTATGCCTTTAACAGGTCTGCAACTATTAGTGTACTGTACACTAGTACAAACGGAACCAAATGGACCCTTACAGGTCTGTACCTCTGAGGGTGTGTACACTACAAATGGACCCTTACAGGTCTGTAACTCAGAGTGTACAATCAGGATAGAGAGAGGTTTTGTACTACTATATAAATATAATATTATAACTTAAACTTAGCTTTATGTGCAAAAGAAATTAAGGCCCAAAATCGAAGAACAGCCACACATTGCCTGAGGCCTCTTGCGATAGAAAAAGCTCATGAACTGAAAAGGGCTCTCAGACTTATGGGCGTCCTGGAAAAAAAGAACTTTGAGAACCACTGTACTGGAATAAATGCATACAAATTACACTAATTGTTAAAGTGCAGCTACAATTTAGTACAATAATAATGTAAATAGTACAGTGAGAGTATAATAAAAGTAGTGCAACATCAACTGAATAATTAAAAATACACAATGCTCTTGATAGATTTCATAGATACAGTAACTTTGTACACTTGTTTGACAGCACTATCATCAGTGTATGTTGGATTCATGTTAAGCCATTTAGACCTGGGAACACCTATTTGTTGTTATACCTTTCAATCAATTTGTGTATCATTAGCTTTTTTTGTTTTTGGCTAAAAGTTCTCGGTGGTTAAAACAGGGATTTTCTGAGGACACCCTGTTGTAGACCCCTGACTAGGACAGAAACGCAATCATTTCACCAAATCAAGTACAAATGATCTTGTTAGTCATGTGGCAAATGTCTCTCAAACTGGGTTTTGATATTTCATCCCCGTTCATAACATTCTTGGAAGTCTTTCTTTAACCACATGTGTGCTTCATGTGATTACAGTTGTCAAGATTGCTCATGTGAATTTGTTTTTTCTTTGCTACAACCGGTAGGATGGGAGCCTTGAGGCCACGGAGGAATAAGGCCCACAATTACAAGGAACCATCGCTCGCCTGGTGAGTGTTTGTCAGGGGTGCACACACTCTTTTAACCCATTCTGACCTGAGATCAGATTCTAAAAATGTCTTCTACATCCTGACAGTTTTCTGAAAAAGCTGTTTCTATATCAGTCGTTCTTCAATTATTTTTTCAATAGCTAAAGCATAACGTAATGCTAACACCAACAGGGGTTCCCGCCCAAAATGGGTTAACGTGAGAACTACGTGAGGGTTTTTTGAATGAGAATTACTTTTAAAGTTACCAGCAGTTATCTATCCCCACCCATGTCTCACCATCATCCAATCTTATCAACCATTAATGCAGTCTGGTGATATTATCTTTCTATGCTACCGTACTCAATGACAGATGATGGAGGAGACCTCAACAAAATAAAACATTTCATATACCGGGTAATTATATCAATGAGATACCCCCTACAGTATCTGTGGACATCAATAAAGTGTCTTAATATAAAAGGATGACCTTAATTGGGTAACATAACCCTGTGTATTTTATTCATACTGATATTAATAATTGATTTAGTACTTCTCACTACAGAGTATTGCCTAGGAAATGTGATGCACAATAGTCCTAAATTGTGATTGTCTCTTATTAATTAGTAAACTAAGGTGTGGAGGTTCTGGCTCCAAAACTGTGGAATGCACTTCCCATTGCAGTCAGAACTGCAGCATCACTCCCAATCTTCCGCCGTAGTCTGAAAACTCACCTTTTCAGACTCCATCATGGCCCATAGCACTTACCCCACCCCCTTAGATAGCAATTTTGTAGACTTAGATAGCATTTGATACAGACTTATAGCATGTTATGTAGACAGCATAAGTGCATTGTATGTAGTCATAGCACGTCATAGTACATATGTATAGCATAGTAGTATAGATGTATAGCTTATATGTATAGTTTCATTATAGATATTCCACTGTTACTTTCTTAGCTTACGCATGTTTCATGATAAATGTTTTTATGTGATGTATTCCCATGCTTTTTTTGTTCTTGCTCAATGTAAATCGCTCTGGATTAAGAGCGTCTGCTAAATGCCTAAATTGTAAATTGGAGACAAAGGGACATCCACCTTCCAAACCAAGGACTGAGGAGACCGAGAAACCAGAAACCTACTCGCACACTGTTCATGCATGCTCTGATGAAACGCGTTGGCGTTCCTTTTTGGTGTGTGCCAATAAAAGAAATGGAAATGTGAGTACCTTGTCCCCCGCTTGTTTAATTTTTGGATGTGCTACCTTTATGGAATTTTTAATTCCTATTTTTTGATGTACACTGTTCATGCAGTCTGGAGAGGGACAAGCTGCAGAAATACATTGTTTTCAACACGGGTGGTGCAAATAAGAGACTATACAAGAGACTATATATGACTGCATGCAGGACATTTTCGGCGAGCGTGTAAATGATTGACATCTGGAAGTTGACGAGTTTTCAACACCTATGGGAACTCCTTCAAGACTGCTGGAAACCCATTCTGGAGGTGACTACCTCATGAGGCTGATTTAAGAGAAAAGGTGGTTACTTTGAATAATCTAAAACATGTTTGTTTAACACTTTTTTTTTACTACATAATTCCACATAATACCATTACATTTTTTCAAACATTTGGCTCTTCAGAATTTTTAATTCCAAATATTTTGCAACCAATCAATCGATATTTAATGTGCTCTCACCACATGCGTGCACAGCACACGCACACAATCGCACACACACACACACACACACACGCACACACAAAGTGCAGACATTGGACAATTATACAGCACTGTCAAAGGTAGGCAGCATGAAGAGTAAAAGGTGCCAAATATTGCACGTTATGATCAGGCAAATCAAACTCTTCAGGAACAAAAAGAATGAGGTAACGGTTGATAAAAAGGAATAACATGGTTCAGCTGTAATTCAACAAAAATTGAGTTTACTGTACCTTGTAGACATTTTCTAGACTTGAATTTCCAATTAACCAATTGAACTGCCCCCAGTGTCCGAGTGTCGGATGGGAAAATTGGCTAAAACATATCTACAAGCTCACAATGCGTTGTGATGCATTGTGAGCTTGTAGATCGGCTATGTTTGGAGAAGCGATTGTGTAGACTGGGAAAAAGTGGTCAAAGTACAGTTGTAACTCAAGTCCAGTTCTAGACTACAGGGGCTAAAAAAGTGTTTAACTTTATGGTGATGAATGAATGCCACACAAAAAGACCAAAATCCTTTGCCTAAACTTCCAAAACCTTAATATACAAAATGACAAAACTTGTACTAAGGTGTCGGGAGCCTGCTTCGGTTTGACAGTATCATTCAATAAGATGCAACACATTCGTAATTATGCTGTACGCAGCATAACAAATTGCTTCAGAGTGGATATTTCTCAATGTAAAATCAGATGAGATGTTCGGTGAATGATATTGCTTCCATAAAAATGCTTGTTCCTAAAAGGAAAAATACTGTTAAACTCTAGGCCGCCATACTTGAGAATTTCGGATGTTCACATAAGCACAGCATACCTTTCCAAAAATGTATGTAAACAAAATTAAACTGAAATTCTACATAGTGGAGTAGCTTGAACCAAGAACCAAGTCCAATCTGTAATAAGAACCACCATTTGTGAGGATTATTGTTCAGAAGAAGCCGTCATACCGTATATGCTCCACCAGATATATATTTGTTCCTAGAGGCAAATGTCAAATAGTGAAAACAAAATCTGAACGATAAATTAACATTCAATTTCAAAACAACAAATATTTGCCTTATTCTGTGTCCCCAACAACTGCGCCCGCAAATATATGTTTTGATTTAACTGTGGTCGACCTCAGGAGCAGTCGACATAAGTAGACACCATGTTCCCCCTGCGCTGGGTCACTGTCCGGCAGTGCTGCTTTCCTGAGCTATGAAACTGGCTCCCAGTCCTGGTGCTGTGCGCGTTGAAGGAGAACATCTTCTCCAAGTCCTCAAAAACATCGTCGAAGGCTCTCCCGCCGAACGAGCCCTGCTGGAACTGGCTCTTGTGTCTGTTCATGGCCTCCTGGTGGGCCTTGAAGTGGCCGTCAAAGTGACTCTTCTGGTGGGCCTGGAAGTGCTGGTGGTGTTGGTGCTGTTGCTGCTGCTGCCCAAATGGCTTGAAGTCTTTGAACATGTCGTTAAAGTTGAACGACTGGAAGTGCTGCTGGAAGTTGTAGTTGCTGCCTCTTCCGCCTCCCGCGCCTGGCGAGGGCCCTTGGCCAAACCGGTCATACTCCTGCCTCCTCTTGTCATCTGATAAGGTCTCGTAAGCTGGTAGAGACAAAACAGCATTTATTATGTTTAGCACACGGATGGAGATCGCATCAAGGAAAATGGATCAATAAAGCTGGATTATCTAAAGAAAAGAGGTCCACTGGGCTCAAGAATCAAACCCAGGGCCTGCTGTCAGGTAGCCGCAAGCAACTCTAAAATATTTCTATCTGGCATCTAGAGTTAACCCTTGGTGCACCGGACAAAGGCCGCAGAGGTTTCGAAACGTGATTTTCTTTTTTACTGCTCTATTAATAATTACTTTGGGAGCATTAAGACGGTGTGCGGCCGGCCCGTTGGTATCGTTTAATGTTCTCATGTAGTAGCGTGCCTACTACACAATTCTAAAGGACAGGAAAAATATAAATTGTCTATACCCTGAGCTCACACTCGCTCTCTCCCTCTCATTGATATAATTACCCGGTATATGAAATGTTTTATTTTGTTGAGGTCTCCTCCATCATCTGTCATTGAGTACGGTAGCATAGAAAGATAATATCACCAGACTGCATTAATGGTTGATAAGATTGGATGACGGTGAGACATGGATAAGTGTTAGTCTTTTGCCTCTTTTTTAATATCTCTGCTGTCGGGAGGAAACCACCCAACTCCAAAATTTTATTTTTTCAGGACAACTTGAACTTGGGAAATGAAGAAAAACGTGTATTTAAAGCAAAACAATTATACTTTGATCAGGTAATATTATTGTCTTATCAAAGTTGGTATTGTGAGTGACTTTATGTATTGTCAATTACTTGCATGAGAGGGGGAGCGGTTAGCTGCTTTAGCAGACAGTTTGAGGGTCCAATGGAGTTAAGGGGTTTTGTCTGAAGCACTAATACTTTTCATTTGTTCCAATTTCTTTATAACCAACACAGACATACAGGGAATAGCATTGATTTGTGGAAAAATTAATCTAAAACCTCAAATGGAGTTAGGTGGTTTCCTCCCGACAGCAACGATATGCTTATTTGATGCTGAAAAATAAATGACTGATCTATGCAATCTCTGATTATTTGTAAACAACAAAGAGTGACACAAGTAACAGCCTATGGCCTACACCCCCTGACCAAGAACAGTGGCTTTAGTTTGACTGTTGGAAAAGCCACAACATGGGTAAACTCAAAGGACTGCAAATCACAGGTGATGATGCGTTGATCATTTCATTGTACATTTATAAGCAGCCTATTAGCCTACTATTGACTGAACTACAATATAGCCTATCCCTCTCTCTCGCACACGCTTTCAATTACACAACACTCTGTTGCCTCCGCATTATGTGCAATTTCAAAACATGTGGTATACAAGATTTAAACACTTAAATAATCATCTGCACAGAATGTAATTAGTAGCTCATAACATGTCTAGGGTGGATTTTTATTAAACAAAAACAGATGGATACAAAGAGGACAATCCAAGCTTTCCGTACAGCTGCAATGTTTAACGAATTAACATTGCCTAATATAATCGCATCGTACTTTTCCGTTTGGATGAATGGGCTCGGCTGTCAAGGGTTGGTATTGCAACTCTAGATGCCACATTTTTAAAAATCTCAAGCTGTCAGGCTGCATCAGAGCCTATATGGTATGCACTTTAACCTCTCAGCCATCAGTGTCCCCGCAATGTTGTTTTAATGCAAGTGTGGTTGAGTAGGTGTTCCCACGGCACAACAAAGTGTATGTTGTTAACTTAATGCCAGGAAGACAAAATCACACATGTGTGCTCTGTGAAGTGAGCGGTGCCTTTTGTCATGATGATGAATTATGACGATGGTGTATAGATGCAGTAACCACAGTAACCGTGGCTGCTACCCAACTAATAAGACTAACTAACTAACTAACTTAGACTAAATAACTAACTAATACAGACCCACACAGTCAGATGTTGGAGCGATTTTTGTACTGCTTAAAAAAATGTGAGGGGCGCTCTCATCATACATCACATTCCATGCTCAGCGAATCAAATGATCACAAAAGTCGTTCTGGCCAATCACTTTTGGCATCTTCACTTTTCTGCCCTCACTTTTATCTTCAATATGTCAGCCAGTCAAATCATCGCTATGGGGTGTCGATCAGCCAATCACAAGCCAATGTTTGTGTTCACACAAACACTCACATCTTTGCATAGGAGCGCCCCTCAAAAAATACAAATTAAAACATTCGCAATGCTCGAGCCGCTCACAGTACATTATGATGATGATGTATGATGATGTATTGACCCACATGACTTCACAGGTAAACGTAACGTTTAAAGTTGGGCAATTAGGCTACTACCTACCTACTGCATTGCTGCAACCACACTAATAAAAACAATCCAACAATGATCAATGAATCATATTGATTCAGTCATGCATCATAGGAAGAGTCCTGATCGGTAATTGCCGGTAACAAGTAATAATTGTCTCTATTTAAAGCGGCAACAGTGCTCAGTCACTCACTCACCCTCTGCTATTTCTCTGAACTTGGACTCAGCGTCAGGGCTCTTGTTTCTGTCGGGGTGGTACTTCATGGCCAGTTTGTGGAAGGCCTTCTTGATCTGGCGTTCCGAAGCATCCTTGGGGAGCCCCAGTATGTCATAGTAGTCTCTCTTAGCCAGGATGAACTCTGAGATGAGCAGAATATGGACTGCCAGAAGAAACACTGACTGTGCCGTGGCCATATTGCTGCTTTCACTCCTCACCCTAGGTGTGAGAGAAGCACAGTTTGACGGTCCCATGAGCAATTTGACAGTATGTAATAAGGTCGTCATTGAATTGTTGCACTACATTCACATTAACCTTTATTTGTTCAGAGCGATTTGTGCCACCAACACGAGCAATCGGTCTAATAACTCCAGTGGCCTTTAAACAGCATGATATAAATGTATGTATTTCAGAGATCACATCAAACTCACTGTAACCTAGCTATTAAGCACTATTACGTCATACAACGAATAGGAGGGGGGGGGGTAGGCTAGCCAGATCTGCTATATTCACTGTGTTCCCCGGAATCCCCGCCCAAAATACCAGGGACATCAGGATGAAAGTGGTTATTCCCAGTCAATTTACTGATTATTTATTTATTTAGCTAAATGATATAAACAGCCTAATTCGTTCAAATAAAAGCAAACGTACCTGTGGTGTCAGAGACACTGAGACAGAAGACTCACAGTCACAGCTGATCTGCAGAGTAAAGCTATCAGATGTTGACGTTTTGCATTCCTGAGCCTAAACACCACGACTCGCTTCCACATTGGTCAGTTTCCCCCACCTCGTGACTTGCAGCTCCCTCATTGGTCCTTTGCTTCAACCCCAGTGACTCACAGCTCCCTTATTTGTCCACGAGAACACGTACGTGGAGGCAGTGTGGATCTGTTGTGACCATAGGCTGAGACAGACGACGTTGCTACACTTTAGGATTGTGGGTAGTGTAGTATTTTCTCAATAGCTTCGTGAATTAAATATAACTATGAATGAAACACGTTTTTCTTAAAACTATATTGATTGCATACAGAACAGATGTGTGGCTTAAATTGAACCAATATAACACAGTAGTAATCCTAAATCAGGGCTGTTAAATGAGCTTTTGATTGATTGATTGATTGATTTATTAACAGTTTGCTTAATTACAGTAGCCTACATTTTAAGTACAACTCAATACAAAAACTGTTAACTGTGAGTCGACTAATTTACAATAGGGCCCACCATTTTCAATTCATCAAGATATTAGAGACGTACGAATATATATACCCTTCTATAGGAAATCATCATAGAGGAGGTAAAAAGGGAAAAGAAACATATACAGTGAGGGGGGGAAAGGGGTGGATCAGGGTGGGGGATTCAGATTTTACAGGAGCCAGTTTCGAATTGTAGCCGTAGGTGCCCTTTGAGAGCAGTTTTGAAGGAGTCAAGGGATTCACATGTCTTAATTACTGTTGGTATGGGCGTTCCAACATTTTGGTGGCATAGAAGCCATTCATTTAGCCCCTTGTTTGTGCCGAATCTGCCAAACATGGTTTGTTGAACTCCCTCTGGTGTTGTGGGTGTTGACTTTGTTGACATTAAAGGGAAATTACCACAACTTTTCAACATTTTATCATCATTAATATACCTTAGAGCTGTGTGTAAATAATAAAAAGTCCCCCCATTCTGTGTTTCCTAGAACTAGAGGTCTGAAAGACCATTAACATGGTGAATCACATCTTGATGATGTCATCAAGATGTGATTGACCATGTTAATGATTATTATTATTATTATTATTATTATTCTTGTTTCATTTTATGTAGGCTGCTGTAAATATTAATCTGTGTGTTTAATTCTAGGTGAATACCACTGAAACTTTGGGCTGAAGATCGCGGTTTGTTATTTGTGCAGGTAATAATATGACCTACAGGGTACTACGTATAGCTTTAAAAAGCAGGAAAGGTTGAATGTAGAGCACAAAATTAAATATAGCAAAAATAGATGGAAATATACAATCTAGCTCACAACCTATCGCTGTCGTATCATGCATTGAGTTTGTGGATATTCTATTTTTAATATTTCTTATATTTATCTATCTATCTACTGTATCTGATCTGACAGAGGTTTTTGAATGTTTTTGTCGACTATAATGACATAAAATAGGGACACCAGGTTGAAAGTACATACAGTATAGTGTTGGTGAGCAGTGCAGACAGTAGATAATGTGTTGATCAACATTCAGCAACATTGCTCATTTTGATTTTGACTCAGGAGCTATGTTGAATGCCCCCCTCATTTGTCTCTCTCTCAGCTTCCTGTTCACTACACTGCAAAACTACTGTTATGAATTAGTCCGTGGCCATCTAATGACGCCGCTGTACCCGTCTGGTTTGTCTTGTCATGTCTTATCAAATTACAGTATGGATATCACTCTATTCTCTGTCTGCCAGTGACCTTTTTATGCCAATGCATATATGGAGATCTCTCTTAATGTCCTTGTTCCTTGCTGCCACTCACTGGACACTCACTAGCCACCTCTTAATTGGTATGACATCGGTGTGGTGGAGAGACCCTGAGAGCTTAGTGGGGGTTCAAACCAGAAGCGTAGTGTCCTATTGGGGCAGTCGGGCACAGGTCCAGTCAAATGAGATGTTGCCCAGTCTAGCATCTGTAAGACATGGGCGAAAAACTAAAAACAACAAAAGACATTGGCAGCCCGTCACCCCTATGCATGCACATTTCTGTTGTGGCGAACGACAGCAAGCCGCCTTTGTTTTCAAATGTCGGCAAGTTGCGACAAGTTGCTCACCCGTGCTCGAGATTGGACCAGTCAAACTTTTAACCACGCTACGTGCCTCATGGTTCAAACCCCTAACAGGTTTAAATACGGTCTATTTCTGTAATTAATAGAAGGTAATTCCTCATCATCATCATCATCAGGTCATCACGGAAACCTTGAAAAATCAAGTATCCGTTTGAATTCATTCATCCATGAGAAGTTTTGGAAGCCAATCGTGTGAGGTTTACTGTCGAGTTGGAGCATGGCATCTGATCCAACATCTTGGTCCTTCATGCATCTTGATCCATGGCAGGACGAGAGATCCCGACAGCGGAGATTGTTTATCGCCACCGCAGGGTGCATGATCAGTGATCACCGTAGTAAGAACCGAGTCTCCGGCGACCCGACCATGAGCTGGATTACATGAGTAGCGGGAACACTTTGCCGGCCAGACTGTCGAGGTTATTGCTAGAGACAACATTACCGATGTTATCTACATGGCAACTCAGGAAATAAAAAGAGTAGACTGAGTCTGCCAGGTGGGCCTATTCTTTGTGGGCTCCTCAGTTGTGTGTCTGCTTGGGGCTTCAGTAGGGTATTTACAGTATGTTCGCTGTGTTCTTGGCCTTTGTAAAGTGCTCATGGCTCCCAGTTACCAGACTTCCCCCACTAGCCTCCTCCCTCCTCCTGATCCTGTCTGGCAGGGAAAAGGCCAGCCACTTGGGTAAAGATTTCATTTTTAGTCAAAGCCACAATTAAAATGTATGTGTGTATGTTCCCTGTGTGTCCGTGTCTGTCCATCACTGTCTGTCTGCAGCTAATCTCGCAAACTACACAACAAACTATTTTGTGATTTTATTTTGACAATATTAATATGATTCCTTGAATTGGACAGAGATTAAATGGGAAGCCAGGCCTTTATTAGATGCTGTGTTGTTTTAAATTGCGTCAATATCAATGTCTTCCTCTTCTTTCTCAGCTTTGTCTGGCTTCACAGTCTCGACCATCAGCTCTCGGGCAGAGGGTGAGTACACTACTTCAAAATTGTCATCATCTTCATCTTCCCTTTCATCGCTCTCCTCCTCTGCCTCTTTCAGCCATTTGATGAACGGGGCGGCTTTGACATGTATCTCTTTGGCAAGTTCCTTTGAGACATATTTCTTAGAAACCTTCTCTGCCCAGGATATTATGACATCCTCTTGCAGCAGGTCTGCCTCGTACAGGTCTGCGAGTATGTGTGGAACTCGTGGCAGCAGCTGTGCCTGGTATAGCTTCACCAGGCATTCAAAACCTCCCAGCAGATATTTCTGGGCCTTCTTGTCATCACAGAATTGTAGAAAGTGACGCTTGTACTTCTTGATCTGGTCCTCAATGTTCTCATTAAAGAGAAGCTCGCTGAGGATGAGAGGTCCCATGGCCTTCACGTCCAGACGCTCTGCCTCAGCCAAGATTGCATTATCAGCAGCATCTATGGTTTTATTCTCCTTCTTTTGTTTGACAAAAGTGTAGAACAAGTTGACCCTCTCCCCCAGGGGTTTCTCCAGGTCCTCACTGAGGGTAAAGCTTTTAACATGCTCGCTGATATCCTCTATCCGTCGTCTCTGTGCCTCCTCTGTTGTCTCCTCCACCCAGTTATCATCATCATCACCATCCCCAGCCTCTGGAGCATCAATGTCGCTATGGTTTTCGGCCTCAGAACCGTTCTTTTTGTCCTTCTTGCGATTCCTCTTTTTATCCTTCTGGACAGAAGTGGATCCACTGTCGGCTGTCTTTGGTGGGTTTTTGAGGATGAAGGTGCAGAGTTTGTGGCTGGTGTCAACCATGCCACAATATCCACAAGCCTTACAGGAGTTGCCGATGGTTAGTTTCTTGGGGTTGACATGCAGGTCAGTCTCAGGGTTATCACACTTCGGACACAACACAAATTTTCTGATGAACCCATCAAGCACGTCCTGTAACTTTTTGGCCTCATGGGAGCCATTGACAATGTAGCGGTCATTCTTCGCATCACACTGGGTTTGAGCACCGAGTTCACAAGCAAAAAACTTGGTTGTGTATGTTGGAGGCCTCTTCAATGCCTTTGCAACGTCAACCATGTTGACAATGACAGTCTTGATTCCATTCCCTTTGCCTTCAACCTTGGCAAACAGAGGGGGCATCTTGTAGCGGTAGAATGGGTCTGACACGCCGCGATTGATATTGATAGACATGCTTTTTGGCTGATGTTAAGTACTGTCAATAAGAAAATCAGATCCTGAAAGATAATTTTGATGGATTCTCTGTCTGGAAATGAGATGACATAAATGACTGGAAGTGGACTTGGTCTCTGACATGAAAAACATGTGACTGAAAGCTCCTCCTCCCAAGTTTCCACAAAACAGGTTCCAACAGCTGCACAACAGCTTGTTCTCACAAAGCATTGGAAGCAAATACAAAAACAGAATGCTGATCGTCCCAATAGTGTCAGTGAAGTGTTGTCCGTTGATAATGGCAGGTATGATTTATTTAATGTTGCTCTGTGTTTGGAAAACTTGAATACTCTCAAAACTGACTGCTATACTTAATTTATCCACTTTTGGCAGTGCAGCCAGTATTTATATTCACAAACCTCCAATGTTGGTGCAACACGGTGGTGCACCGATTGGACAGAGATATTGACATCATGGTTGATTGGTATGGTAGAATGGCCAGAATTCCAAATATGGATAATACTGAAAACATCATAGTACTGCAGGCATATCTGCTGCTGTTAGACCGCGTGTAAGGACTAGGCTCTGTGGGTTCAATCATACTTGCAAGACCAATTTCAGAAGAATAAAACGTGATTACGCGACTTTAATTTTCAATTACGCGACTTTAATTTTCAATTACGCGACTTTAATTTTCAATTACGCGACTTTAATTTTCAATTACGCGACTTTAATTTTCAATTACGCAACTTTAATTTTCAATTACGCAACTTTAATTTTCAATTACGCAACTTTAATTTTCATCATTTTTGAGGATTTGAAAAAAATTACGAAATGACAAAAACGATGGGTTATAGCCCATGTTTTTTGAAATTTTGAAAAAAAAAGTTATCCTCGTTTCTCATCATTTTGGACCATGGGCTATAGCCCATATCGTACGGCATACTATAGCGCGCCGTTTTTCATCATTTTTGAGGATTTGAAAAAAATGACGAAATGACAAAAACGATGGGTTATAGCCCATGTTTTTAGAAATTTTGGAAAAAAAAGTTAGCCTCGTTTCTCATCATTTTGGACCATGGGCTATAGCCCATATCGTACGGCATACTATAGCGCGCCGTTTTTCATCATTTTTGAGGATTTGAAAAAAATGACGAAATGACAAAAACGATGGGTTATAGCCCATGTTTTTTGAAATTTTGAAAAAAAAAGTTATCCTCGTTTCTCATCATTTTGGACCATGGGCTATAGCCCATACCGTACGGCATACTATAGCACGCCGTTTTTCATCATTTTGGAGGATTTGAAAAAAATGAAAAAATAAAAAAACGATGGGTTATAGCCCATGTTTTTTGAAATTTTGAAAAAAAAAGTTAGCCTCGTTTCTCATCATTTTGGACCATGGGCTATAGCCCATATCGTACGGCATACTATAGCACGCCGTTTTTCATCATTTTGGAGGATTTGAAAAAAATGAAAAAATTAATAAACGATGGGTTATAGCCCATGTTTTTTGAAATTTTGGAAAAAAAAGTTAGCCTCGTTTCTCATCATTTTGGACCATGGGCTATAGCCCATATCGTACGGCATACTATAGCACGCCGTTTTTCATCATTTTTGAGGATTTGAAAAAAATGACGAAATGACGAAATGACAAAAACGATGGGTTATAGCCCATGTTTTTTGAAATTTTGAAAAAAAAAGTTATCCTCGTTTCTCATCATTTTGGACCATGGGCTATAGCCCATATCGTACGGCATACTATAGCACGCCGTTTTTCATCATTTTGGAGGATTTGAAAAAAATGAAAAAATAAAAAAACGATGGGTTATAGCTAGGGTTGGGATTCGTTAGGATTTTTACGGTTCCGAATCCTTCCCGGATCCCTCTTAACGGTTCCGGTTCCTAACGGTTCCCTTAACGGATCCCAATATTATTTTTTCCCATTTTTTTCTGACATAGATTATGCTTATATTATAACTAACCTAACCAAGTACATAATAAACACAAATTCATTAATTCAATTATTGAAAATGCTCTTTACAATTATGAGGTGGCACTATTATTTTAATTTCACCACCACCAGCTAGCCACCACAACTATATAATTGTTGCAATTTGTACTGTATATTGCAATTTGTACTGTATATTAAATATACAGTACATACACATTGCAATAATGATATTGTTGTGGTGACAAATGTTGTCTTTAATGTTCAGATTAACTCAACAGTCACGCGATTAATTTAGAGACAAATCAAAAGCAGTTGAGTTGCTTATAAGTTGTAAAAAATAAGTGCAGACAAATTGATTTGGCTATATTTAACGTGATTCATATAATATCAGACAGAAGGACGTCGAGTCATTGGCGGTCTAAATTAACACCATTAACAACAGTTGTAGGCTACAACACGCCTAATGAAAAGCTCTGTAGAAGTTTAGTAGTTTTTATTTTCTATTACGTTACTACTAGCCTGGGGAAAGTGAACGAGCCTTGCATCATCCTCGTCCCCCGCCGGCTGTGGTGGAGCTGCGGGGAGTGCAGGCACGGCTTTCCGCATGGCTCTCAAACGTGATGTGCCTACTGTAGATTATTCTCGTGAGTTGTGGACTCGTGTAGACATATTGATTTTGAGATGTTTCCTCGTGGACGTGGTGCAACTGGTAGCCTACAAGTTGCAACAACCTTTGCAGGGAACTATAGCATTGCATTTACTCCACTTTGCGTGCTCAGCCTCAGAGTAATTTCCCTCTCTGTTAACTACACTTTGGAGATCTCTTCGACATACTGTCCCACTCGCTCCGCGGCGGTCGCTGAATGCACAGAACAGTGGGCGTATCCTCCCCGACCCCACTCACTCATGTAGGTGGGGTGACGTCACCACAGGCTCTGCTTGCATGCATGCACAGACACAGCGGAGCTAAATGACGACTGATGAGAACCGTTTGTGGAACCGTTAATACGAAAACGATGGAACCGGCTCCGGATCCGCAATGTCGGAACCGGGTCTGAAATGGACCCGGTTCCGAATCCCAACCCTAGTTATAGCCCATGTTTTTTGAAATTTTGAAAAAAAAAGTTAGCCTCGTTTCTCATCATTTTGGACCATGGGCTATAGCCCATATCGTACGGCATACTATAGCACGCCGTTTTTCATCATTTTGGAGGATTTGAAAAAAATGAAAAAATTAATAAACGATGGGTTATAGCCCATGTTTTTTGAAATTTTGGAAAAAAAAGTTAGCCTCGTTTCTTATCATTTTGGACCATGGGCTATAGCCCATATCGTACGGCATACTATAGCGCACCGTTTTTCATCAGTTTTGAGGATTTGAAAAAAATGACGAAATGACAAAAACGATGGGTTATAGCCCATGTTTTTTGAAATTTGGAAAAAAAAAGTTATCCTCGTTTCTCATCATTTTGGACCATGGGCTATAGCCCATATCGTACGGCATACTATAGCGCGCCGTTTTTCATCATTTTTGAGGATTTAAAAAAAATGACGAAATGACAAAAACGATGGGTTATAGCCCATGTTTTTTTAAATTTTGAAAAAAAAGTTATCCTCGTTTCTCATCATTTTGGAACATGGGCTATAGCCCATATCGTACGGCATACTATAGCGCGCCGTTTTTCATCATTTTTGAGGATTTGAAAAAAATGACGAAATGACAAAAACGATGGGTTATAGCCCATGTTTTTTTAAATTTTGAAAAAAAAGTTATCCTCGTTTCTCATCATTTTGGAACATGGGCTATAGCCCATATCGTACGGCATACTATAGCGCGCCGTTTTTCATCATTTTTGAGGATTTGAAAAAAATGACAAAATGACAAAAACGATGGGTTATAGCCCATGTTTTTTTAAATTTTGAAAAAAAAGTTATCCTCGTTTCTCATCATTTTGGAACATGGGCTATAGCCCATATCGTACGGCATACTATAGCGCGCCGTTTTTCATCATTTTTGAGGATTTGAAAAAAATGACGAAATGACAAAAACTATGGGTTATAGCCCATGTTTTTTGAAATTTGGAAAAAAAAAGTTAGCCTCATTTCTCATCATTTTGGACCGTGGGCTATAGCCCAAATCGTACGGCATACTATAGCGCGCCGTTTTTCATCATTTTTGAGGATATGAAAAAAATGAAAAAATAAAAAAACGATGGGTTATAGCCCATGTTTTTTTAAATTTTGAAAAAAAAGTTATCCTCGTTTCTCATCATTTTGGAACATGGGCTATAGCCCATATCGTACGGCATACTATAGCGCGCCGTTTTTCATCATTTTTGAGGATTTGAAAAAAATGACGAAATGACAAAAACGATGGGTTATAGCCCATGTTTTTTGAAATTTGGAAAAAAAAAGTTAGCCTCGTTTCTCATCATTTTGGACCATGGGCTATAGCCCATATCGTACGGCATACTATAGCGCGCCGTTTTTCATATTAAAAAGAAAAAGAAAACGATGGGTTATAGCCCATGTTTTTTTTAATTAAAAAAAAAAAAAGTTAGCCTCGTTTCTCATCATTTTGGACCATGGGCTATAGCCCATATCGCACAGCATACTATAGCGCGCCGTTTTTCATCATTTTTGAGGATTTGAAAAAAATGACGAAATGACAAAAACGATGGGTTATAGCCCATGTTTTTTTAAATTTTGAAAAAAAAGTTATCCTCGTTTCTCATCATTTTGGAACATGGGCTATAGCCCATATCGTACGGCATACTATAGCGCGCCGTTTTTCATCATTTTTGAGGATTTGAAAAAAATGACGAAATGACAAAAACGATAGGTTATAGCCCATGTTTTTTGAAATTTGGAAAAAAAAAGTTAGCCTCGTTTCTCATCATTTTGGACCGTGGGCTATAGCCCATATCGTACGGCATACTATAGCGCGCCGTTTTTCATCATTTTTGAGGATATGAAAAAAATGACGAAATGACAAAAACGATGGGTTATAGCCCATGTTTTTTGAAATTTGGAAAAAAAAAGTTAGCCTCGTTTCTCATCATTTTGGACCGTGGGCTATAGCCCATATCGTACGGCATACTATGGCAGGCCGTTTTTTCTCATTTTTGAGGAAAAAAAAAAAAAAAAAAAAAGATGGGTTATAGCCCATGTTTTTTTTAAATTAAAAAAAAAAAAGTTAGCCTCGTTTCTCTTCATTTTGGACCATGGGCTATAGCCCATATCGTACGGCATACTATAGCGCGCCGTTTTTCATCATTTTTGAGGATTTGAAAAAAATGACGAAATGACAAAAACGATGGGTTATAGCCCATGTTTTTTGAAATTTGGAAAAAAAAAGTTAGCCTCGTTTCTCATCATTTTGGACCATGGGCTATAGCCCATATCGTACGGCATACTATAGCGCGCCGTTTTTCATATTAAAAAGAAAAAGAAAACGATGGGTTATAGCCCATGTTTTTTTTAATTAAAAAAAAAAAAAGTTAGCCTCGTTTCTCATCATTTTGGACCATGGGCTATAGCCCATATCGCACAGCATACTATAGCGCGCCGTTTTTCATCATTTTTGAGGATTTGAAAAAAATGACGAAATGACAAAAACGATGGGTTATAGCCCATGTTTTTTTAAATTTTGAAAAAAAAGTTATCCTCGTTTCTCATCATTTTGGAACATGGGCTATAGCCCATATCGTACGGCATACTATAGCGCGCCGTTTTTCATCATTTTTGAGGATTTGAAAAAAATGACGAAATGACAAAAACGATAGGTTATAGCCCATGTTTTTTGAAATTTGGAAAAAAAAAGTTAGCCTCGTTTCTCATCATTTTGGACCGTGGGCTATAGCCCATATCGTACGGCATACTATAGCGCGCCGTTTTTCATCATTTTTGAGGATATGAAAAAAATGACGAAATGACAAAAACGATGGGTTATAGCCCATGTTTTTTGAAATTTGGAAAAAAAAAGTTAGCCTCGTTTCTCATCATTTTGGACCGTGGGCTATAGCCCATATCGTACGGCATACTATGGCACGCCGTTTTTTCTCATTTTTGAGGGAAAAAAAAAAAAAAAAAACGATGGGTTATAGCCCATGTTAAAAAAAAAAAAAAGGAAAAAAGTTAGCCTCGTTTCTCATCATTTTGGACCATGGGCTATAGCCCATATCGTACGGCATACTATAGCGCACCGTTTTTCATCAGTTTTGAGGATTTGAAAAAAATGACAAAATGACAAAAACGATGGGTTATAGCCCATGTTTTTTGAAATTTGGAAAAAAAAAGTTATCCTCGTTTCTCATCATTTTGGACCATGGGCTATAGCCCATATCGTACGGCATACTATAGCGCGCCGTTTTTCATCATTTTTGAGGATTTGAAAAAAATGACGAAATGACAAAAACGATGGGTTATAGCCCATGTTTTTTGAAATTTGGAAAAAAAAAGTTAGCCTCGTTTCTCATCATTTTGGACCGTGGGCTATAGCCCATATCGTACGGCATACTATAGCGCGCCGTTTTTCATCATTTTTGAGGATATGAAAAAAATGACGAAATGACAAAAACGATAGGTTATAGCCCATGTTTTTTGAAATTTGGAAAAAAAAAGTTAGCCTCGTTTCTCATCATTTTGGACCATGGGCTATAGCCCATATCGTACGGCATACTATAGCGCACCGTTTTTCATCAGTTTTGAGGATTTGAAAAAAATGACGAAATGACAAAAACGATGGGTTATAGCCCATGTTTTTTGAAATTTGGAAAAAAAAAGTTATCCTCGTTTCTCATCATTTTGGACCATGGGCTATAGCCCATATCGTACGGCATACTATAGCGCGCCGTTTTTCATCATTTTTGAGGATTTGAAAAAAATGACAAAATGACAAAAACGATGGGTTATAGCCCATGTTTTTTTAAATTTTAAAAAAAAAGTTATCCTCGTTTCTCATCATTTTGGAACATGGGCTATAGCCCATATCGTACGGCATACTATAGCGCGCCGTTTTTCATCATTTTTGAGGATTTGAAAAAAATGACGAAATGACAAAAACTATGGGTTATAGCCCATGTTTTTTGAAATTTGGAAAAAAAAAGTTAGCCTCATTTCTCATCATTTTGGACCGTGGGCTATAGCCCATATCGTACGGCATACTATAGCGCGCCGTTTTTCATCATTTTTGAGGATATGAAAAAAATGACGAAATGACAAAAACGATGGGTTATAGCCCATGTTTTTTGAAATTTGGAAAAAAAAAGTTAGCCTCGTTTCTCATCATTTTGGACCGTGGGCTATAGCCCATATCGTACGGCATACTATGGCACGCCGTTTTTCCTCATTTTTGAGGATTAAAAAAAAAAAAAAAACGATGGGTTTATAGCCCATGTTAAAAAAAAAAAAAAAAAAAAAGTTAGCCTCGTTTCTCATCATTTTGGACCATGGGCTATAGCCCATATCGTACGACATACTATAGCGCGCCGTTTTTCATCATTTTTGAGGATTTGAAAAATATGACGAAATGACAAAAACGATGGGTTATAGCCCATGTTTTTTGAAATTTGGAAAAAAAAAGTTAGCCTCGTTTCTCATCATTTTGGACCGTGGGCTATAGCCCATATCGTACGGCATACTATGGCACGCCGTTTTTCATCATTTTTGAGGATTAAAAAAAAAAACGATGGGTTATAGCCCATGTTTTTTGAAAAAAAAAAAAAAAAGTTAGCCTTGTTTCTCATCATTTTGGACCATGGGCTATAGCCCATATCGTACGGCATACTATAGCGAGCCGTTTTTCATCATTTTTGAGGATTTGAAAAAAATGACAAAATGACAAAAACGATGGGTTATAGCCCATGTTTTTTTAAATTTGGAAAAAAAAAGTTAGCCTCGTTTCTCATCATTTTGGAACATGGGCTATAGCCCATATCGTACGGCATACTATAGCGCGCCGTTTTTCATCATTTTTGAGGATTTGAAAAAAATGACGAAATGACAAAAACTATGGGTTATAGCCCATGTTTTTTGAAATTTGGAAAAAAAAAGTTAGCCTCATTTCTCATCATTTTGGACCGTGGGCTATAGCCCATATCGTACGGCATACTATAGCGCGCCGTTTTTCATCATTTTTGAGGATATGAAAAAAATGACGAAATGACAAAAACGATGGGTTATAGCCCATGTTTTTTGAAATTTGGAAAAAAAAAGTTAGCCTCGTTTCTCATCATTTTGGACCGTGGGCTATAGCCCATATCGTACGGCATACTATGGCACGCCGTTTTTCCTCATTTTTGAGGATTAAAAAAAAAAAAAAAACGATAGGTTTATAGCCCATGTTAAAAAAAAATAAAAAAAAAATGTTAGCCTCGTTTCTCATCATTTTGGACCATGGGCTATAGCCCATATCGTACGGCATACTATAGCGCGCCGTTTTTCATCATTTTTGAGGATTTGAAAAAAATGACGAAATGACAAAAACGATGGGTTATAGCCCATGTTTTTTGAAATTTGGAAAAAAAAAGTTAGCCTCGTTTCTCATCATTTTGGACCGTGGGCTATAGCCCATATCGTACGGCATACTATGGCACGCCGTTTTTCATCATTTTTGAGGATTAAAAAAAAAAACGATGGGTTATAGCCCATGTTTTTTGAAAAAAAAAAAGAAAAGTTAGCCTTGTTTCTCATCATTTTGGACCATGGGCTATAGCCCATATCGTACGGCATACTATAGCGAGCCGTTTTTCATCATTTTTGAGGATTTGAAAAAAATGACAAAATGACAAAAACGATGGGTTATAGCCCATGTTTTTTTAAATTTAAAAAAAAAAGTTATCCTCGTTTCTCATCATTTTGGAACATGGGCTATAGCCCATATCGTACGGCATACTATAGCGCGCCGTTTTTCATCATTTTTGAGGATTTGAAAAAAATGACGAAATGACAAAAACTATGGGTTATAGCCCATGTTTTTTGAAATTTGGAAAAAAAAAGTTAGCCTCATTTCTCATCATTTTGGACCGTGGGCTATAGCCCATATCGTACGGCATACTATAGCGCGCCGTTTTTCATCATTTTTGAGGATATGAAAAAAATGACGAAATGACAAAAACGATGGGTTATAGCCCATGTTTTTTGAAATTTGGAAAAAAAAAGTTAGCCTCGTTTCTCATCATTTTGGACCGTGGGCTATAGCCCATATCGTACGGCATACTATGGCACGCCGTTTTTCATCATTTTTGAGGATTAAAAAAAAAAACGATGGGTTATAGCCCATGTTTTTTGAAAAAAAAAAAAAAAAGTTAGCCTTGTTTCTCATCATTTTGGACCATGGGCTATAGCCCATATCGTACGGCATACTATAGCGAGCCGTTTTTCATCATTTTTGAGGATTTGAAAAAAATGACAAAATGACAAAAACGATGGGTTATAGCCCATGTTTTTTTAAATTTTTTAAAAAAAGTTATCCTCGTTTCTCATCATTTTGGAACATGGGCTATAGCCCATATCGTACGGCATACTATAGCGCGCCGTTTTTCATCATTTTTGAGGATTTGAAAAAAATGACGAAATGACAAAAACTATGGGTTATAGCCCATGTTTTTTGAAATTTGGAAAAAAAAAGTTAGCCTCATTTCTCATCATTTTGGACCGTGGGCTATAGCCCATATCGTACGGCATACTATAGCGCGCCGTTTTTCATCATTTTTGAGGATATGAAAAAAATGACGAAATGACAAAAACGATGGGTTATAGCCCATGTTTTTTGAAATTTGGAAAAAAAAAGTTAGCCTCGTTTCTCATCATTTTGGACCGTGGGCTATAGCCCATATCGTACGGCATACTATGGCACGCCGTTTTTCCTCATTTTTGAGGATTAAAAAAAAAAAAAAAACGATAGGTTTATAGCCCATGTTAAAAAAAAAAAAAAAAAAAAAGTTAGCCTCGTTTCTCATCATTTTGGACCATGGGCTATAGCCCATATCGTACGGCATACTATAGCGCGCCGTTTTTCATCATTTTTGAGGATTTGAAAAAAATGACGAAATGACAAAAACGATGGGTTATAGCCCATGTTTTTTGAAAAAAAAAAAAAAAAGTTAGCCTTGTTTCTCATCATTTTGGACCATGGGCTATAGCCCATATCGTACGGCATACTATAGCGAGCCGTTTTTCATCATTTTTGAGGATTTGAAAAAAATGACAAAATGACAAAAACGATGGGTTATAGCCCATGTTTTTTTAAATTTTTAAAAAAAAGTTATCCTCGTTTCTCATCATTTTGGAACATGGGCTATAGCCCATATCGTACGGCATACTATGGCACGCCGTTTTTCATCATTTTTGAGGATTAAAAAAAAAAACGATGGGTTATAGCCCATGTTTTTTGAAAAAAAAAAAAAAAAGTTAGCCTTGTTTCTCATCATTTTGGACCATGGGCTATAGCCCATATCGTACGGCATACTATAGCGAGCCGTTTTTCATCATTTTTGAGGATTTGAAAAAAATGACGAAATGACAAAAACGATGGGTTATAGCCCATGTTTTTTTTTAATTTTGAAAAAAAAGTTATCCTCGTTTCTCATCATTTTGGACCATGGGCTATAGCCCATATCGTACGGCATACTATAGCGCGCCGTTTTTCATCATTTTTGAGGATTTGAAAAAAATGACGAAATGACAAAAACGATGGGTTATAGCCCATGTTTTTTGAAATTTGGAAAAAAAAAGTTATCCTCGTTTCTCATTATTTTGGACCATGGGCTCCTGGTTATTTTCGGAGGTTTTATTTTTCTTCTTTTCCCCATGTTGAAAGTGATCTATGAAAAATGATCTCCATGTAACCATGGGGATGCGTGGTATGAGAGAGAGACGGCGGCGCGGCTTCCATGACAACTTCAAGGCAAACTCAAACTTAATTGGAAATATTGTCCAGGTAACAATAATCCCATTCTTTCTGGCACAAACGTTAAACGCAGTTTGTCACTCTGTTTGACAGTTTTCCCTGGACCCTTATTAGATCTTGAGAGCATACAATGAAACCAAATGGACCTGTGAGGGGCTGAGGGCCCATTTGGTTTCATATACGCTTTCAAGAATTACATTATTGCTATTGTTAAACATCTGCATTTACAAGAAGTCTCCACAGAAGTCTCCCACTGTACCTTCGCCAGGCAGCCTCTGTAGACCTTCTTAAAGCACAGCTCAAGAAAAGACCCACTTCTACACTCTTGCTTTTACATTTTTTGTTGTTCATGTCCTCACTGTATTGCATTACCATTACTGCTATTATTTTGTATATATAATGTTTTATTCCTTGCTTTTCTTTTATTTCTTTCTCCATTAATGCTCTGTACAGCATTTCATGTCATACTTTACTTTACATGTCATAAATACTTTGAATAGGAGAGACGGAGTTTAATTGCCAGTCAAAGCAAAGACTGGATGATCATGGCACGTCTTCGCAGGACATGCTTGTGTGAGGGTGGAAATGTAGATGTTTTGGTTTTGTTTTAATATGTGATTTTCGTGATTTGCTGTGTTTTATAATGTTGCATGCTGTAGAGTGAGATTATTGCAGAGTGATTTTACTTTCTTTATTTTTTTGCTTAATATTGTATTTCTGTTTGAACTGCATGATTTTGTATAACTTTATTTTTCCACTGACTGGCTATACACTATAAGGCCAAATTCCAATACCCCAAATCTCGGCCACTCCCTCACTCACACTCCAGCATGGCGGTGTTACAGTGAAATTGGTGACCTGCCCAGATATGTGACCATTTTATGGACTTCACACAACTTACATGGAGGTCTTTATATACGTGGCCTAAAGCTAAATACCGCTAAATTGAACCTATGCTACCATGGACCATGGGCTATAGCCCATATCGTACGGCATACTATAGCATAGAAATGTAAAATTTACATTTCAACGAAAGGACCTGTAAATGACAACACAAAAACTAAGGCACTGGTGTCGTACTTCTGGTTTACCGGAACGGGGTGCAACTCCCTGCAGTGCCCTGCTCAATTTGTTGTATTTACATGGTTCATTGGTCTCAGAGGTCATCGCTATAGTTTTCATCATTGAGTGTTGCGGAGGATAATTTTTTTTTCAAAATTGTGGAATTGCGGAAATGGAAATTACGGAAATTGCGGAATTGGTGGATAACTTTTTTTTTCAAAATTGCGAAATTGCGGAAATTGCGGAATTGCGGAAATGGAAATTGCGGAAATTGCGGAAATGGTGGATAACTTTTTTTTTCAAAATTGCGGAATTGCGGAAAATTCGGAAATTGCGGAAATGGTAATTGCGGAAATTGTGGAATTGCGGAAATTGCGGAAATCGAAATTGCGGAAATTGCGGAAATGGAAATTACGGAAATTGCGGAATTGGTGGATAACTTTTTTTTTCAAAATTGCGAAATTGCGGAAAATTCGGAAATTGCGGAAATGGTAATTGCGGAAATTGCGGAATTGCGGAAATTGCGGAAATGGTGGATAACTTTTTTTTTCAAAATTGTGGAATTGCGGAAAATTCGGGAATTGCGGAATTGCGCAATTTACGTAATTTCCATTTCCGCAATTTCCGCAATTCCGCAATTCCCGAATTTTCCGCAATTCCACAATTTTGAAAAAAAAAGTTATCCACCATTTCCGCAATTTCCGCAATTTCCATTTCCGCAATTCCGCAATTTCCGCAATTTCGCAATTTTGAAAAAAAAAGTTATCCACCAATTCCGCAATTTCCGCAATTTCCATTTCCGCAATTTCCGCAATTACGCTTTCCGCAATTTCCGCAATTACGCTTTCCGCAATTTCAGCAATTACGCTTTCCGCAATTTCCGCAATTACGCTTTCCGCAATTTCCGCAATTACGCTTTCCGCAATTTCCGCAATTACGCTTTCCGCAATTTCCGCAATCCTCCGCAACACTCAATGATGAAAACTATAGCGATGACCTCTGAGACCAATGAACCATGTAAATACAACAAATTGAGCAGGGCACTGCAGGGAGTTGCACCCCGTTCCGGTAAACCAGAAGTACGACACCAGTGCCTTAGTTTTTGTGTTGTCATTTACAGGTCCTTTCGTTGAAATGTAAATTTTACATTTCTATGCTATAGTATGCCGTACGATATGGGCTATAGCCCATGGTCCATGGTAGCATAGGTTCAATTTAGCGGTATTTAGCTTTAGGCCACGTATATAAAGACCTCCATGTAAGTTGTGTGAAGTCCATAAAATGGTCACATATCTGGGCAGGTCACCAATTTCACTGTAACACCGCCATGCTGGAGTGTGAGTGAGGGAGTGGCCGAGATTTGGGGTATTGGAATTTGGCCTTATAGTGTATAGCCAGTCAGTGGAAAAATAAAGTTATACAAAATCATGCAGTTCAAACAGAAATACAATATTAAGCAAAAAAATAAAGAAAGTAAAATCACTCTGCAATAATCTCACTCTACAGCATGCAACATTATAAAACACAGCAAATCACGAAAATCACATATTAAAACAAAACCAAAACATCTACATTTCCACCCTCACACAAGCATGTCCTGCGAAGACGTGCCATGATCATCCAGTCTTTGCTTTGACTGGCAATTAAACTCCGTCTCTCCTATTCAAAGTATTTATGACATGTAAAGTAAAGTATGACATGAAATGCTGTACAGAGCATTAATGGAGAAAGAAATAAAAGAAAAGCAAGGAATAAAACATTATATATACAAAATAATAGCAGTAATGGTAATGCAATACAGTGAGGACATGAACAACAAAAAATGTAAAAGCAAGAGTGTAGAAGTGGGTCTTTTCTTGAGCTGTGCTTTAAGAAGGTCTACAGAGGCTGCCTGGCGAAGGTACAGTGGGAGACTTCTGTGGAGACTTCTTGTAAATGCAGATGTTTAACAATAGCAATAATGTAATTCTTGAAAGCGTATATGAAACCAAATGGGCCCTCAGCCCCTCACAGGTCCATTTGGTTTCATTGTATGCTCTCAAGATCTAATAAGGGTCCAGGGAAAACTGTCAAACAGAGTGACAAACTGCGTTTAACGTTTGTGCCAGAAAGAATGGGATTATTGTTACCTGGACAATATTTCCAATTAAGTTTGAGTTTGCCTTGAAGTTGTCATGGAAGCCGCGCCGCCGTCTCTCTCTCATACCACGCATCCCCATGGTTACATGGAGATCATTTTTCATAGATCACTTTCAACATGGGGAAAAGAAGAAAAAGAAAACCTCCGAAAATAACCAGGAGCCCATGGTCCAAAATAATGAGAAACGAGGATAACTTTTTTTTTCCAAATTTCAAAAAACATGGGCTATAACCCATCGTTTTTGTCATTTCGTCATTTTTTTCAAATCCTCAAAAATGATGAAAAACGGCGCGCTATAGTATGCCGTACGATATGGGCTATAGCCCATGGTCCAAAATGATGAGAAACGAGGATAACTTTTTTTTCAAAATTAAAAAAAAACATGGGCTATAACCCATCGTTTTTGTCATTTCGTCATTTTTTTCAAATCCTCAAAAATGATGAAAAACGGCTCGCTATAGTATGCCGTACGATATGGGCTATAGCCCATGGTCCAAAATGATGAGAAACAAGGCTAACTTTTTTTTTTTTTTTTCAAAAAACATGGGCTATAACCCATCGTTTTTTTTTTTAATCCTCAAAAATGATGAAAAACGGCGTGCCATAGTATGCCGTACGATATGGGCTATAGCCCACGGTCCAAAATGATGAGAAACGAGGCTAACTTTTTTTTTCCAAATTTCAAAAAACATGGGCTATAACCCATCGTTTTTGTCATTTCGTCATTTTTTTCAAATCCTCAAAAATGATGAAAAACGGCGCGCTATAGTATGCCGTACGATATGGGCTATAGCCCATGGTCCAAAATGATGAGAAACGAGGCTAACTTTTTTTTTTTTGTTTTTTTTTTAACATGGGCTATAAACCCATCGTTTTTTGTTTTTTTTTAATCCTCAAAAATGAGGAAAAACGGCGTGCCATAGTATGCCGTACGATATGGGCTATAGCCCACGGTCCAAAATGATGAGAAACGAGGCTAACTTTTTTTTTTCCAAATTTCAAAAAACATGGGCTATAACCCATCGTTTTTGTCATTTCGTCATTTTTTTCATATCCTCAAAAATGATGAAAAACGGCGCGCTATAGTATGCCGTACGATATGGGCTATAGCCCACGGTCCAAAATGATGAGAAATGAGGCTAACTTTTTTTTTCCAAATTTCAAAAAACATGGGCTATAACCCATAGTTTTTGTCATTTCGTCATTTTTTTCAAATCCTCAAAAATGATGAAAAACGGCGCGCTATAGTATGCCGTACGATATGGGCTATAGCCCATGTTCCAAAATGATGAGAAACGAGGATAACTTTTTTTTTAAAATTTAAAAAAACATGGGCTATAACCCATCGTTTTTGTCATTTTGTCATTTTTTTCAAATCCTCAAAAATGATGAAAAACGGCTCGCTATAGTATGCCGTACGATAAGGGCTATAGCCCATGGTCCAAAATGATGAGAAACAAGGCTAACTTTTTTTTTTTTTTTTCAAAAAACATGGGCTATAACCCATCGTTTTTGTCATTTCGTCATTTTTTTCAAATCCTCAAAAATGATGAAAAACGGCGCGCTATAGTATGCCGTACGATATGGGCTATAGCCCATGGTCCAAAATGATGAGAAACGAGGCTAACTTTTTTTTTTTTTTTTTTTTTAACATGGGCTATAAACCTATCGTTTTTTTTTTTTTTTTAATCCTCAAAAATGAGGAAAAACGGCGTGCCATAGTATGCCGTACGATATGGGCTATAGCCCACGGTCCAAAATGATGAGAAACGAGGCTAACTTTTTTTTTCCAAATTTCAAAAAACATGGGCTATAACCCGTCATTTTTTTCATATCCTCAAAAATGATGAAAAACGGCGCGCTATAGTATGCCGTACGATATGGGCTATAGCCCACGGTCCAAAATGATGAGAAATGAGGCTAACTTTTTTTTTCCAAATTTCAAAAAACATGGGCTATAACCCATAGTTTTTGTCATTTCGTCATTTTTTTCAAATCCTCAAAAATGATGAAAAACGGCGCGCTATAGTATGCCGTACGATATGGGCTATAGCCCATGTTCCAAAATGATGAGAAACGAGGATAACTTTTTTTTAAAAATTTAAAAAAACATGGGCTATAACCCATCGTTTTTGTCATTTTGTCATTTTTTTCAAATCCTCAAAAATGATGAAAAACGGCTCGCTATAGTATGCCGTACGATATGGGCTATAGCCCATGGTCCAAAATGATGAGAAACAAGGCTAACTTTTTTTTTTTTTTTTCAAAAAACATGGGCTATAACCCATCGTTTTTTTTTTAATCCTCAAAAATGATGAAAAACGGCGTGCCATAGTATGCCGTACGATATGGGCTATAGCCCACGGTCCAAAATGATGAGAAACGAGGCTAACTTTTTTTTTCCAAATTTCAAAAAACATGGGCTATAACCCATCGTTTTTGTCATTTCGTCATTTTTTTCAAATCCTCAAAAATTATGAAAAACGGCGCGCTATAGTATGCCGTACGATATGGGCTATAGCCCATGGTCCAAAATGATGAGAAACGAGGCTAACTTTTTTTTTTTTTTTTTTTTTAACATGGGCTATAAACCTATCGTTTTTTTTTTTTTTTTAATCCTCAAAAATGAGGAAAAACGGCGTGCCATAGTATGCCGTACGATATGGGCTATAGCCCACGGTCCAAAATGATGAGAAACGAGGCTAACCTTTTTTTTCCAAATTTCAAAAAACATGGGCTATAACCCATCGTTTTTGTCATTTCGTCATTTTTTTCATATCCTCAAAAATGATGAAAAACGGCGCGCTATAGTATGCCGTACGATATGGGCTATAGCCCACGGTCCAAAATGATGAGAAATGAGGCTAACTTTTTTTTTCCAAATTTCAAAAAACATGGGCTATAACCCATAGTTTTTGTCATTTCGTCATTTTTTTCAAATCCTCAAAAATGATGAAAAACGGCGCGCTATAGTATGCCGTACGATATGGGCTATAGCCCATGTTCCAAAATGATGAGAAACGAGGATAACTTTTTTTTTAAAATTTAAAAAAACATGGGCTATAACCCATCGTTTTTGTCATTTTGTCATTTTTTTCAAATCCTCAAAAATGATGAAAAACGGCTCGCTATAGTATGCCGTACGATATGGGCTATAGCCCATGGTCCAAAATGATGAGAAACAAGGCTAACTTTTTTTTTTTTTTTTCAAAAAACATGGGCTATAACCCATCGTTTTTTTTTTTAATCCTCAAAAATGATGAAAAACGGCGTGCCATAGTATGCCGTACGATATGGGCTATAGCCCACGGTCCAAAATGATGAGAAACGAGGCTAACTTTTTTTTTCCAAATTTCAAAAAACATGGGCTATAACCCATCGTTTTTGTCATTTCGTCATTTTTTTCAAATCCTCAAAAATGATGAAAAACGGCGCGCTATAGTATGTCGTACGATATGGGCTATAGCCCATGGTCCAAAATGATGAGAAACGAGGCTAACTTTTTTTTTTTTTAACATGGGCTATAAACCCATCGTTTTTTTTTTTTTTTTAATCCTCAAAAATGAGGAAAAACGGCGTGCCATAGTATGCCGTACGATATGGGCTATAGCCCACGGTCCAAAATGATGAGAAACGAGGCTAACTTTTTTTTTCCAAATTTCAAAAAACATGGGCTATAACCCATCGTTTTTGTCATTTCGTCATTTTTTTCATATCCTCAAAAATGATGAAAAACGGCGCGCTATAGTATGCCGTACGATATGGGCTATAGCCCACGGTCCAAAATGATGAGAAATGAGGCTAACTTTTTTTTTCCAAATTTCAAAAAACATGGGCTATAACCCATAGTTTTTGTCATTTCGTCATTTTTTTCAAATCCTCAAAAATGATGAAAAACGGCGCGCTATAGTATGCCGTACGATATGGGCTATAGCCCATGTTCCAAAATGATGAGAAACGAGGATAACTTTTTTTTTAAAATTTAAAAAAACATGGGCTATAACCCATCGTTTTTGTCATTTTGTCATTTTTTTCAAATCCTCAAAAATGATGAAAAACGGCTCGCTATAGTATGCCGTACGATATGGGCTATAGCCCATGGTCCAAAATGATGAGAAACAAGGCTAACTTTTTTTTTTTTTTTTTTTTAAACATGGGCTATAACCCATCGTTTTTTTTTTTTATCCTCAAAAATGATGAAAAACGGCGTGCCATAGTATGCCGTACGATATGGGCTATAGCCCACGGTCCAAAATGATGAGAAACGAGGCTAACTTTTTTTTTCCAAATTTCAAAAAACATGGGCTATAACCCATCGTTTTT
Organism: Protomyctophum bolini; assembly: GCF_963924005.1. Taxonomy (NCBI): domain Eukaryota; kingdom Metazoa; phylum Chordata; class Actinopteri; order Myctophiformes; family Myctophidae; genus Protomyctophum; species Protomyctophum bolini. Next base: position 12,715,573 of record NC_137884.1, read on the forward strand.
GTCATTTCGTCATTTTTTTCAAATCCTCAAAAATGATGAAAAACGGCGCGCTATAGTATGTCGTACGATATGGGCTATAGCCCATGGTCCAAAATGATGAGAAACGAGGCTAACTTTTTTTTTTTTTTTTTTTTTAACATGGGCTATAAACCCATCGTTTTTTGTTTTTTTTTAATCCTCAAAAATGAGGAAAAACGGCGTGCCATAGTATGCCGTACGATATGGGCTATAGCCCACGGTCCAAAATGATGAGAAACGAGGCTAACTTTTTTTTTCCAAATTTCAAAAAACATGGGCTATAACCCATCGTTTTTGTCATTTCGTCATTTTTTTCATATCCTCAAAAATGATGAAAAACGGCGCGCTATAGTATGCCGTACGATATGGGCTATAGCCCACGGTCCAAAATGATGAGAAATGAGGCTAACTTTTTTTTTCCAAATTTCAAAAAACATGGGCTATAACCCATAGTTTTTGTCATTTCGTCATTTTTTTCAAATCCTCAAAAATGATGAAAAACGGCGCGCTATAGTATGCCGTACGATATGGGCTATAGCCCATGTTCCAAAATGATGAGAAACGAGGATAACTTTTTTTTAAAAATTTAAAAAAACATGGGCTATAACCCATCGTTTTTGTCATTTTGTCATTTTTTTCAAATCCTCAAAAATGATGAAAAACGGCTCGCTATAGTATGCCGTACGATATGGGCTATAGCCCATGGTCCAAAATGATGAGAAACAAGGCTAACTTTTTTTTTTTTTTTTCAAAAAACATGGGCTATAACCCATCGTTTTTTTTTTAATCCTCAAAAATGATGAAAAACGGCGTGCCATAGTATGCCGTACGATATGGGCTATAGCCCACGGTCCAAAATGATGAGAAACGAGGCTAACTTTTTTTTTCCAAATTTCAAAAAACATGGGCTATAACCCATCGTTTTTGTCATTTCGTCATTTTTTTCAAATCCTCAAAAATTATGAAAAACGGCGCGCTATAGTATGCCGTACGATATGGGCTATAGCCCATGGTCCAAAATGATGAGAAACGAGGCTAACTTTTTTTTTTTTTTTTTTTTTAACATGGGCTATAAACCTATCGTTTTTTGTTTTTTTTTAATCCTCAAAAATGAGGAAAAACGGCGTGCCATAGTATGCCGTACGATATGGGCTATAGCCCACGGTCCAAAATGATGAGAAACGAGGCTAACCTTTTTTTTCCAAATTTCAAAAAACATGGGCTATAACCCATCGTTTTTGTCATTTCGTCATTTTTTTCATATCCTCAAAAATGATGAAAAACGGCGCGCTATAGTATGCCGTACGATATGGGCTATAGCCCACGGTCCAAAATGATGAGAAATGAGGCTAACTTTTTTTTTCCAAATTTCAAAAAACATGGGCTATAACCCATAGTTTTTGTCATTTCGTCATTTTTTTCAAATCCTCAAAAATGATGAAAAACGGCGCGCTATAGTATGCCGTACGATATGGGCTATAGCCCATGTTCCAAAATGATGAGAAACGAGGATAACTTTTTTTTTAAAATTTAAAAAAACATGGGCTATAACCCATCGTTTTTGTCATTTTGTCATTTTTTTCAAATCCTCAAAAATGATGAAAAACGGCTCGCTATAGTATGCCGTACGATATGGGCTATAGCCCATGGTCCAAAATGATGAGAAACAAGGCTAACTTTTTTTTTTTTTTTTCAAAAAACATGGGCTATAACCCATCGTTTTTTTTTTTTAATCCTCAAAAATGATGAAAAACGGCGTGCCATAGTATGCCGTACGATATGGGCTATAGCCCACGGTCCAAAATGATGAGAAACGAGGCTAACTTTTTTTTTCCAAATTTCAAAAAACATGGGCTATAACCCATCGTTTTTGTCATTTCGTCATTTTTTTCAAATCCTCAAAAATGATGAAAAACGGCGCGCTATAGTATGTCGTACGATATGGGCTATAGCCCATGGTCCAAAATGATGAGAAACGAGGCTAACTTTTTTTTTTTTTTTTTTTTTAACATGGGCTATAAACCCATCGTTTTTTTTTTTTTTTTAATCCTCAAAAATGAGGAAAAACGGCGTGCCATAGTATGCCGTACGATATGGGCTATAGCCCACGGTCCAAAATGATGAGAAACGAGGCTAACTTTTTTTTTCCAAATTTCAAAAAACATGGGCTATAACCCATCGTTTTTGTCATTTCGTCATTTTTTTCATATCCTCAAAAATGATGAAAAACGGCGCGCTATAGTATGCCGTACGATATGGGCTATAGCCCACGGTCCAAAATGATGAGAAATGAGGCTAACTTTTTTTTTCCAAATTTCAAAAAACATGGGCTATAACCCATAGTTTTTGTCATTTCGTCATTTTTTTCAAATCCTCAAAAATGATGAAAAACGGCGCGCTATAGTATGCCGTACGATATGGGCTATAGCCCATGTTCCAAAATGATGAGAAACGAGGATAACTTTTTTTTTAAAATTTAAAAAAACATGGGCTATAACCCATCGTTTTTGTCATTTTGTCATTTTTTTCAAATCCTCAAAAATGATGAAAAACGGCTCGCTATAGTATGCCGTACGATATGGGCTATAGCCCATGGTCCAAAATGATGAGAAACAAGGCTAACTTTTTTTTTTTTTTTTTTTTAAACATGGGCTATAACCCATCGTTTTTTTTTTTTTATCCTCAAAAATGATGAAAAACGGCGTGCCATAGTATGCCGTACGATATGGGCTATAGCCCACGGTCCAAAATGATGAGAAACGAGGCTAACTTTTTTTTTCCAAATTTCAAAAAACATGGGCTATAACCCATCGTTTTTGTCATTTCGTCATTTTTTTCAAATCCTCAAAAATGATGAAAAACGGCGCGCTATAGTATGTCGTACGATATGGGCTATAGCCCATGGTCCAAAATGATGAGAAACGAGGCTAACTTTTTTTTTTTTTTTTTTTTTAACATGGGCTATAAACCCATCGTTTTTTGTTTTTTTTTAATCCTCAAAAATGAGGAAAAACGGCGTGCCATAGTATGCCGTACGATATGGGCTATAGCCCACGGTCCAAAATGATGAGAAACGAGGCTAACTTTTTTTTTCCAAATTTCAAAAAACATGGGCTATAACCCATCGTTTTTGTCATTTCGTCATTTTTTTCATATCCTCAAAAATGATGAAAAACGGCGCGCTATAGTATGCCGTACGATATGGGCTATAGCCCACGGTCCAAAATGATGAGAAATGAGGCTAACTTTTTTTTTCCAAATTTCAAAAAACATGGGCTATAACCCATAGTTTTTGTCATTTCGTCATTTTTTTCAAATCCTCAAAAATGATGAAAAACGGCGCGCTATAGTATGCCGTACGATATGGGCTATAGCCCATGTTCCAAAATGATGAGAAACGAGGATAACTTTTTTTTAAAAATTTAAAAAAACATGGGCTATAACCCATCGTTTTTGTCATTTTGTCATTTTTTTCAAATCCTCAAAAATGATGAAAAACGGCGCGCTATAGTATGCCGTACGATATGGGCTATAGCCCATGGTCCAAAATGATGAGAAACGAGGATAACTTTTTTTTTCCAAATTTCAAAAAACATGGGCTATAACCCATCGTTTTTGTCATTTCGTCATTTTTTTCAAATCCTCAAAACTGATGAAAAACGGTGCGCTATAGTATGCCGTACGATATGGGCTATAGCCCATGGTCCAAAATGATGAGAAACGAGGCTAACTTTTTTTTTCCAAATTTCAAAAAACATGGGCTATAACCCATCGTTTTTGTCATTTCGTCATTTTTTTCATATCCTCAAAAATGATGAAAAACGGCGCGCTATAGTATGCCGTACGATATGGGCTATAGCCCACGGTCCAAAATGATGAGAAACGAGGCTAACTTTTTTTTTCCAAATTTCAAAAAACATGGGCTATAACCCATCGTTTTTGTCATTTCGTCATTTTTTTCAAATCCTCAAAAATGATGAAAAACGGCGCGCTATAGTATGCCGTACGATATGGGCTATAGCCCATGGTCCAAAATGATGAGAAACGAGGATAACTTTTTTTTTCCAAATTTCAAAAAACATGGGCTATAACCCATCGTTTTTGTCATTTTTTTCAAATCCTCAAAACTGATGAAAAACGGTGCGCTATAGTATGCCGTACGATATGGGCTATAGCCCATGGTCCAAAATGATGAGAAACGAGGCTAACTTTTTTCCTTTTTTTTTTTTTTAACATGGGCTATAACCCATCGTTTTTTTTTTTTTTTTTTTCCCTCAAAAATGAGAAAAAACGGCGTGCCATAGTATGCCGTACGATATGGGCTATAGCCCACGGTCCAAAATGATGAGAAACGAGGCTAACTTTTTTTTTCCAAATTTCAAAAAACATGGGCTATAACCCATCGTTTTTTTTTTTTTTCATTTTTTTCAAATCCTCCTAAATGATGAAAAACGGCGTGCTATAGTATGCCGTACGATATGGGCTATAGCCCATGGTCCAAAATGATGAGAAACGAGGCTAACTTTTTTTCCCAAAATTTCAAAAAACATGGGCTATAACCCATCGTTTTTTTTGAAAACTGGAAGACTCACTCCAAATACCTTAAGGAAAACTCCTCAGACATAAACTAAGAAAATATTATCTCGTCATGCTCATAAAGTGCTGCAAAGTGCCAAAAGTGCAGCAGAAAACATTTGGGTCATAGGAGTAAGGATAATAATAATAATAATATTATCATTATCCTTACTCCTATTATGTTAAATATGCCACGTCATTGGTTCTCAACCTTTCTAGGCAGAGACCGCCCAAAATAATCCTATTTGAACAGGGGAACCCCCACCCTGATAAGCACTTAGAATTCTAGGAGTTGAGGCGTTACAGATAAAAAAAAATTACAGACATTTTGTGCAAATAGCCGATAAGCTCACAAAGCCTTCACAATTTTTGCCTTCAATATATTATTTGACAATTTGACCAATGTTTGTTATTTTTGTTGTTTCTTATATAGTATTTTAACTCAAATCTTTGCTTCTGGGGAGATACCCGGAACAACATATTTTAAGATGGGGGTCGGCGGCCAATTATAAATTTTGGGGTCATTGACATGAAATAGTTTGAGAACCACGGACATTGAAACATAGGTTTTTTAGAAATCCCCCCCCCCCCCCATATATCATGTGGAGACTCCCGAGCCCACAGGTTGTTGTAAGAGTGCTCTATGTGCACGTGAGCGTGCTCTATGTGCACGTGAGCGTGCTCTATGTTCTATGTGCACGTGAGCGTGCTCTATGTTCTATGTGCACGTGAGCGTGCTCTATGTTCTATGTGCACGTGAGTGTGCGCTCACCTCATGCTTGCGCTCGTCGCCGAGCCTCTGCAGCTGCCAGTAGACGACAGCCCGCTGGGACTTTGGACTGCACTCCAGAAACATGCTGCTGTTCTCCACGCCGTACACGCTGCGGTCCTCCACACTGCCCACCAGACCGTCCATGTCATCTACACACACACACACACACACACACACACACACACACACACACACACACACACACACACACACACACACACACACACAATAAATATTATGCTTCGCTGGCCACAGCTACTTCACTAGGAAACAACTGGGAGAAGTGTGAGGTTTGTGGTTGGGTTATAGTAAAGATTTTAATAACAAAATGGTTTAGTGCGCGTGCGTGCGTGCGAGAGAGAGAGAGAGATAGAGAGAGAGCATGAGTGAGTGTACCATGATGCTGCAGGTCTGAGCACTGGGACAGAGGGTCTCCGTTCCTGATGTCTTGTCGTCTGGTTCGCCTGTAGAGAGAACACAGTTAAAAGGTTAAAAGGTTAAAAACTAGAAAACAAAACCATGATAAACCATTACACTTGTTTACAACAGGGTCCACCATTTTCAATTCATCAAAACATTTAGGGATGTACAATTATACACACACATAATAGGTCTGTGTGCAATTTCCTTTTTGCCCACTGGGGAGCACTGTTAGCTAACAGTAAACCTGCACAGTCGGAGCCAATCATCTGTGATGAAGTGTGTGTGTGTGTGTGTGTGTGTGTGTGTGTGTGTGTGTGTGTGTGTGTGTGTGTGTGTGTGTGTGTGTGTGTGTGCGCGTGCGTGTGCGCATGCCTGTGCGTTTGTGCGTCTGTGCGTGTGTGTGTGTGTGTGTGTGTGTCTGTGTGTGTGTGTGTGTGTGTGTGTGTGTGTGTACAACTCAGAACAGTGAGTGTTTACTCAGCCATCAGTCCACTGTTGAGACCACAGCGGGTGAATAAATGACCAAAAGAGAAAAAGAAGAAGAAAACCCTGGCAGCAAGACGCGAGAAACATAAACCTGCAGCTCAATGAACCACTGTGCCTCGTCCACCGCTGTTATTATGAAACACGTACGGTATTGTTACGCTTTTGAAAATGACGTCGTAAAACGGCTTCCCCTCTGCGTGCTTTTAGGACATGAAAAGGCCCCCGTGTCACAGAGTGTTTTACTGCCATGCTATGCTGGGGCTCTGGTGGAAAGTATACTAAGACGTGAACTTATTCAAAGTACGGGGGTACTTTTACTTTACTGCTGAGCATTTCCAACTTTCAATACTTGTTTTCACTTCTACACCAACTCACTACATCTCAGAGGCAACTATTGTAGCCTACTTTTTAGTTTTTCACTCCACTACAATTATTTGAAAACTTTACTGGTTACTTTGTAGATATTATTATTATTAACCACTTCAGCCCATATGTATTTCGGCCATTTGAAAATGTACGATCTACAAGCTCACTCACAACATGTTGCGTGAGTTTGTAGATCTGCTATGTTCAAAAGATTTATTTTAATATACAACTTGTGAAATGGAACATTCCGCATAATGAGTAGGCTACTTTTACTATTGGTCCTTTTAAGAAGTTTGATGCCAATACTTTTGTGCTTTTACTCAATTACATTTTGAATGCCAGACTTTCACTTAACAGCTGGGTATCTCTACATTTGCAGTATTGATATTTTCACTTATAGTTGAGTAGCCTACTTTGCCACCACTGCGTTCTCCCAGCTAATTCACCATCATATCGTCACTGTTGCCGGGTAGAAACATTGCATCTCTGTATACAAAAAAATATATTATGTTTCTTCATTAATCAATTCCTTTTGTTATGCCTTTATAGTGCAAACGTAGCCAAAAAATAATAAGTTGCATCACTGCTGTTGGGCTATTTCCAAAAGAAAAATAAGATTTTGATGTTGCAATTCTCACCTATAATAACCTGCCGAAGGATAGGGATGCCAGACTGAAGGTGGTCAAGTCTGTCTGTGGGTTCTTAGGAACATGTAGCCAACGGAAAAGAAGCAACTAGGTTTGGATTCACTGGAACACCACAGATTACCTTTTCCATTTCCTGAAAGGATCCTAATACTGTACAACGTTTACGCCCGGCAGTGATGATATACATTCTTTCATGTAATGGATGGATGGGTGGATGGATGGATGGGTGGGTGGGTGGATGGATGGATGGATGGTGCATGTGTGGGTGTGTGCGTGGTTGTGTGTGTGTGTGTGCGTGCGTGCGTGCGTGCGTGCGTGTGTGTGTGTGTGTGTGTGTGTGTGCGTGCGTGCGTGCAGGCTCAGCGCTTCCTCTTTCTATAGTGCACACAAATTATGGACGTAAAGAAACCTACAATCGTTTTCTGTCTATCAATCAACACACACACACACACACACACACACACACACACTACAAACACAATCATGGAGTCTCATTTGTAGATTTCCTGGCCTAACATTCCTGTCTTTCTTGGCTGTCTGAGCACGTGCGAGAGGGCGAGTGTCTGGTTCTCATTCGAGGCTGCGGGGGAAATATCGTCGCTGTCGAGTTGAAACCTTGTATGTCCAAAACTGTTCCTCTATATCGTTCCAAAAACTCATTGAAATTCATTCACGGAAAAGAACATGAAGTTGAATTATTGGAGACGTGAGTTTTGTGGCTGACAGCAGTGATATTTGGAGTGCAGAGCTGGGCAGAGCGGAGGCCCAAACCCGGCCCTAACCATGGGGTGTAACCCTGCCCTGCACCACTGCACCCACCGGCCTACTTCATGTTGGTGTGAGAAGTTCTGCATGAGTGAAATGAAGGGTATGTGCGTGCGTGCGTGCCTGCGTGCGTGCGTGTATTACTATACTTCCAAACGTTCCCACATGTACAGAAAAAATTGAGAAATGGACAGTGTGAAGACAATAATTTTGATGGTCCTTGCAAGAGAAATGATCTTAGAGCTGGATTTACAATTAGGAAAAGACTCCGGTTAGGGTGAATGGTTCGGAGTTAGGTTTAAGGAGGTGGGGTTTGGGTTAGAGTTTTCCTTACTTTTAACTTAGTTGCGTGGCATTGGAAAATACCAGAGAAAATGCTGATCTACACGCTTAAAAAACATCCAGTGCGAGCATGTAGCCTGAGTCTATTTCAATGCTGTCCTAAAAGGTTGATGTCCTCACAAGTATAGTAATGCAAACCTGTGTGTTTGTGTGTGTGTGTGTGTGTGTGTGTGTGTGTGTGTGTGTGTGTGTGTGTGTGACTGTGTGTGACTGTGTGTGCGCGTGCATGCGCGTGCATGCATGTGTGGTGGTCAGGTCTAATCCCGCTGGATGCAGCAGTGTAATTTGAGGGTGTGTTTGTTCAAATCTCTCGGTTGTAGGGTGAAGTAGCTCCTGTTAGCTATAATTTGGCTTGTGCGTGCGTGAGTGCGTGCGTGAGTGCGTGCGTGCTATTACTGTATTTTTGAACTCGTGTTCATGTAGTTTTCTTCGTAGACTAACTGGCATGTTTAGATGTTTGTGTTGTGTGTTGTGTTGTGTGTTGTGTCTCAGTCTGTCAGTGGTTTTCATATCAAGGCCCATTATTTATTCAGAATTTGAGCCACAGACCACCATTTGATGAGATTTAGCCTCTCAGACCCCAAATGTACGATTTTGTCCACAATTCCATGCTGTATTGATGTGAGAACACAAACATTGATCTATAATAACAATTCTTCTACATTCTCATTGTGTACACCTCTGGTGAATTAAGCAATGCAGATGTTTAACAATAATGTAACTCTTGAGAGCGTAAAATGACCTTAGTTTCATTTCACGCTGGTCTATGTGGTCTATGGTCTATGTGCATTGGCTGGATATACACAGGATGTCCAGCTGGGACGGTATATAAGCCTAAAGGTTAAAGGTCAGAGACTGTCCCCCGAAACCATGGGATTCATGGGATTGAGGGAAAGGTCGATGAGCATTGCTTTCCCTATGCCTCCACAACGGCCGCTGAGCAGGGTTGTTACAGTTGACTAAGACTCAAACTAAAACTAAAAAGCGAGAAATGTATTTTGACGACAAACTACAATAACAACAATCTTTCCCTTTTTGTTACCAAAAAACTAACTGCAAATAAACAGCAAATACAAAAACTGACTAAAATGCGTCAATAAATCGAGGCTTTCCTCATGTCGGAACAACATACCAAATAATTAAATAATAAACTAGAGAGATGGACTAAGATTTAAGGACCATAAACTAAATCTATAGTCTGGCTCCAGACCATCCTCCAGTCTGATAACCAGGCTTTCATCATTCAACGCAGTAGGCCTATGTAGGGCATAAGTGATTCATTCACTTATTAGGCTACACATTCTATAGTATAGATAGAACAACAATATTTACAACAATGTAAATATAGGTCCATTTCCATACCCTGAAGACGGTCATCTCCTCCAGAACCACCTCCTCCAGGTCATGCCAGCTCTCTCTGGGAATGGTCACCACCTTCAGCACCGTCCCCATGTCTACAACGCATCGGCACACAAATATACATTTGTTTTGCTTCCTTTATAGCAGTAGTTCTTCAAATATTTTTCATGTATGTCAAGGACACACAAATTACAATGTGTTTGGCATTCGGCCGCAATCTGAAAATATTATTTTGTGACAGGGGGACCCTCGATCACACAAGATCTGTGTTGTGAAAATGTTTCCACATTTCTTTTGGGGAATTAAAAGATCTACAAGCTACACTTTACCAGCTCAGTGGCCTTGTAGTTAGAGTGTGCCCGCACTGAGACTGGGAGGTCAGGGTTCGATCCCAGGGCTGGATCATACCAAAGACTATAAAATGGGACCCAATGGCCTCTCTGCTTGGCACTCAGCTCAGCACTCAGGTTGGATCTGGGGTAAGTCCCTGCAACATAGCGTCATGACTCATGTACAGGGGTGTACATGGGGCTGCCTCATGCTACAGGGGGGAGACATCACATTTCTATTTTGGGTCTCGAGGCTAAAATGTTTAACCATTAACCAACTGTTTAGCCGATGAAGTGTTGCAGCCCCGCTGCCAGAGAACAGGCTGAATAAACAGGATGCTGCGGTCACCTGTGCCGATGAACATCACGTCATACTGTCCGTCCTCAGCCTCCACGCGGTCCACCACCAGCTGAGAGAACTGGTAGCCTACGTCCGTGCGCACCACGATGGGACGTCCCCCCGTGGGGTGCACAGGGTTGTACATGGCCGGGTGGCCCCGGGCGAACGTGATGACCTCGTCCGGCAGGTCCTTGGTGGAGTCGAACCCTCCGAACGTCTTGCTGGGACACTGCAGAAGGAACCGTAAAAGATTTGGACAGTTAAGTTAAGTGTTGATTTCATCGACTAATACTATGACAAAAAAGGTTTGTCGACTACCTTTTTTCACTGACAAGAACTAAATGTAAACTAAATAAAAACTAGACTAAAATAATAGGAATGCTAGTGGACGAGAGATCCAGTATAAGTCATTTTACACTTGGTTGCTTGCTGAAAATAGCAGATCTACAAGCTCACAACACATCCCCCCGAGGGACTCTACTTAACCATATGGGTTTTTTGATGAATCGAATCCCTATTTTTGAAAATGTTTGATTTATTTTTGTTTTGTAGACTGTTACATTGTGACAACTTTATTTTCTTTGCTTAACGGCAGACTCACAGTGCCAGGGCGGGGGTAGGGCACCCTGCCTTGGAAGGGCACCCACTGGTAGTTGGGTCCGTCTCTGTGGGCGTAGGGGCCCAGGAAGACCCTCCTGATGTCTGCCATGTTGTACACACACCGCAGAGCCTTTGAAGATGTTACTGCATGGGAGGAAACAGAGTGCCAGAAACAATATTTTACAGACGATAATAATCATATTCATAACAAATGCAGAAGTCGACATTGTAAATTCAAAACTCAAATCACATGGATCTTGGAACCCCACGTGTGACCAGCCTGCCATGTCAGTCATCTACTACAACGTCAGTCATATGTCAGTCTGACGACAGTATGACTCCAAATGTGTGTTGCCCCGATCTGAACCCCATTGTCTTCCAACATGAAATTCAAAATGTAAAACACGTATATATTAAAATACATTAGTGGAGGTGCTGGTGGTGGGCATATACAGGGTTGATGGTTTCTTGTATTGTATTGTATGTCTTTAAATGTCTTGATGAATTGAATACATAGGACCACAACGCCCTCAGGGCTTTTTATGTTATCCTTTTAGCATCATAAATATAACCTTTTTGCAAACTGTTAATAAAGTATTCAATGAATCAATCATATCATAAACAATATGGTTTACCAATTTATAAACATCAGCTTAGAATGATCAGTGCATACTACTGTACTGTACTGTACTGTACTGTACTGTACTGTACTGTACTGTACTGTACAAGCCCTCCTCCCTGGCCTGTGTGGCCTTTGTGGTGAACAAACGCTATAACACTATTTTCGTGCTCGGGCCCACACACATAGCTGTCTATAGGAGTGGTTGCACCACTCAAAAATCACACCCGTGTGAAGTGAGGGTTGCTCATCATCATCGTACATCATCATCAAGAATGGTGGTCCCTTAGTGTTCCTGAGTGTTCCCACCGACATCTGACTGGTTAGCGGATTTGCTCGTCTACATACGACATACATTTTTCCTTCATTGTCAATGGCAATTTATGTTTTGATGTTTAATTTACGTCATGTTTGAAGGAAATTTGACCTAATTTCTCCTGTCATTGGCAAATATTGAGACGTGTGGGGACAAATGCTGTATTAAAAAAGGGGTGTCTTATCATCGTACATCATCATGACGTAACGTATGTCGATTTGCTCAGACACATATGACGTAAATTCACCATTCATTGTCAATGGGAACTGAAAAAAATAAACCGAACAAGAAAACTGTGTTTGAATTGATTTCGGACCAAAATTGGGCATAGGTTCGCCGTGACATTACTCCTTTAACCCATTTTGGACTGAGGTCGATTAAAAAAAGGCTTCTAGATCCCAAAAGAAAATCTGAAAAACCCGTCTTTCTTTGTCAAATATAAAATAGCAGACCTACAAGCTCGTAGAGCGCCACTCAGTGGTGCGCTATGAGCTTGTAGATCTGCTATTGTTGGCCGTTGTTATATAGGGAAACTGTTGGACGTTGTTATATAGGGAAAAACATAAGTAGGCTACAACAGTAAAAAAAATGTTACTTGAGTATTTCAATTTCCAGTACTTTTACTTCACTTTCACCACTCTCAGGGGCAAATATTGTACTTTTACTCCACTACATTAATTTGAAAACTTTCCTTACTGTATGTTAGTTTGTACATTTAGAGCAGTGGTTTTCAACTCTTCATATCAAGGCCCAGTATTTATTTATTGGGCATTTGAGCCACTGAACCACCATTTGTCGACATTTAGCCTCTCAGACCCAAAACTAAAGAATATTTTCATGTAATTGTATGAACTAAAAATAATCTAACCACTCTAAAACCTAATCTAAAATGCTTTCCTGGTTTAAATTTGCCGTTTGTGTGCGTTAACTGGACCCCTGCAAAAATACTTTATAATAAATGCTGTTTACTTAAAAACAATACATTTCTAGGACATCAATACTACTACATCTACTTAAAGCACGTAAAGAGTAACTAGAATTGAATTGAACATGGATACTGAATGCTTCGGAGCGGCGTTTAAAACACTTTAATATTAATTAAACTTTACGTAACAGAACACAACCAACCCGTGTGGACGGCTAACATCCGTGGCTTTAGGATTAAACACTTTGTGTCGTTATTGAAAATAGCCAATCTACAAGCTCGCAATGCAGCGCATTGTTTGAGCTTGTACAGCTGCTATTTTCTAAAAGGTTTTTATACATTTGAAAACTTGAAATGGGACATTCTGCACAATGAGCACAGGCGGATCTAGAGATAAAGGGCCCCTGGGCCACCGACCCCCCGAACCCCGAATGTTTTTTTTAAACATATGTTTATTCATTTTCTTTACAGTACAAAGAAGTATATTCAAAACAATTGACATATATTTTTTACCCCCCACATGATGGAACCTCTGTCTGTCATGAGTGTTATTCGTCCACTCCACTATCTCATAAAGGCTCTCACTAATAGTAATCTTAAAGCCTTTAGTTTTTTTGTTTTTTATTGCAAATTCAAAAATACTCCAACACTGACTTATAGGAGGACAGGGGTTTGAACTTGGGATCTGTGCTGCAGAGTCTGCACAGTGCACAGCACAGTCACAGCTTGTGTTTCTTCGTAGCCTACTGTTGTTGAAGTGATAATATCACCTTGCTTATGGTGATATTACAGGAGGCATACGTGCCTCGTCTCCTGTACATGTATTTATTAAAGTTGAAAGGACTGCAGCACTGAAACGATTGAGATTTGAACATACACTATACAGGCGTTGACAACACAATTAATTGTCACCTAGGCCTAGGCTAGGACGTATCTATGATGAATGAGTCCACGTGACTCCCATTGTAAAATGAAAACACTTCTGCCAATATACTTGTATCTCCTTCAGACGGGCACACAGGCACTAGGCAGACAGACAGAGATCTCCATATGGGCACCCCTGACCAAAGTGATAGACAGACTAGGGGGCATATGCATTCCTTATTTTAGCCCAGATTTTAAACAAACGGGAGAAAAATCATAATACTTTACCCTTTTTTTTTTTACCTCAACCCGGCAGAGATAACTATACAGCGGTTCAGTCACTGATGAACATACTATAATCTCCATCAAGCCGGGAAGCCTTAGCCACCCAACATAGGTGTGAGGACACCTATGCTGTATTCTTTATGTGTAACTCCATATTTTGGGTAAAGCTCATCCTAAAAACTTATACATATTATATAATAAATACATTTTATATATATATATATATATCATTTACAATGCCCTGCTTTGTGTGTTTGTATCACGGAAATGATTTGATTTGTTGAGCACGGGATGAATGTTTATAAGAGCGCCCGTCACTTCACGAGTGTGATTTTTATTAGTACAATTGCGGAAATGTTTGTGTCAGCGATGTGGCTGAATTCCAGACCCATGGATATCAGCGCTATGATTGGCTACAGACTTTGTTACTTTGTGTAACAGTGTTAAAAGATGAGACAACACACCACGGATATTTCATTGTACGCACCTGAGGGGTCATTTGTCTTTGATGAATAATAGTATATAGGGGATATTTGCGAACGCAGTGAGCACTTACTATGAGACCTAGCAGATCATGTCTGTCTGTCTGTCTGTCCCGCTATACGTCCAAATATGGAGTGTGTTGCATCAGCAATCACTCAGCTCCATATATGGGCACAAAAGGGGCCAGGTCCACATATACAGTAACAGCGGGACAGACACACAGACAGACATGATCTGCAGGGTCTCAAGCTGCGTTCGCTTCCCGCGTTTGCGCGTCTTACTGGTATACCATGGCACGAAGTGACATGCTATGAGCTTGTATATCTGATATTTTGGAATATTCACAGTATAAAATAAATATGGTTAAAATGATTGTGACCAGACCCTATAATATATATTATTATTTTTTTGACTATTTCACAATGGCATTACAGTGTGACGTGTTGTGTGCTTATAGATAAAATAAGTCATTGCACAATTTCTTTTTGGAGATGATGGTCTGCAGCTAAATATAATTACTTTGGCGATCCTTGGCTTGCAAGTTTGAGAACAACATTCATAATTGCGATGCAGTGAGCACTTACTATGAGACCTAGCAGATCATGTCTGTCTGTCTGTGTGTCTGTCTGTCCCGCTTTTGTGCCCATATATGGCGCTGAGTGATTTGTTTGTGATTGATGCAAGTGTCTGTCCCGCTGTTACGTCACCTTGACTCAGCCATAACCATATAAGGAGTCCCCAAAGCAGCTATACGTCCAAAACCCAAGTATGTACGAGCTGCGTTCGCTTCCCGCGTTTGCGCGTCTTACTCGTGTAGCCTACTCGATGTGAGGGCCTTGTAGCGGCCGGACCTCTACATGCTCAGTGTATATTTGGGCACATGTCTAGCCCGATTCTACTTCCAATGACTTCTACTTCTAAAAACATGCAAATACATAATCTCCCATTCTCCCCCTTTGGAGATAACAAAAACTATTGGATACGGGGTGCTTTGGTGGCTCAGCCAGTACCATACTGTAGAACTGTTTAAATCTTTGTCTCACTATTCTCAGTTTCCTTTCTCTCTATACTCATATCTTCTAATTTATATAAATCCATATCTCGGTCTGTCTTGTACATGTCCATGTCAACCTATGATCCCAGTGCACTCCCAAATTGGTGCATCATAACATGACTGACTCTGAAATCAGTCATGTTACAGCCTGTAACAGAACAAAAGCCTGGTCCACATTGCAACGCATTTTGCAACTTGCAGCCAGTTGAAGCAGCCTGAATTGAGTTGTTGCAGTTGCAACTTGTTGCGTTGCAAATCATTGGCGTGACTGTACAGACAGAGGGTATAGGCCTACTGTATGCATAGCATACATAGTTGGGACAGGTTACATGCAGTCAGCAAATGTCACCATGTGCAAATGTACAGTGACAAATACCCACAAACATTTTAAGAAAAAAAAGATAAAAAAAAGGACTGTGCTAACTAAGTGAGGCATCTACATATTTGGGCTTATACATATTATAAAATTAAAGTTAAATATGCTAAAAATATATATATAAAGTAGTAAGTTACTTTCCTTGGCCCACTGGCAGTGTGCACAAACATGTGCCAATGATTACTTTGAGATTAGCGCCAGACTAGTGTCAGACAGACATACGGAACCTTTTGCAGACAGTGCATGCTACAGAGCCACAACGTGGGTAGGATGCCTGGTGATTCAGCCAGTTTGTGCACTGACCATATATATAATGCTCCTTGTGAGTTGCAAGGACTCAAATGACTCCCATCATGTACAATTATGGGACTCCTCTGAGTTTCCTGTCTCCCCTACACTCGATCAAAATAAAGCGTAAAATGCAAAAAACAACAACAGCAGCAAAACTATTGGATGGGAGCCTGATGGCTCAGCCGGTTGGTCGACTGACCACAAGCTCTGTGTGGGTCGGTAGGACCCACTCTCACTTGAGCTCGGTTTCCTGTCTATCTAAATAAAGCCTAACATGCAATGAATTAATAAATTGGGTTCCCGGTGGCTCAGCCGATTATGTAAATGTGTCCCATTTTTGTTGGGGTCTCCCTAAACTGTTACCAGTGTAGGGGCCTGGGGCCTCTTGGAGTTGATCTGCTTACTGGCCTGTTCCTCTGCCTGGAGTGTAGAACGGAACGACTTCACTTTACTTTGAAATTCAGTCAAAGACTCTAACTTCTGGTATATGATCTGATCAAGCTGGTTGGCATATGCGTCTGCATCATAATCCACTACCGCTGTCATCTCCAACAAGACTTTTTCATCCTCCAGCCAGCGGATGGACTCCTGGAAGACAGCTCGGTGGCCTTCTATAACTTCCACCATCTCCCCCATCTGAGACACTGCCTCATGGAAGGTACTCACCTGAGGAGACACTTCTTCCTCGTTCTCTTCACAGAGCATTTTGAGGTCATCTCTGTTTGGCGAGCTGCTCAGCCAGTCCTCGTCCAGAAGTTCCAGCTGATTGATTGCATATATGTTGGGTTGACCCCCTTCCATTGCATTGTTGGGGTCAATTGCCAGCTCCTTCACCCTGTTAGCATAGCGTAGTGTGTTGAGGGTATTTTCACATGACGTCATACCAGGGGATATTGTTGCAATCATGCACGTACGGGAGTTCTCCCCGATGAAGGAGTCTCTGAGGACCTGAGTGAGTTTGCTGTCCCTGAAAGGAGTATAAGGCTTATTACGTCCCAGGGCCCTGATGCACTCCTTTAGTGCTAGCAGACTCTTGTTAATCTCAGCTCCCTCCTGGCGAGTCTTGCGGTCCGAACTGGATGTGTCAGCTCCTCTCTCGCTCCCAGCCAGGTCGATGAGTGAAAACTTCCCATGCATACTCCCCTTCCTCCGCAGAATGATCTGGAACACAGCGTGGCTCCGCGACGAGTGGCTGTTGGCTGACGTCTGACCTGACGTTCTGCGGGTGTTTCCCTCTTCTATGAATTTGAGAACATCCTCCATACATCTGACCTGTTTCTCCTGAAGTCCTACCACCTGAACCTGCTGTTTAGCATCCTCCAACACCCTTAACTTAGATTTACCATTCAGCAGGTCGAACACATTTCCACCATAGATTTCAAAGAAGGTTGAGTATACTTGTAGGTCTAACTCCTTATAGTTGGGTTTCTTCAACATGAGAAATACATCCCTAGCAGTTAATGCGTAGATGCCCTTGGAACAATCCTGGGTCTTTCCAGACAAATCTCCACCCATAGTATGTGTTTTTCCACTTCCTGTCTGTCCATAGGCGAAGCAGGTTGCCATTCCCCTCTCAAAGATGGTCTCCACTAGAGGCCTGGCTGTGAACCTGTACACCATCTCATTGGTTGTGGAGTCGTCAAATGCGTAGTCGAATCTGAAGGTCTGGTTCTCTAGGTAGCGGGTCAGATCCACCTTCTGCTTGGGTTCATGGACCATCACCACATCTTTACTGGGAATGGTGATCACATCCAGGTCCTTCATGGCCATTTCCTTCTTGTTCAGTGGACGCTTCCTCACACAAACACATATTCTGTGTTCTTCAATCAGGTCTGCTGAGGTCAGAGGTCTGTAGTCTAGACTCGCTCGGAAATCCCTGATCATGTACATGATCTCATAGTTAGGAATGGTGGTGTCGATCTCCTGTGCTCGCTTCTCTTTCAGCGCCTGCTGCTGTTGTCGGCGGCTTTCTCTCTTCTCGTGGATTTTCTCCACCTCCTTCACACAGTTGGAATTCCTCCTCTTCCTCCTCTTCTGGAGTTGTGTGCCGGAGGTAGTGGTGGCTGGAGTTGGCGGCCTGGTGCTGGCCAACGACGCTCTGTTGTCTCTGGATGGGGCGTCATTCTTGGACAACAGAATGGCGCTGTGGTTCTTTGCAACTTTATTGATTTTAACAGATCTTACAGAAGCAGGAGTGGGAGGAGGTGGTGGGGTATCAGGGCTTGGGAAAATGTGGTCATTTGGGGCGACATTTGGGTTTAGAGCAAATATACTCTCCAGGTCAATCTCTTTCCCTTTTGTTTCTCCGTTCTCAATCAAGTCCACTGTGACACTGTCATTGTCCTCGTTCAGTGAGGTCACCATCACACTGAGCCTTATATCCACATAACTACCAGCAACAATCTTCCCAAAACGGTATGCCATTGTACATTACATAAACTGATCTAAGTGTTCATACAGGGAATCAACGCATGTACTTATTGGTCAAGGAGGAAGATGCGGAGGACGTGTGTAAAGTCTTTGTAAATCTTATCTGAATATTTGGGGGCACAGATTTGGTAACCTCTTAAATGTTTAGCTGAATTCTGTCAGTGTGTAGCTTTTATTAAGAAGTTGTACAATTATAACCCCTATTTATACCACAAAATCTCCAAAATTGGTATACGTCACATCAGCTACACACCGATTGGACAGAAATGATATCACAGTTGTCGGTAGCAGAAATAAAATTCACTTGCTGGGATAGGGGTAGGCTAGCCGTCTAAAAGAGGTTGTGTGTTTTTGAGGGGTACTGGCCCCTCCTATGCACAGCTTTGTGTGTGTCTGCATACTTACACCTTACTTCACTTTCACCTAGAAATCCCATTCTCAGCTTACTGTGGAGACACATGCCGGAACTAAATGTTTTGTAGTTTCTGAGTTATTTAACTTAAACAAATAAACACCCAATGCATTCTCAATAGCAATAGCACAATATTTGGCATGCTACTAGTCCTACATACTTACAGTATTGTAAGTTGTTCTTCTTGGTCTCACTTTTCAAATGGAGCCTTGGGATCATGTACAGAGCATTTTAATGGCGTTTGTTGTGCATCAAAGGTATCTTTTAACCCATTCAGGCCTGATGTCGAAATAAAAAAAACTTTCTGAAAGATATACCTATTCAAAGATTTGTGCCACATTTTTACGATTTTTCAAAAATAGCAGACCTACAAGTTCTACAAGCTATGAGCTTGTAGATCTGCTATTTTTCAATAGCTAACGTATAACAAAATGGGTTAAAGTGTAATGTCACTTATTTTGCTTTCACATTGAAAAACAGAATTATGAACCGAGATAAAACTAGAACTGCACTCTGGCCTACTAGTGCGCAAGCAGAGTACTTTCGACCGCTGGAAACTATCACATCTCAGTATCTCTGTGAAGGAACGTTTGAAATGTATAATCATTACGTGTAACTATTTGCTACCTAACTACTTTTTTACAGAAAAATGAATCATTGATATGTGATGAAAAAAAAAAGGTATATAAACTGAATTAAGATATATTATACAGTATAATTATTTTATTACTTCAATTGTCAATTGTCAATTGTTTTAAAATACAAATTACAAATCACATTACAACTACATACAGAGTATGTAGTTGTAATTTGATTAGCCGTATACTGTGGTTACTTGGTTCCAAAAAGTGACGCCAAGTTTTTTTCAACCGTAAGTCTGTGCCTGGTTTGCTGGGACCAGTTACAACATTACGTCATCGTTGAGAACTGGGACCAGAGTACATGGTGTGTATATGTATGACTAGCTCTCAGTGATGACGTAAGAGATATGGTCATCTGTGTAGTCTGGTCCCAGCAGACCAGGCACAGATTTACAAATTACAAATCACATTACAACTACATACAGAGTATGTAGTTGTAATTTGATTAGCAGTATACTGTGGTTACTTGGTTCCAAAAAGTGAAGCCAAGTTTTTTTCAACCGTAAGTCTGTGCCTGGTTTGCTGGGACAAGTTACAACATTACGTCATCGTTGAGAACTGGGACCAGAGTACATGGTGTGTATATTAGGGGTGCAACGGTTTTCAACCGAAAACCGAACCGTTCGGTTCCACATACACGGTTCAATGCGCTCTAATGAACCGCGCTATTTCGGTTTGCATTAATTAATTTATTACAGCTGCGAAGAATGTATTTCTCGGTCACACACTGGCCTACTTAGAAGTCTAGCACTCTATCGGTCACACACCGTCCTACTAAGAAGTCTAGCACTCTTTCGGTCACAGAAGTGTAGCACTCTGTCGGCCCACCCCCTACACACACACACACACACACAGAGAGAGACGGCATGATGAGGAGAATCCAGCACTCGTCTTTAAACGTCGTTCTTGGAATAATTATTGATCGTCATACACAGAGACACACACAGCGGAGTAACCTCGCGCCAACAGGCTTCTAAGCACGGTCGTTGTAAGTTTGTTCAGATCTGATTCTGCATCTGCACTCGCTGTTTGAGTGCTAATTAAGAGGGAGAGTGAGAGCAAAAACAACCCGCAGCAGGACATTCATTCCGTCAGAAAAGTACCAACAAAATACTCCCATGTCCAATCCATGACTGTAGATAGAAGCCCTTCTTCTAATAATATAAGCATAATATCCTTAAATCCTCATGTAGACTTATTGTAAACTTTTGTAGGCTATTTTTCTGAGACACGACGCATTCACTGTGAATGACTCCCCTCCCAGGAGACACTCTCCTCTCCTCTTTCCTGCATGTGCCCCGTGTGAGCGCATAGGTGCATTTATTTCCCCTTAAAAATAATGATGAGGCACATTAAAATAGCAATATAAGGTTTTTTTTCCCCCTTTAAAATAATGAAAAGGCAGAAATGCCTAATAAAATAATATATGCTAAAAAAAGAGAAGAAAAGAAAATGCTATAAATAAACTTTTTTGAGTGGTGCAAGCCACTGCCTGGCTGGCTGGCTGGGTATGAGCATGAAAACAGCGTGGTTGTTTTTCACCACCTGTGCACAACCTAACACACACGCACATTATTAACTGTATATATGATGATTTCGTGTGTGCCAGTACAGTGACACTAGTACAGTACAGTACAGTAGAGGGTACAGTAGGGCGCGTTCCTGGGGATCACTTCACAAGGGGGTATTTTTTTTTACTGTACCGAAACCGAACCGAAACCGTGGCCCCCATACCGAGGTTCGAACCGAACCGTGGTCTAACTGAACCGTTGCACCCCTAGTGTATATGTATGACTAGCTCTCAGTGATGACGTAAGAGATATGGTCATCTGTGTAGTCTGGTCCCAGCAGACCAGGCACAGATTTACAAATTACAAATCACATTACAACTACATACAGAGTATGCAGTTGTAATTTGATTAGCAGTATACTGTGGTTACTTGGTTCCAAAAAGTGAAGCCAAGTTTTTTTCAACCGTAAGTCTGTGCCTGGTTTGCTGGGACCAGTTACAACATTACGTCATCGTTGAGAACTGGGACCAGAGTACATGGTGTGTATACGTATGTAACTGGTCCCAGCAAACCAGGCACAGACTTACGGTGATATAAACACTTACGTCAGTGATGACGTAAGAGATACATACAGAGTATGTAGTTGTAATTTGATTAGCAGTATACTGTGGTTACTTGGTTCCAAAAAGTGAAGCCAAGTTTTTTTCAACCGTAAGTCTGTGCCTGGTTTGCTGGGACCAGTTACATATTATATGTAACTGGTCCCAGCAAACCAGGCACAGACTTACGGTTGAATAAAACGTGGCTTCACTTTGAAGAGACCAAGCGAAATTATTACTTGCGCGCTCTGCTTGCGCAAGTAATTGAACATAAAAATAAAATTAAACAAATTGCCTGTAAATGAGCTTATAATGGCAATATATATATACAAGTTAGAAAAAAAAGAAATCTTGATGAAAAACAAAAACAGGTATGTTTAAAGAACATTGGTAGTAAAAGTATATCCATAAAAAAGAGGGATGTCATTAAGGGAGTAAGGGAGGTGGTCAAATGGAGTTGTTTTGGAGTTGTTTTGTAAAAACTGTAAAAACTGTTAAATGCCCGGATGCAAACTGTAACCCAGATGAAACCATAGAGAACCTGCTAGTGGACTGTCAGAGGTCTAGAGATGTATGGGGGAAAATGCCACAGATCGGTTTTTAACATTAACATTAACGTTATACTTATAATGCAGTATTGTATGGAGTCTTTGATGAAAAACATGTCTGCTATGGAACAAGACTTTTATTGGGCTGTGGTTTGCACTGTGGTCAATAAGATCTGGAACACCAGGAGTGATCAGGAGGGCCATCTCTGTAGAGGTGGTCTTCATACAAATAGTAACTGAACTGAAAAGACAGAGAACCCTGGACTCAAGACAGAAAAACTGATACCAATACTCTGTGTGTGTATTGCAATTCCTTACTACTGTACTGCCAAACTCAATGTAATATGAGTGCCATGAATAATTTAAATAAAGCATATTTAAAAAGGAAAGCAGGACATGGGTTTAAAATGTATTTCGAAACTTAATTGTATTAAATATTGTAGGATGGCATTTTGTATTGCCGCTATGTTTTGTATGTTATTTTTTATTCCTCAGGTACCCACACTTTCTCTCCATAATAAGGACACACGCTCTTACACCAAATGTAGGGCTGTAACGATTACAAATATAAGTTTATGATTAATTGTCACACAAAATTGGGTGCTTGGACATGTATGAACTCACGCATCACTAACATGTCCTACACATACAAGACAAAGGAAGTGTCCCTCTCTCACAGTGAGAGAGAGAGAGAGAGAGACAGAGAGAGAGAGAGAGAGAGAAGGATGAGGCTACATGCTTGGCAGGACTTAAAGGGACACTTCACCCTTTTTGCAAAAAAATGTATGTTAATGACGTTTAGAAGCTTTAGAACACTTTCCTGGGGGTCTTTGTGTGTGTAATGTGTGGTTTTAGATATTTTAGATTGTAGCAGTGAGCCTGTTGTCTCTGATGTCATGGACACTGGGCTCACTTCCTTCCTGGACTACATGTTGTCTCAGTAAGACAGATCTCCCCCTATCCACAAGGAGGAGCAGTGCACCAAAGAATTATGGGAATTGTAGTCCAGGAAGGTAGTGAGCCCAGTGTCCATGACATCAGAGACAACAGGCTCACTGATAAAATGTAAAATATCTAAAACCACATATTACACACATAAATACCCCCAGGAAAGTGATCTAAAGCTTCTAAACGTCATTAACATATATTTTTTTGCAAAAAGGGTGAAGTGTCCCTTTAAGAAAAGGCCTACATTGACAGAGGTGTTGACACAAGCCAGCGTCATATGAACCAACCAGAGAGAGAGCAAGAAAAGAAAGAAAGAAAGAAAGAAAGAAAGAAAGAAAGAAAGAAAGAAAGAAAGAAAGAATTATGCCCACGGCGGGCCATGAGGAATTGACCAGTACATAGAGATAAGTTTTGCAGTCAAGCCAGTCATTAAACAATAGCCGTCACAACACACAATCTTCAACACACCCACAACACAGCAGCCGCACACTTAGTAACAATAACTAACTATCTTCATTTTGAAATGATGTGAAAGCCCAAAACCTCTAGCTTGAACTTAAAAGGCTAATTGAAGTGGCCAAGATCCACATGATAATACTATTCTCTGTTACAACAATTCAGTTTGTTCAGTGGCAAACACAACACAACACAGACTGCAGCATCCACCCAATCCCAGAGCAGACACAACACAGACTGCAGCATCCACCCAATCCCAGAGCAGACACAACACAGACTGCAGCATCCACCCAATCCCAGAGCAGACACAACACAGACTGCAGCGTCCAATCCCAGAGCAGAAACACAACACAACACAGACTGCAGCATCCAATCCCAGAGACACAAACAGTCACTGACACTGAACATGTTTCATTAATTGCCACCCAATCATTGCGTCCGAAAATGACAGCAACAGCTTGAAGTGTACACACAGCTTAATTTGCTTACAACACAAGCAGCAGCAGCAGCAAAGATGGGGAAAAGGGTTCGTACCTTGAGCTGTCTTCTACTTCAGTTGTAGAAGAAGGGATGGCGGCCAGCAGGGTCAAAGTTTGGAACCCACCAATGGATAGAGAGAGATAGAGCAGTCCTCTTTTAGTTGGTCCTCAGATGAGCCCTCCAGCGGGGTCTCCAGTCCTCTCCATCCTCCATACATCCCGACTGTGGCGACTGTGGCTCAGGAGGTAGAGCAGGTCCTTGGTCCATTATGTAAAGCGCCTTGGATAAAGGCACTATATAAATGGCACCATTTACCATTTAATCCCAGTGTCAATGGCACCGACCAGCCTCATTCTCCTCCTCCTGGAGGCCATCTTCTCTCACCCACCCTCGGTATCACTCCATACAGATGCATGTTGGTAACGTGTTCATCCTGGTTGATGTTTAGCACTGCACGTAGCATTCTGGTGTAGCACAGTGGGGCCAGGGACGATAGAGCAGGCTTCAGGGTCCAGCATTCACAGCTATATAGGAGAGCGGACATCATGAATGGTAAATGGTGCATTTATATAGAGCCTTTATCCAAGGCGCCTTACATAGATTGTGCATTACATTCACCCATTCACACATACATTCATACACAGATGGCGGCGGAAACCATGCAAGGCACCAACCTGCACATCAGGAGCCATTAGGGGTTCATAAATCATAAATAATAATAACTTGAATTTATATAGCACCTTAAAAAAACAACTTTACATCAACAAAAACATGCAATTTTTTTCATGAATATACTATAGTAGAGTATTTTTTTTTTAATTGTATGGTTTTATTACTGTACATTGTTTGACATGGACTTATAATAATAATTATAGTTGAATCTACTTGTTCAGTTATTGTTATTTTAGTATTAAAAAAAACCATTTGCACATAGCTTGTAGAAATGCCTATTCTCATACTTTAGTGTGACAGTCTTGTATGAAGAAGTATAGGGCATTAAGCCATGTTGGGCGGGAACCCCTTTTGGTGTTTTAAACATTATGTTATACTTTAGCTATTGAAAAATAGCAGATCTACAAGCTCATAGCGCGCTATAAACTTGTAGGTCTGCTATTTTTGAAAAAAAATAGTGAAAATTTGCCTCAAATCTTTGAATATATAATTATTCTTTCAGAGTTTCAGTTCAAATCTTTGCTTCTGGGGGGTCCCTGGAACAACATATTTTCAATGGGGGTCGTGGCATATTACATATCATTTTTGGGGTCCTTGACATGAAATATTGAGAACCACTGATATAGAAACATGAGGTTTTTCAGAAAAAAATATATTTTTTAAATTTCAGGCCTACTGTAAATGGGGGGTATGATATTTCTGCCTAACAGCAAACAAACACAATATTATTCACTTCACAGGCACAGCACACAAACAATGCTTTATATCCTAACTAGTTCTTTCATTTTACTTTTTGTAAATATAATTAGTGACATGACATTACACACAAACAAACAATTCACCTCTATTAACCATGAATGCTAAAGCAGCTAATTAACTGTAGGTAGTAGCTAGGTAAGCTAACGCACCTGGTCTCTTGGGGAATGGACTACCTTTTTTTCCAAGGACGATAATTAAACTTCTCCTCCTGCTGTCACCGTCATGTCTCTGGGCAGTTTCCACTCCCTGACAACACTGACAACTCTCCTCATCTTCCATGAGGTGGAAGTTGGTACGTTTTAACTTGTTTATTTCACTGTTTACTAACAAACACGAAGGAGTTTGAGTCAAACAAACACTCGTCAGTTACTTTAGAGCAGGTGTGTGTGTGTGTGTGTGGGGGGCGGGGAAACCAAAGCGCCTGCTTAGGGAGTGTCTGCCAATAACCTGCATCACAGAATAGAGTGAGCGTCTGCCTTATTACGTTTTTAACTCAAATCTATGCTTCTGGGCCGGGGGTCCCTGGAACAACATATTTTCAGATGGGGGTCGGTGGCCAATTACATATAATTTTTGGGGTTCCTTGACATGAAAATGTTTGAGAACCACTGACATAGAAACATAGGGTTTTTCAGAAAACTGTCATGATTTAGAAGACATTTTGTAGAATCGTTCTCACGTCTAAATGGGTTAAGACATTTAGGACTGAGGCTGCCGATTCTACAAGATGTCTTCTAAATCCTGACACTGGTGCTCAAACTATAGTTCATGTCAAGGACCCCCAAAAAATTATATGTAAAAATGATCCGCCGACCCCCATCTTAAAATATGTTGTTCCTGACCTGCAGGGACCCTCTTCACCCCAGAAGCAAAGATTTGAGTTAAAAACGTTCGCTGTGAAAGAATATAAAATTCAAAGATTTGCGGCACATATATTCACTGATTTTTTTCAAAAATAGCTAAAGTTAAAGTTTAAATAAAGTTAAAATAATTGGTTAAAGTGGTTAAGAGCTATAAAGATGACACAGATGTGTTCCAGGTCTCAATGGGTTAATTCTTTTAAGTGTTATCATGTATTTTAATCGCATACCGGTACATGTAATACAGAGGAGAAACCATGACAGAACAGACAGCCTGGTAGCTCAATGTGTTAAAATGTTGAAAATGAGTGGTAGGCCTATTCCCCTATAAGCAGTTGTTTAGCTGTAGTCAATCTAAGGTTTTGACCCAAAATAAATTGCAATAGCAATCGTTCAAGTTTTTCTTTTTATGATCCTTAGGGTCATCCAAATAACATATCAATAAAATCACACCTGTGTGAGGGGCGCACCTCAAAATTGTGAATGAAATAATTAGTTGGTCATGGTAAATTAAGGCGTTGAAAGTTGGGCTACCAACTACCATACAGTAGAAGGTTTTCGATGTTGAAAAAAAATATGAAAATAGCCTAAAAACGAGGTCATCCTATAATCAGGGATTAGACATTACATATCCGGGCCACAAGATGGCACCAGTACCGCTGAATACCCACCACTGCCTCATGTACAAATCACTCAATTGGCTGCAGCCTAAATCAAGATGGCAACTACACTGGTATCTCTTCACCTATAAATGCATTTATTTTAGGTGCCCTGATTACTTAAAACAGTACCTGGCTCAGTCTACCTCATCCTATCCACTAAGACATCTTCAATACCCTTACTTTAAAATCCCCAAAATCTCCAATGTGGTTGGGCGGAGGTCTTTTTCCTACAAAGCCCCATTCGATTGGAACAACCTCCCTCTAGATCTTAGATCCATCTCATCATATAGTAGCTTCAGGACCTCCTTACATTCACATCTAGACTCAACTTGTCTTTGCTTCTAACCTGACTGTAACCTTTTACGACCCTGAAATATTTGCGCTGTGACCTTATCTACACTGTGTATTATGTGGTGGTTGGTGATTTAGGTGGAAGATGGTGAGCAAGCTATTTGTGTATATATGTATGTATTTGTTTATCTGTTTGTATCTGTGTACTGCATATTTTGTGTATTTGTGTACAGTATGCTTTTCTGTATTTTGTTTTTTATGGGTCCCTCTTGAAAATGAGATGCTGCATCTCAAGAGGCTGTCCCTTCAATAAAAATCTGAAATCTGAAATCTGAAACCAGTGTAATGAATATGAAACCGTTACAGCTCAGCTGTGATATGAAGTTATGAACGATGTGGTTCAAAAGCTGTCCCAAGTTAACCAAACGAGGAGAAGTTATATGCCTTCTTTATTCAACTAGTCTGTGTGCTTCTGTATGTTGATGCTTATTATTCCTTTTCCAGCAGGACTAGTCACCTGCTCACGGAGCCAAAACTACTAACTGGTGTACTAGCCTCGGAAACCAGAATCTGGTGTACAACCAGCATTCTGCATTACTGTGCTTAACTGACCAGCCAGCATTCTGCATTACTTTGCTTAACTGACCAGCCAACTGGCAACCCCCACAGAGAATCTAGCATGTATTGACAAGAGGAAGGTGTGAGACATAAGACTGAATATAAATTAATTTATGGCTGTTATCAAAGCAAACCTGGGATTCCATAACACCCTCAACATTGCCACAGGCTGAACACCTGTCCTGTGATGACCATATTATAGTTGGACAGTCCTGTTCCGTTTGTGCCTTCTATGTAGTAGGCCTACAGCACGTTGGTCAATTGTTGTAGCAAAGCATGTGCTATATAAATAAAGCGGATTGTCAGCAGTAGTATTTTGAAATCAATTATTTGACAGGGCCAGTACAAATACAATACATGTAGACCTTTAACGTTGTACCTAGCTAGACAGCAACAGTTTTGCTCTGAAAGCCTTTACTTACCTTCAATACAATGGTAGCTGGCAGCTATACCCTCTCATACTGCTCTTAATTTTGGATAGGCCTACTGTCATTTCTGCAAAATGCTCAGACACTATTTTGTCATGCAGTATCTCGTTGCCGTCAGGAACTTGAGGGAAAAAAAACCCTTGTCCATATACATTTAATAAATTAATACTCTAATTCAATGTTTTTCATTCAAGTGGTCCTTGAGGGGATGCGAGGTGGTCCCCAGCTAAATGGAGTTGCAACCAAATACACCCTTTAATGAATTTAAAATGAAACCAAACGGTCCATCTGGTGTCATTTTATGCTATGAAGTTAGATTTTAAAACATCTGCATAACTTAATTTGCAATTAGATAATGTGGAATAATTGTTGATCGTTTACCTGTTCTGTTCTGACGCTAAATCTCATCAAATGGTGGTGCATGGCTCAAATGTCAAATAAATAATAGATCTTTGATACAAAAAAAGGGTTCAAAAGCACTGCCCTACTTAATCATTCTATTTATAGTAGCAGCAGATCTGCTACTTTTGCCAATTTTGAGCAGCAGCAGCACCAGCCCCTCCTATAGTATACACAGGTTTAATTTAATTTGTTTTGTAAACACATTGACAATGAAGGGAAAATTTACTTCATGTGTCATATTGTCTGTTTATTGTTAATGGCGTTTAATGTTTGTGTCTGCACTCTGCACCGTTTGTTTTACATCACCTAATCAACATGATTATAAATAATATATTAAAATCTAGATGTTAATATATTAGCTCCCCTCACTTCACACTGGTGTGATTTCTTTAATTTGATTTGATACATGCAGGTTTACAGTTTTCTCCCGACAGCAATGATTTGAAAGAACTCATTGAATTAATTTTGTTCAAACAGGAAACACGTAATTTAGCATCTCCATGAACTCTTCAATTTCCCTGGGGCTGTACTCAAATTATCTGGATTATAATTAACTACTTATACACAATGTTTCAATTCAACCAAGAGCTTTTTATTAAACAAATGCTTACCCGTCACAAGTATTTTATCATCTTAAAACTCACTCAGTTCATGGTACAATATCACATCAAATGCAGTCTGATTTTATGAAATATTTCAAATTATACCGAGTCATTGGAAGCTGGGGCGTAGAGTGGTAGGTCGTCTTGGTGTGGAATGGAGAGGTTCTCGGTTAGATTCCCCACTCCTTCTGGCTGCATGCATGTCAAGCCATGTGTCCTTAGTCCTTGGTGTACATTTAAAGCGCTTGTGGAGAAAGGCACTATATTTATATGCACCACTTTACAATGAGACAACCGACAACTTCACAAGTTTTAGGGGTGTAAAAGGAGTGGGTGACAATTTGTTTAGTGTTAAGAATACACTAAAAATTGTTAACACAATACTGTAACCCCTTCAACTGTACATACTTTTCCCCCCCATTAGCCTACTTAAATTGTTTATTATGCTTTGGCAACGTAAATGTTTTTTTCCTCTCATGCCAATAAAGCTCCTTTGAATTTAATTGAATACCAGTTGATCCATTTTGTTCCACCAGCATGCTGAGTGAAGAGAAGACTGACCGCATGGTCTCCCTCTCCGCCTTTTGCACCTGAACAGCCACAGCCAGGCCGCGGGGTCCCTGTTTAGAGAGTGGAACCTGGAAAAGGGCTCAGACAACAGTGACTGTGGCAACAGGAACAGAACTGAAACCTTTTACTATGCAACGCAGCCAGTAGAACACAACCAACCGATACCTGCCCCCATCTGCCCGCTGGCCAAACGGGGTTTTTACCTGGAGTACACAAAGTGGCCGCCAGGAGGATGAGAGAGGTGCGTTTGTGGCCTCCTTTTGCTCTGGGCAGGCCGAGGCTGCGAGCAGGAGCAGCGCCGCCTAGCGGGACGGCAACGGAGCGGCCGGTGCGTCGCTTTGCTGTGAGACAAAGAAAGCCCAACCATGAAACATGCGACATGACCTTTAACCATTTGCGACCAGGGCTAACACAATAATATAGTTTTACATAACGTAGGCTATATGTCATTTAAAACAAAACAAAAAAACTCAAAACTAAATAAAAAATAACCCAAACGGTATTTTACCATGTTATTCACACTGAATCAAACAGTAGGTTATTTACAAAAATAACCCAAGCGGCATTTACCACGTATTCACACAGCAATACCTGTTTATATCATTCACACATAATCAAACAGTATTTACAAGTTATTCACACCTTGTCTTTCTTTCAGACCAGGGTCAGACCCGTTTTTGAGGGTGGGTTAGACCAGTTTCTCTAGTCCACGCATGTAGAAGAGACCGCTTCGGGCCTGCTGCAGTGCCGGGGTCCGGTTTCAGGAGCAGCTGTATGCGCCGCACAGCGCGAGTTCCGCCTCAAAGCTCCTCTGCTGAAAGGCAAGACATGTTTCATAATCAGCCGCGTTGTCCAACGACACATACACACTGCTGGGGGACAGGTGACCCTCGCCATAGAGACCTGGAGACAGAGAGGCCGTAGATGCAGTAGTAGAACCGGGCTGGAAGTTGAACTGGTTGTCGGCCACGTCGGCCATCAGATACTGGGTGGTGTTTGCGGGCGCCATGGCGGATGGCACTCGCGGCGGACTGTGCGTAAAACGCGTAAAATCCTCCTGGTGGTGGCGCGTAAAGGCGACGTTTTCCACTTCGACGAGGCACATCATAACCTGCCGTCTCCTCTGTTGTTTGCGGATGGTGGCTTTTTTAGAGGAACGTAGAGCTTTGCCCCGGACGGTGGTGGCTCTCAGACCCCTCTTCGCCGAGGCCGCCTCCTCGTCGACGGGGTTCTTCGATCTCATTCTCAAACCTGCGGCGGAAACGCACTTGGCTGCTCTTCTACTGCGCACACAACAGTTCAGTTTCACGTTCTTCTTGTCGTCCATGGTCATATCAAAACACATATTCAGTAATTCCTGTCCGGAATAAATATTGAGAGGAAGTAGAACAAATGGAGAAAAAATGACTCACGCTGTTAGTTACGAAAAAATAAACAAAACTAAAAACACCAATAAAGAAAATAGGTGTAGGTAGGCTATATATATTCCTACTTCAGTTATTTTTTAATTGACTTATTTAAGACGACGGTGTAGCGCGTGTAAAATGAGCTGCTTCCCTCTCAGGTCCCGAACTTGTTATAACACAACTGAACGAAGTAACGAACGTCTGAAGCACGTCAAGTTTATCGGCACTGTCTAGTGAGCTAATCTAGTGAGCTAATTTAAGGCTTCCGGTGGACGATCTCTTCAAAATAAGAGTATCTCTAGAGTATTGGAAAAAAAATTAATTTGCACATTAAAACTACAAATTAAGCATTTAAATGATGCTATAAGACACACATTATGTTTCTGTGTAAAAACAAGTAATTAAATAATAATAATAATAATAATAAAGTTATCTAAATGGATAAATGCTATTCACTGGAGTGCATGGACTTCATAAAGTGGACACTGGACAAAAGACGGCTCCGCGAGGCAACTATCTGGACATACCCACGCGTCCGGGGAGATGTCCTCTACCACACCCCACTCTCCGCTAAGCGGGAGAGGTGTAAAATTCACAGCAGCAGAGCTTCTACTGTGGTCAATGCAAAAACAAATACCGTTTCCGGACCCAGAATGGACACTGGACAAAAGACGGCTCCGCGAGGCAACTATCTGGACATACCCACGCGTCCGGGGAGATGTCCTCTACCACCCCACAGTCTCCGCTAAGCGGGAGAGGTGTAAAATTCACAGCTGGAGCCCTTCTACTGGGGTCAATGCAAAAAAAATACCGTTTCCGGACCCAGAATGGACACTGGACAAAAGACGGCTCCGCGAGGCAACTATCTGGACATACCCACGTGTTCAGGAAGATGTCCTGTACCACACCCCAGTCTCCGCTAAGCGGGAGAGGTGTAAAATTCACAGCAGCAGAGCTTCTACTGTGGTCAATGCAAAAAAATGTACCGTTTCCGGACCCAGAATGGACACTGGACAAAAGACGGCTCCGCGAGGCAACTATCTGGACATACCCACGTGTTCAGGGAGATGTCCTGTACCACACCCCAGTCTCCGCTAAGCGGGAGAGGTGTAAAATTCACAGCTGGAGCCCTTCTACTGGGGTCAATGCAAAAAAAATACCGTTTCCGGACCCAGAATGGACACTGGACAAAAGACGGCTCCGCGAGGCAACTATCTGGACATACCCACGTGTTCAGGGAGATGTCCTGTACCACACCCCAGTCTCCGCTAAGCGGGAGAGGTGTAAAATTCACAGCAGCAGAGCTTCTACTGTGGTCAATGCAAAAAAATGTACCGTTTCCGGACCCAGAATGGACACTGGACAAAAGACGGCTCCGCGAGGCAACTATCTGGACATACCCACGTGTTCAGGGAGATGTCCTGTACCACACCCCAGTCTCCGCTAAGCGGGAGAGGTGTAAAATTCACAGCTGGAGCCCTTCTACTGGGGTCAATGCAAAAAAAATACCGTTTCCGGACCCAGAATGGACACTGGACAAAAGACGGCTCCGCGAGGCAACTATCTGGACATACCCACGTGTTCAGGGAGATGTCCTGTACCACACCCCAGTCTCCGCTAAGCGGGAGAGGTGTAAAATTCACAGCAGCAGAGCTTCTACTGTGGTCAATGCAAAAAAATGTACCGTTTCCGGACCCAGAATGGACACTGGACAAAAGACGGCTCCGCGAGGCAACTATCTGGACATACCCACGTGTTCAGGGAGATGTCCTGTACCACACCCCAGTCTCCGCTAAGCGGGAGAGGTGTAAAATTCACAGCAGCAGAGCTTCTACTGTGGTCAATGCAAAAAAATGTACCGTTTCCGGACCCAGAATGGACACTGGACAAAAGACGGCTCCGCGAGGCAACTATCTGGACATACCCACGTGTTCAGGGAGATGTCCTGTACCACACCCCAGTCTCCGCTAAGCGGGAGAGGTGTAAAATTCACAGCAGCAGAGCTTCTACTGGGGTCAATGCAAAAAAATTACCGTTTCCGGTCAATGCAAAAAAATTACCGTTTCCTGGCAGCGGTAATGCAAAAATATTAGTAATAGAAGAATTGCTTTCAACTGTCCAGGCACAGAATGTACAGATGTCTGTATGTTTTGCTTGAACAACTGTGTGGACACCACACATACTCAACCAATCTACTAGTTTGTGTATAAAATCTAATGGGTCATTGTGCATTCCTAAGGCCAAGTCTGGGATGCTATTCACTAGTTGTTGAGTGACACCACAGATTGTTTTGCAATCAAATGTGTGACCTGGATTTTGAAAAAACGCTTGAATGAGAGCTGCTAAATTCCCCGGCATAGATGACAACTGAACCATCGAAGTAGGTGTCAATGGTTTCAATTTATCTTGTCTTGTCGATCATGCTTTGTATCAACATTTTCTTTCTGTGGCGCTAGTTTCTGTGTCTCAGACATGATGGTGTCAATACTGGCTTGCACCACGCTAGAGTTCCTTTTACTACCAAGTACAATACAAGCAGCTTGTACTATTGTACTTGTTTGTTGTAGTGTTTTGGCATTAACTAAAGTGCTGAAGATGTACATAGCCAAATTATACCTCTTATCTCTGTGTATGTATTGTTGTTTGCAAATGTGACTTGCCTGTTTCATCAAATGACTTTTACATGCCCTTATGGTACAGAAATCTAAATCTTTGTTATCTGCCTTTCCTACCACTATTCTCCAGCAGCGTAACAACTAACAAGTACATACTCATGCTATCTTGATTGAAGATACGCATACTGGCTTTTAAAAGCACTATGGACCTGTCACTATTAATCTGAATCGGTGTTGTGTTTGAATGAATTAAATGAACTTACTATAATTTCATAATACAAAATCCTTTTCTCTGTTAGTTTAGTCTTAATGATCCCCCCCTGTGGCATCCCATGATGCAGCACATTGTGCGGTCGCATTGTGCCACAGTTTCACTCCTGCTTTACTAAAACATATAACCTTAAGGGGACTAACTTTAATAACTTGAATGAATCCTTTTACAACAACACTGTCTGTGTCTTTATCCTCCCATTCTTTTTTAAGGTCCATCAAAGCTTTGATCTCACTGTTATCCTTCCATCCTAGTTTCCGCTGTTCATATTTGACCTGCCTGTACAAAGAAGTGTCTTTGCCAACTCCACTACGATTTCCAGCTATTAAAGACCTTGGGTCTGCATTGTTCACTGCCTCAATGTAAGCATTATGTGCAAATCGGTTCTTCATTTTTCTACCCAAGTTTGCACGCTCTGTGCTTCTAATATATCTACCTCTCAATTTGTCCTTTGTGTGATGTATGTTGCCAGTGTAAGCTATATGAAATATGCCGTCTTCGAATGAATAGAGATGTATTTTAAAGGTCATCTCACATGAAGTATGCCGACAGGCGCCAATGATTGTCAGACATGGCTTGTTTGATTTTCTAACGACAGCGGTAGAAAAGTAGTGATTAACAAAACGGATTATACAGTATGGATTCGATTCCTTGACTTTGCTGGCAAACAGCTCTTGCCATTCATACATCTTAAAATATTTATTTCCTTTGACTCTTAAGGAGTTTACAGTGTCCCATTCTGAAGACTTCAAAGTAAAGGTAGTAGGTTCAATGGCACTGTGTTTGAAGGGTCCTAATGTAGCACTAGATAGTCCCATGACACTCTGAACAGTACCATCATCTAGACTCAGAGTCTGTACAGACTGATGTACAGTGCTATACGAGTGATCTATTTCTACAGCATCTAGACTCAGAGTCTGTACAGTGCTATACGAGTGATCTATTTCTACAGCATCTAGACTCAGAGTCTGTACAGACTGATTCTGTACAGTGCTATACGAGTGATCTATTTCTACAGCATCTAGACTCAGAGTCTGTACAGAATGATTATGTACAGTGCTCTCATGAAATGCGTGGTGCACAACAACTGGCTTTATAGGCACATGAACACTGCTGGTTTGATTTAAATGTGATTCATCTACACTAGTGCTGTCTTCCTGCACATGAACACTGCTATTCTTTTCAGGCTTTATAGGCTGCACATGAACACTGTTGGTTTGATTTAAATGTGATTCATCTACACTAGTGCTGTCTTCCTGCACATGAACACTGCTATTCTTTTCAGGCTTTATAGGCTGCACATGAACACTGCTATTCTTTTCAGTATATAAAATCCCCTGTGTCAATGGCTCATGATTGCAAGTAGTGGATAAACACGCATAATTGAGTTTGTCAAAGTCTCGACTTTACACCTCTTTTACACCTCTCCCGCTTAGCGGAGACTGTGGGGTGGTAGAGGACATCTCCCCGGACGCGTGGGTATGTCCAGATAGTTGCCTCGCGGAGCCGTCTTTTGTCCAGTGTCCATTCTGGGTCCGGAAACGGTATTTTTTTTGCATTGACCCCAGTAGAAGGGCTCCAGCTGTGAATTTTACACCTCTCCCGCTTAGCGGAGACTGTGGGGTGGTAGAGGACATCTCCCCGGACGCGTGGGTATGTCCAGATAGTTGCCTCGCGGAGCCGTCTTTTGTCCAGTGTCCATTCTGGGTCCGGAAACGGTATTTTTTTTGCATTGACTCCAGTAGAAGCTCTGCTGCTGTGAATTTTACACCTCTCCCGCTTAGCGGAGACTGTGGGGTGGTAGAGGACATCTCCCCGGACGCGTGGGTATGTCCAGATAGTTGCCTCGCGGAGCCGTCTTTTGTCCAGTGTCCATTCTGGGTCCGGAAACGGTATTTTTTTTGCATTGACCCCAGTAGAAGGGCTCCAGCTGTGAATTTTACACCTCTCCCGCTTAGCGGAGACTGTGGGGTGGTAGAGGACATCTCCCCGGACGCGTGGGTATGTCCAGATAGTTGCCTCGCGGAGCCGTCTTTTGTCCAGTGTCCATTCTGGGTCCGGAAACGGTATTTCTTTTGCATTGACCCCAGTAGAAGGGCTCCAGCTGTGAATTTTACACCTCTCCCGCTTAGCGGAGACTGTGGGGTGGTAGAGGACATCTCCCCGGACGCGTGGGTATGTCCAGATAGTTGCCTCGCGGAGCCGTCTTTTGTCCAGTGTCCATTCTGGGTCCGGAAACGGTATTTTTTTTGCATTGACCCCAGTAGAAGGGCTCCAGCTGTGAATTTTACACCTCTCCCGCTTAGCGGAGACTGTGGAGTGGTAGAGGACATCTCCCCGGACGCGTGGGTATGTCCAGATAGTTGCCTCGCGGAGCCGTCTTTTGTCCAGTGTCCATTCTGGGTCCGGAAACGGTATTTTTTTTGCATTGACCCCAGTAGAAGGGCTCCAGCTGTGAATTTTACACCTCTCCCGCTTAGCGGAGACTGTGGGGTGGTAGAGGACATCTCCCCGGACGCGTGGGTATGTCCAGATAGTTGCCTCGCGGAGCCGTCTTTTGTCCAGTGTCCATTCTGGGTCCGGAAACGGTACATTTTTTTGCATTGACCCCAGTAGAAGCTCTGCTGCTGTGAATTTTACACCTCTCCCGCTTAGCGGAGACTGTGGGGTGGTAGAGGACATCTTCCCGAACGCGTGGGTGTGTCCAGATAGTTGCCTCGCGGAGCCGTCTTTTGTCCAGTGTCCACTTTATAAAGTCCATGCACTCCAGTGAATAGCATTTATCCATTTAGATAACTTTTTTATGTTATTTAATTACTTATTTTTACACAGAAACATAATGTGTGTCTTTACAATAACTGTAATGTAATAATAATACTAATAATGTAATGTAATAATTATTTAATTAACGAATTAAATAACCTTATCTTATTCTGAAGGCAACCGGATGTCTTAAATTAGCTAGCTCTCAGACAGGAAGTACTAAATTAGCTCATAAGACGGAGCCAAGTTTATCAATGACTCATCATGAATGGAGTCTCTTTCTGTCTGCGTCCGGGTGAGAGGGCGGGGTGCAGGGTGCTATTCTGCTGTCCCTAGCGGCTAGGAGTGTGTGTGTGTGTGTGTGTGTGTGTGTGTGTGTGTGTAAACATAGTTTTTAGTTTTTGTAACATGTTGTTAACTTGTTTGATGTTTGTTCAAATGTTTGATGCTGAATTAACGATTTTGTAGGAAGTAAATTAAAAGTGCAAAGTTCACCACTTGTTAATGTTCTATCTTTTAATTGAAAGATTTGGAGCCCTGCATTTTGAAGTGATCACATGACTTTTGGGGGGTGATTCTTTTAGTCTTACTGTACCCTCGTGCTGTTTACATTTCTGACTAATAAAAGTGCAAACATATTCACAGTAAATTCCATGGATTATTTTCACGGAAAATCTCTCTATTCACTAGTGTAGAAAACACACCATTGGGGAGGTTTAAGGATTTATTGACAGTATTAAAGGAAATGGAGGGATAAATGAAGGAGTTCGGGTGTGTAGTTTCCAGGGGGGGTCGCTGACCCTGGAGTCTTTGGGGAGGTCGTATGGCGTTCGTCGTAAGGCGTTCGGTGCGCATGGACGATCACCCCCCAGCAGGAACCTGGGGAGGAGAGAGTTTTGTTTTAATCGCTTGTTCCACTTGGCGAAGTGAATGCAGTCTTCCTAGTGCCGATAAGCTCCTTTGAGGGGAGCGAAGGAGCTACGATTAGAGGTTGGGTAGCACTAGCAAGGCCCCTTAAACATTGATTCGCAAACCTTTTTAAGGACCTACATTCGTCATGGACCCCAATTTCATAAGATGTCTGGTGGTTGGATCCCACCCCAATCTACACTATAATGGTCTATGAAAACAAGCACAAAAGAAAGTTTTACCCTTTTACACCAGCTTAACCGCCCGCCCAACGTAATCAAAAAAGTCAATCAAAGAACAAGATTCCTCTACAGGATCTCCTCACTGGTCGACAAAAACACCTTGAAGACCTTAACAGGAGCCCTCGTACAAGGTTTCTTTGACTATGCATCCACCTCCTGGTACCACAGCACCTCAAAGGCCCTTAAAACAAGGCTCCAGACCTCCCAAAACAAACTGGTCAGGCTCCTACTTGGCCTCACCCCCCGAACCCACCTCACCCCTGCCCACTTTGACAGGCTGGGATGGCTTAGGGTCGACGACAGAGTACAGCATCTTGCAATGGGTCTGGTCCACAAGATTAGATACACCACCAAGATACCCATGTACCTGTCTAAATACTTCCTTAATGTAAACGAAGTCCACACCCACAACACCAGATGGAGTGCAACAAACCATGTACAACCCAGATTCGGCACAAACAAGGGGCTAAATTATTTTCGCTCCTATGCGACCAAAATGTGGAACGCCCTACCAACAGTCATTAAGACATGTGAATCCCTTGGCTCCTTCAAAACTGCTCTCAAAGGGCACCTACGGATGGCTGCAATTCGAAACTGGCCTCTGTAAAAGCTGAATTTTTATCTGGATTGTACTATGTTTTTGTATGGACGTGGTGTTGGGTGCCTGCACATATGCACACATGGCATAAACGCATGGTGTTGTGTGCAGGCGCCCTACACTCTGTCTTTGTACTATGGATTGTACAATGTTTTTGTATGGACGTGGTGTTGGGTGCCTGCACATATGCACACATGGCATCAACGCATGGTGTTGTGTGCAGGCGCCCTACACTCTGTCTTTCGTTTTCTTTTATCCCCCTGTTCCCCTCACTGTATATATATTTTTTTCCCTTTTCGCTTCCTATATGATGAATTCCTGTTCTGTTCTTAACTACATAGAAGTGTCTATTTGTTTGTCTCTAAATGTTTTGATGAATTGAACAATGTGGACCCTGTTGTAAACAAGTGTAAGGCTTAATTGGGTCGTCCACTCACAGTTAACAGTCTTTGTATTGAGTTTGTGCTTGAAATGTACTGTAATTCTGCAAACTGTTAATAAAGATTTCAATCAATCAATCAAAAAGCCCGCCACACACACAAACACAATTCAATTTCAATTCAAAGGGCTTTATTGGCATGAGCAAACATACGTTTACATTGCCAAAGCAGAAAGCACAATACAAGTTTATACAACAATACAGCAATACAATCAAAACAAAAATGATGTACATTTGAAAGTCAGAATCTTCAATAGATCAATTTCTATGTACCAAGATCACTGGATGCAGGTATAGTGCAGGAATATACACAATGATTAGTCTTTAGGGTGGTTGTGTTCCGTTTGATATCCTTCTCCTATCACAGCAACACACACACACACACACACACACACACACACACACACACACTCTTCACAGAAAAAGAAGCCCATGGCAACACTATAGTTGTCAGCAACAGGGGGTATGCACATCCCCCCACTGCTGCATTCCTGTGTGTGTGTGTGTGTGTGTGTGTGTGGTGGGGGGTCTTTGACTGTACTTTTGTTTGCCCCATTTTTGTTTAACCTGTTTATCTTGTATTGTTGTTCTTTTTCAGTTGGTTCTTTGAAACCCAGTATTATCTTGTATTTTTGTGCTGCTGCTGTTGTTCGGACATGCTTTACCAGCATTCCGCTGTTTGTACCTGAGTGAGTGACAAATAAAACCATTGTATTTTTGTTTAAATTCTTAACCCAGACCTGAGGCCTTCCACAAATGTCTCAGTAGTTCTCAAACATGTTTGTGCCAAGGACCCCCAAATTGATATTATACTACTGTATATCCTGTCACAGATCATGCTTTCCCTGTATTAATGGCTTAAGGGTAAATTTGTATCACATTATTTATTTAGATGGTGACCCCTGGAACCTTAATCCTGCCGGGCCGTTGTGATCTTATACATATAGACTATTGTCAATGAATGAACTAAATGCTGGGGACCTCTGGAACCCCATCAAGGACCCCTGGGGTTCTCAGAAGACCCCACTTTTCTGAGAACCAGTGCACATAAAACAACCAGAATGAGAGGCGGCTAAAAAAAGTAGGCCCAATGAAATGGCAGTAACAATACATTTTGTAGAAAAGGAAGCTTTCAAACTAGAATTTGCTAACATCTCAGGTAGGTTCTAACTTCTAAACATCCAGGGACCCTCCCCCATGGCCTGATGGCACAAGTAATGGCCACGTGTTCTTGGAATAGTTGTTTGTAAACTGAGATGAGTGAGTTTGGAGTGGGTGAGGGGTGCAACATTCTTTCAATCCTGCTTTAAAACCGGTTGTTGGCCAAGCTGAGTGCAATGGTCAGCTCATGTATTATGTATTCAATCATTAGAGCCTGGTGATTGATTGATAGACCTTTATTGATCTGATCAATGGAACTGGAAGGAAAATCAATCACCACAGTATGAATGTGAAACAGGACACTCGCATCTGAATCTACCTAACAGCACCTGATAACCGCATACAGTCTCACCACGGCTGGAAAAGTTATTGTACCGATCGATTCGTGATATATGTTGGATACTCAAAATACTTGTATGTATACTGTATGTATGTAGGTCACGGTGTATCTTTACCCATAAAGAATAAATAAAGGGAAAGATACACCTACCCGGTAAATTAAAATTAGTTGAAAAATAATAAGAAATAAGTAAACAGATACTTGTTTATAGTTTTTCTCTAGAAATGCCTCAATGAATTGAATACAGCTGGAAACAAGCCCAGAGGGCTTATTTGGGTTATACTTTTAGCATTACTTTATTAATCTGTGCCATCTTTTTTGGTGAACTGTTAATAAAGTACTCAATCGAATGTGTCATGTCTGTACATGACATAGAAGTAAATAGAAATAAGGCACAAAGGAGATTTGAGGTGGGTGCCTACGCAAGGACCATTGGACCAGGCAGGATTTGCATGTAAGATCTAAAAACATATTGTGAACAAAAGTAGTGGTTGTATGTTGTCTCCCTGCTCTTCTTTTGAGACATTTAGATTGTGTCAATGGTCATGTCACACAGGATCTGACATGAGTTTTGACCTGATCGTCAAGATTCAATTTTATCCCCTGGCAAGCAGGTAGCTCAATACAATAAAATAAACCAATATACTTCTACTTCAATAGATCTCTAGCCTGGAAATCCAGGCCGATATGCTCTGTGCAGGACATCTCAGAGGCAAATATATTGTACTTATTACTCCTTTACAATTATTTGAAAACTTCTGAGATTAATTTGTTCTGCCTTAAATAAAATATGGGCAGTGAAGTAAGGCTGCCATAACTCTGAGTC
Organism: Protomyctophum bolini; assembly: GCF_963924005.1. Classification (NCBI taxonomy): domain Eukaryota; kingdom Metazoa; phylum Chordata; class Actinopteri; order Myctophiformes; family Myctophidae; genus Protomyctophum; species Protomyctophum bolini. The sequence goes on from NC_137884.1 coordinate 12,757,267, forward strand.
ACCACTAGAGGGATATGTTGGCTATTTTTGTCCAACCATGGTCAGCCTCTGGTCCAGAGGAAACACCAATGCATTTTGTTGAAATCCTAACCCACCTTGTGACAGGAAGATCCACAAAGTTTAAAGTAATTCATACCATGATCCAAACAAAGAAAGTGAGTCCGATGTAAATTTTGATTATTATTTATTTAAATTTTTAATCAAAGTAGGCTACAATCAAGAGGCAATAACTTAGCTCAGGGCTGGTCGTGCCCCAGCACACAGCAACTTTAGAGGGGACAGAGATCCCCTCTTAGTCTTGGGGGCTCGATTAGGTGGGTAGTGGGTGCCTTAAAAGCCTACAGGAGTACCAGTACCCTCTTGTAAACTATAGCCATCCGACCAGAGCTGATAGGGATTTTAAACATGTAAATTTAAAGTAAATACTGTATAGGGTCGACTGTAGATGTTGTACAACACTCTACAGGTGTTTTCTTAAACACACACATGCCTCATCACTCCATTTGTGTGCAAGCACCAATTCAGACCATCTGGGGTTAGGCTCCCTAAAAGATTGACCCAGGGGCACCCTTGCCTGTTAATCAGGTCATTGAAAAATTGTAGACGCTTCTTTCTTTTAAAATTCCCTTCTATGCCCACATGAGCAGGTATCCAGCTCCACAATAACTTACCGTAATATACAAATAAGTCACATTTGTTGGTCATTTGGGTACCGTACTTACTGTGCTACAGGGTTGTTTTCTTTGCATTCAAACATCACACCCTAGCTTTCTTGCCTCTTGTCCAACTATGGAGAACCATGTGCCACAATAAAATAAAAAGTGATGCTGTATAAAAGATTGGCAATTGAACAAAACCTTTTCAATATGAATCTTATTACTCCTGTATTTTAAAATAATGTAGCCTACCTGTCTTGTATTTGTCATACATAGTTACTGTAGAAACTATATGGCAGCATAGTAACATTACAATGCGGTTTCTAGAGTAGCCATTACACATTTAAGAAAACAAGAGTTGTGCATGGACAATGTAGGAGGCACTACGGTTCCACAGTGAGACAGCCATACAAGCTCACAACACCTCACAATGCAAGACATTGAGAGCTTGTAGATCTGCCATTTTCCGTTTTTGCCCCTTTGTAATGACAATTCAAGGTTTGACCATTTGTAGTACTAGATCGGTGCCCGTGTTGCCGACGTCAGAACAGGCCAGCTTATGGAGTTCTGTGTCAGGCATGCCCAAATATGGAGTGGTGTGATGTCAGAACAGGCTAGCTCCATATATGGATCATGGGCCCTGTCCAGAGGCCTTTTTTGGGGGCGGTTCTGGACAAGTGTGGGTCCGACCAACTCGACACCGGGCACTGCACCCACTGTGGTTGAATTTGAAGTCGGTGGGGCGAACGGTTCTTTTGAGGCATTTATAGATCGTTTAGTTACTTTTGACACAGCAATGGTCTCATTTAATTTTAGAACTATTCAAAAACTGTCTTAAAAGCGCTTAAATTGACAGTGTAGAAATGTGCAGATACCCTGAATATACAGTATGTTGTTTGTTTAATGAGTGAGAAAACAATGATTGCACTTTGAGCTAATCCTTTGGGGAACCCCAGTTTTGCAGAATGATCAGACTTAATATTCATGAGGCTGTGATAATAATGTTCTTTAATAAACCAGTGAACAATGTATAAAAACAAATAGCCAAGTTTAAGATTAAAATCACTGCAGAACGGTTTGCTTAGCAAAAATCTGTTATCAATCATCTTAGGCCATTTACATAACTAGCCATCAAGCACATTTGTTCATATTCCTTTGAGAGAAACTCAACTAGTCATCAGTAGTAGGCATACGTGAAGGTTTCTTTGGTTTCTTCTTGGCTTTGAATGTTGGAGATCTCAGGAACTGCGTGTCCGTCCATTTGTCTCCACGCCTCAGTTTGCTAAAAACCAAAGAGACAATCACAATTTAGGACTTTTATTTTGAAATTTCACTAGAGGATACTCCCTTGAGTTGCAGCAACTTGTTTTCAAGGGGGTCCTCAAGGCACAACATACAACGAACACCACAGCAACAAACAATGACATACAAAAGCTCTTCCCCATCACAAACCCACTACATCAGTATAGTCATACACCCAGAGTTTCATTGAAAAGAATATACAATAATGCTAGAAATGAGTCATTCAATATACAAATGAGTATGATGCCAATAGGATAGTCTCAGATAACACAAAAGAAGCAGTCAAAAACAACAGCTAGATATAAGATGAACTAATAATGCATTTTTGAAAGCAATAAAGGAAGTGCTTGATCTGAGAGACAAGGGCAGGGCATTCCAGTCTGACGCATACATTACACAATGGTGAGTAAGGTAAGGACACCTCAGAACAAACCTACAAATAGTATTAAAGGCAACATTTAAAGAGTGAAGGTGTGATTCAGAGGTGTTTTGGTAAATTATGTCACCATAGTCTGTAGCGAAAATTATCAGTATGAATAAATGCACTGTGGGTTAAAATATTGTGTTGTCATGATTTGTCACAATCCGAGTTGGATTTGTCTGAGGCTTTAAATAAATAATTTTTGAAATGTCTATGGGAAAAATGAAAATCTTTGTGTGATAGGGACTTTACATACATTAATCACTTGAACCCTGTCATCTCCAGCCTGGGGGCAGAAGTTTGTAGATCAGCAATTTTTGACGAAGAGGTTGTGTACAGGATGGTTTTAAATTGAAATCGTGATAATAAACAATTCAGAACGTTGCGAGTGCGTTTGTCTTATACTCACTATTCCATAGCTAAGGTACATCTTTTCAGCAATGGGAGAAATAGAGAATACATTTTTGGGTGGGTAGATGTTGAGCTTGTAACTTTAAAAGTAGTTCTCAAGTCAAAAAAAGTGTAGGCACCCATCACGTAAACACTCACCAATTGATAGTTGGTTCCTTGTAACTAATGGCGGCATGGCGTCTCCTCCGTGGCCTCAAGGCTCCCGTTGATTCTTCTGAGACCATGTTATCCTCCTCGCGCGCCATTACCACCCTCCCTGTTGTAGCTTCTTCTGAGACCATGTTATCCTCCTCACTCGCCATTCTGAGAACTTTTAGCCAAAAACAGCCCCTCTATAAGCTCAATGCCTCGTGATGCAATGCTTTAGAGCTTGTAGATCGGCTATCGTCAGCAAAGAGGTGTAGACAGTAAACTTTCACTCACTTTTTCCAAGTATTGACGGTTTAAGTGGTTAATTCTCTCAAAATATACATTACCATATAGACTAATTCAAGGAGCGGTTCCCTGGGCATCAGCTGCCTAGTAACATGCTGCAGTGTAGAGTCATTTCTGCTAAGACAGTCAATGGCAGGGTTCCTACAAATTTGGAATTTAAAATTTCTACACTTTTCCCCCAGACTTTAATTTCGCTCGTTTTTCACTAGTTTGGGTGCCGGGCAGGGTACAGGCTTTAGTTCAGACATACTATTGGTCCGACTGTCATTAGACCGACAACCTACCTCAAACCCTAACCTAACCATAACCACAAGCACGGGAGCAGCGCATGTTCGACCGCACGTCCGGCCGTTTCCACGGTCGGACTTTGTCGGGATAACGTCCAATTCGTTTTGAGCTAAAACCTTTGGGAACCGCTGAGCTGGACTGCACAGCACTCTTACATCGAATATCAGCTGCAAACTGACACAGACAGGCAAAAACATAATATCCTAAATAAAATCTAAAAAAAAAAAAAAAGTAAAGCATGTATCATATCTCACCTGGAGATGCTTCATCGGGAACAGGGTCTTCATAGGTTTCAATGGCTGGACTTTCATCTGGGACAGCAACTGTCACTCCGGAGTCTACAAATGTTGCTGGTCTGTCGTTTCTTCTTGAAAGTCGAACAGTATCTCCATTATCTGTGGCCGCAATGGTGTTAGACAGTTACGTTATTCTGCCATGACACCAGTGTTGATTCCATCGACGAAAACCATGATGAAAAATGTCAGTAGACATTCGTCTGATTTAGTTTTCACAGACGAGAAATTAAATAAAAACTACGATATAACAAGAGTAAATATTCTGACAATTGTCAACTAATTAAAACTACACTGAAATGTTAGGGAGGGGCTAGTGGAGAAGAGATCCAGTAGAACTAAGAAAAGTCATTTTATGCATGGTTGTGTGCAGATGTCACTCTTTGAAAATAGCCAATCTACGCATTATACCTAAAACAACTCAATCATGGACACAACAGGTGTGATGTCCGCTGACGGGGCACGTGGACGTTTGTGCAAGGCACTGGTGTGCATGTGTGCGAGAGAGTCAAACGGCAATTTCCTCGGACCACCTGCATACCAACATACATTTTGTGCCCATCCCTGTACATAATTTGGTATTCATATATTCGTAAGGACTACTAATCAGGAACTTTATCATTAGCTGCAAGAAGCATAATATCCGCTTCCTGACCCATTAAAAATTCTAAAATGAATATTGGTTAAGTAATGCTCACACCTGTAGAGTCATCGAGTGAAATTACAGCAGGGTGTTCATCAATGGCTGAGGAGTCATTGACGGCAAATGTCTGTCTGGATGTTGATCTGACATTTCTTCTAAAAGGAACATGGACTTCTGCTGCAGGTCTTTCCCTCACACCTGTGGCTGTGTTGGTGCACGTTGGTGGTGTCGACACTCTCTCTGCCACGACACAGGATGAACAGACAATAAATAGCTTAACAGTAAAAAATAAATTGTAGATCAAGCCAAAAGATTTAATTACCGATGACCTACTCTCACGTGGTCAGCCACCAGACTTGCCTCCCACAATGTTCAAATTAAGACTTTTTCCATCTCATAGTTCAGTACAGTACAGTCATAACAGGGCTGAAACATTGTTATAATTGATTGACATTTACCCAAGACAACAAATGTCTCTCTGCATCTTGGTCTGTTTCGTCTTGAACGTCCAACAGTAACTCCATGATCTGTGTCCGTAGTCGTGTTGGTCAGTGACGTTAAGATTTCTGCCATGAAAAAGGATTAAACAAGAATCATTGTGGTTGGTTTATATTATTGTTGTATGTAAAAAACAAATATAACCAAGAAATGTCTTATTAGGGCCAGCTGCTAAACAGACAGGTGATAAAGTGTCCGGCCACTTCCTGGCCTATCAGAGATAATGAACACAATCTAAAATTGATATTGGTAAGTAAGCAATAAGCATGCTTGCATTGATTAAGAGTGTCCAATGCCTAAATTGTAAATCATGTCACACCTGGAGATGCTTCAGCTGGACCAACAGAGTCTTCATACAATGTTACACTCGCAGAACTTTCATTGTTCTCTGGAACATTTGTCTCTCTGTCTCCTGGTCTGCCGTTTCCTCTCAACGGAATGTGGACCTCTCCTGCAGGTCTCCCTCTCTCGCCTCCATCATCTGTGGCCGTGTTGGTGCTGGTTTGTGATGGCAACAGTTTCTCTGCCATGACACACAATGAAATGACAAGTGATAAATCTTGCAAAAACACTGCATTAGACTCCCCCCCCCCTCATTACTCAAGTTAGTTAAAGTAAAGCCATAACTGGGCTGAAACATATCATTAAAATTGAAATATCTCCTTAGGTTTACCTAAGACAACAAATGTCTCTCTGCATCTTGGCCTGTTTCGTCTTGAACGTCCAACAGTAACTCCATGAACGATGGCCGTAGTGGTGTTGGTCAGTTCTGCCATGACAAAGGATGAAATACATTTTTTTTTACACACAATATAAACCACAACTATAACCAAACCTTTTTTCCTACCAAAATGCCAATCGTTTCCTTCCTACACACAGATCTGCGTTAATGTTGTTCGTACCAGTGAGCACACACACACACACACACACACACACACACACCTAAGAGCAGACCGGAAGCGATAGCCTTGCCTGCCCACTTAAAATGGAAATGAAGAGTTTACATAGTACATGCATAAACTTTCCTTAATGATTATATCTGGTTTCAGTATTCATTTATGATACATTTTCTATTTAAGGTTCTTTTTTGCAGTCAGTTTGTATTGGGGGTGGGGAGGGGCAGGCCAAAAACGTTGAGAACCCCTGATTTAACTGAAAGTTGAGTCAGCGCATTTATGTGATAAATTACATGGAATCGGATTGGCATAGATACTGACTCTAGATAGACTGATTCCAATACTGGCATCAGCTACTCATATCACACCTGGAACAACGGGGTCTTCATAAGTTCCACTTTCATTGTTGTTCTCTGGGACAACAAATGTCTCTCTGCATCTCAGTCTGTCGTTTCTTCTAGAAGGAACGTGGACTTCTGCTGTATGCCTCTCTCTCACAACTGCATTATCTGTGGCTGTGTTGATGCTGGTTGGTGGCGTCAACACTCTCTCTGCCATGACACAGGATGAACAGATAATAAATATCTTTGCATACAAGAACAGTTAAAATAAATAATCACCTCACATAATCATATAGAGTTAGGTAAGGTAGAATTGATTTAAAAGCTGTATCATGTTTACCCAAGACAACAAATGTCTCTCTACATCTTGGCCTGTTTCTTTTTGAATGTCCAACAGTAAGTCCATGATCGATGGCTGTAGTGGTGTTAGTCAGTTCTGCCATGACACAAAGGATGAAATATTCTTTTTATAACAAATATAATATAACCAAGATTGTTCTCATTACTGAAGGTTTGTTAAACCACAATAAACAGCATTAACGGGTGCAGTACTTAGTTTAGACTAGTCATTTGGTTAGACCAGTCATTAGTCCTACAACTAGTTCCGACATACTATATTGATCCGAAACCTCAATTCCTAACCTAACCATAAGCGCAAGCAGGGGAGCAGCGCATGTCGGACCATCACATCGCATGTCGCATGTTCAGACCTTTGGTGTTGGAAAAGCGTGCGCACCTAGTCAAGCATTGACTAGTCTAAACTAAGTATGCACCCTGTAAATCTTATATCTGATGTTTTTAATTGTGTGACGTTTCTTAATTTTATGCTCTGCCTATTGTTAGCACTTTGAGATTCCTTGGAATGTAAAGTGCATTATTATTAAAATTATTATATTTTTGCAAGACACGGTAGTATGATCCAATTATGGATTATTTAGGAGAAAGACATTTTGAGATAAGCTTTCTGCCTGACAATAGTGATGTTACCCACCTGTAGATGCTTCAGGTGGAATTACAACAATAGTGATGTTACCCACCTGTAGATGCTTCAGGTGGAATTACAACAATAGTGATGTTACCCAATACCTACCTGTAGATGCTTCAGGTGGAATTACAACAGGCACAGCAGAGGTAGAGAGCACAGAGTCCAGGTCCAGGTCAGCAGGGCCGTCGTCCAGTGACGAGTCTACCGACATGGATTCCAGAATACTTTCTTTATTCCGTCTCTTGACCCGCAAAGGGGTTTCGTTATCCCTAGAAGGTCCTGGACATTCTGCAGGAGTCATCTTTCGCTTTCTGGTCAAGGTTATGGGAGGACTGCGACTAGGTTCTAATAACGGGAGTGTGAGAGAAAGGCTGTCTTGCATATCATTGTGATCCGTTTCATGTTCTTGTGCATTATCGTCATCATCCGACTGGAGCTGTCGTGTATCAAACCTCTGGAAGTACTCTGGCATGTCGCTTTCTGAACTTTGTTTGGCTCTGGAGCTGTTCGGTTCAGAGTTTGGGTCACAAGCGTGACGCTGCCTTAACTTGGGAATACGAGAGGCGATGTGATGTTGCGTACCAGAAGGCTGGACCTCTGCCGTATAGTTGCATTTCTGCAACAAAGTGCTAATGGGCTTACTCTGCATCGTCGTCTCTGACTTCTCAGCCTCACAGTCACCACCAGCACCTTTAGGATCTGTCGATGTTTTGTTTTCTTTTCCAGCCTTCAGACGCACTGCTTTTCCCCCGACCCGGGTCTTGTCCTTATTTTTCACAGAGTGCGTTGTCTTCTTGACAGCGTTTGCTGCGGTGACCGTCTCCGTCTCATCAGATGCAGTCTGCTCCACCTCTGCGTTTAGAAGCATGGTGCTGGGATTTCCAACAGTCAAGGTACTGGGAGGGTCAATGACCTGAGCCGAGGCAAGTGATGGCAACTCCTCGCATCCGATGGCGACTGGGGAAGTGTGCAGGGCTGTCAACGATTAAAAATTTGAAAGTAGATTAATTGACAAAATAAATGCGATTTTATGACTCAATTGTGGGTTTTTTTGTCTATTGGAATAAAAATTGCATTTAGGCTTCCTAGAAATGACACATTTAACATATTGACAGCCATGGTCAGAGATCTCAGCTTTTTTGGAGTCATTAATCCTGAATAGTCTATGGTTGCATAACTGCAACAAAGTGCTAATGGGCTTACTCTGCATCGTCGTCTCTGACTTCTCAGCCTCACAGTCACCACCAGCACCTTGAGGATCTGTCAATGTTTTGTTTTCTTTTCCAGCCTTCACACGCACTGCTTTTCCCCCGACCCTCGTCTTTTCCTTATTTTTCACAGAGTGCGTTGTCTTCTTGACAGCGTTTGCTGCGGTGACCGTCTCCGTCTCATCAGATGCCGTCTGCTCCACCTCCGTGTTTAGAAGCATGGTGCTGCTTGTGCTGGGATTTCCAACAGTCAAGGTACTGGGAGGGTCAATTACCCGAGCCGAGGCAAGTAATGTCAACTCCTCGCATCCGATGGCAACTGGGGAAGTGTGCAGAGCTGTCAACGATAAAAAAAATTGAAAGTAGATTAATTGACATTTTATGACTCAATTGTGGGGGTTTTTTGTCCATTGGAATAAAAATTACATTTCCATTTAGGCTTCCTAGAAATTACACATTTAACATATTGACAGCCATGGTCAGAGATCTCAGTTTTTTTGGAGTCATTAATCCTGAATAGTCTATGGTTGCATAACTGCAACAAAGTGCTAATGGGCTTACTCTGCATCGTCGTCTCTGACTTCTCAGCCTCACAGTCACCACCAGCACCTTGAGGATCTGTCAATGTTTTGTTTTCTTTTCCAGCCTTCACACGCACTGCTTTTCCCCCGACCCTCGTCTTGTCCTTATTTTTCACAGAGTGCGTTGTCTTCTTGACAGCGTTTGCTGCGGTGACCGTCTCATCAGATGCCGTCTGCTCCACCTCTGCGTTTAGAAGCATGGTGCTGGGATTTCCAACAGCCAAGGTACTGGGAGGGTCAATTACCCGAGCCGAGGCAAGTGATGGCAACTCCTCACATCTGATGACGACTGGGGAAGTGTGCAGGGCTGTCAATTACAAAATGTACAATTCATTGACACATTTAATTGTTGCAATTAACGAATAAACTGTTAATAATTTGGCCATTGGAATAAAAAAATAATTTCCGTTTAGTATTTAGGCGTTGTAGAAATGACCGACATATTTAACACATTGTCTACCATGGGTGGAGGTCTCCATTTTTGGGGCTTTTACAAATCCAGAATAGCCTCTTCCATATAGTAGTGTTTGCCCTCACCAAGATGGCCGCTGCTGTAATGCACCTCCATACAACGCATATATATAAATCCAGTGTTTTTATTTTTTTCAAATAGTTAAAACGGTACACAAATCTGACATCAATGAGTGTAATTTCACTTTCAAACAGAAATAAAGAAAGCTAAATATACCAATTGTGGAGCCTTTAGAATAGTCTATAATTTGTATAAAACATCAGATTTTCACAAGAATGGAAAATGGACCAATATTACACATCTCTGAATGGCAAAAGTCTGTGAACCTTTGGATTAGCTAGTTATTTGAAGGTGTTTCATAAACAAGCAAAATATGTGGGTGCAGGCTTTAGTTCCGACATACTATTGATCCGAAACCTCAATCCTAACCTAACCCTAACCGCAAGCACGGGAGAAGCGCATGTCGGACCATCGCTTTTTCGCATCGCATGCCCCCCCCGCTTCGGATCTTCGGTGTGTCGGAAAAGCGTGCGCACCCCAAATATGTAATATAATGAAATATGAGATCATTAGGGGTTTCTGGAAGATTGAACGTGCATTTCTTTAATATATTTGACATTTTGCAAAGAAAACATTAAAGAAATCTTAACAACTAATAACCAAAAATAGGCAGTCTACAAGCTTACAGCACATCACAGACGCATTGCAAGCTTGTAGATTGCATATTTTCAGTGAGAAACACTGGAAACATTTTCCTCAATAAATTAGTTAGTAGGAGTTGGGTCATATTTATGTAGAAATATAGAAAGTATTAACTGGTTCCGAAAATATCAAGCACCACTGAAAATTGCAGTTATTATACTATACCAGTAGAGTTGGTGGGTCTGTGCCGGTCATTTGTTGAGAGACCTGGCACGGAAGGAAACTGGACTGGGTGTTTCCCACTGAGTGAGGGGGAGATGGGAATGAGGGGTCAGTACTCCGTACAACAGAATCTGTCTTGAGATATTAGTAAAGGCCGTTTCAGACGCAGAGCGAGTGGCGCTCTTGCTTGGATCAGCAGCTGGGATCACATTCCAGTTCTTGGACGATGGTTTTTTCCCCTCAACATCGCAGTGCGGTGTGCATCCGGGAAAAATAAATAAATAAAAATCGCCCCTGGCTACCATTGAAAATGAATTACTGAGGCAGGTCACTCACTCCCAGTCTGATAACGGCCTTCAAAACAGAACACACTGAAACGGATGCACGTTTCTAATGCAACCTATAGCTTACTAAATGTCTCACCTCTCCGTCTGTATATGGTCATCACTAGTGAAGCCATCAGATTTATCTGGAGTGTCCTGAAAAATCAAACACAATCACATCATTCCCAGTAATAGCAGGCATACAGTATATGCTGAAGAATCCTCCCCCAAAATCAGAGGACAGTGCATATGTACTCTAAATCCAGAGCTTTTCTATGTCAAGGACGCCAACATATAAAATGTCACCATTCTACAAACTCACAACGTGACTGGGGGTTCAAATTGTTTTGAGATGGCAGTAGTAGTACCCAGATGATTAGGTTAAGGTTCAAAGGAGTCAAATTAAATTGTAATGCCTACAATTCCAAGTGCTTTTCAGGGTGAGGGGTCCTCAATTCAAATGGGGGGGGTTTAAGAGTTTAGAAGTTAAACAAAAACATGTAGATATGAACAATACATAGAAGTTAAACTAAAGCAATACATATAAATAGAATAAATAATGCACAGTGTGATAGAAATGTCCTTACGTCGTCGGGAGAGACCCAGCCAATCATCATGTCTACATGGGCTTGGAGATCCGAGGACAGGACCGTTGCCTTGATCACGTGGGCTTTTAGACCATTAAGGATGACCAACTGTGGGGTGGGGGAAAAAAAGAACATTGTCATATAATTTTGTCACTTGCATTCGACAGTGCGACAACAAATCATCCCTTTGGTTCAACACTGTGTGCCCTAATATATATATATATCCCACAGATGAAAGCGAAATAGAATCGTATGACTGAAATATTTTGTATGACCAAGTACTAATGTGTAATTTCCTTTAAAAAAAATGAATAAAATTAGGAATAATGTTCCTGCCATTCTACATACTGCCTAGCACAAGGGGGGAAAAGGATTTGTTGGCCCTTACCCTTATATAAAATATCCCAACTATTACGATGTTATTTTGCGGAAGACTCTTCAGAAACATATTGCTAGTTTGACCACAATTTGATTCGAACCCGGGAGGTATGGATTGGGAGTCTAATGACTAGCGAGGCATGTTACTGAGATGGCTGCCAAAATGGGTTATCAGGCTGTGTTAGAATAACAGTACAACACCCAACAAAAAGAAAGAAGCCCCGCACCGTAGGGAAGGGGAAGTCTCGCATCATATATATGTGGCCCTGGACGAACGTTTTCAACCTTTTGCGGCATTCGGTGAACTACAAAATGTATTAGGGATTAAATGTTTGGGTTAGACTAGCAGATTGCTGGAGTCGTGACCCATAGAAATGGGTCCACGGCCCACTGTTTGGGAAAGAGTGCACTACAACACTAACCAGCCTCCTCTCGTTGCCCCTGCTGGTGGCCAGGTCAAACTTGTAAGCCTGTATGTCTTTCAGCAGGGCCGTGTTCTGCACCTGCAGTCCTCTGTTGTTGTTCTTCAGCAGTGTCACTTCCTGAGCAAAGGCTCGGTTCTGGCTCTTCAGTGACAACTTGAAGAAACTGGAGCAGTCTGTTGGTGTAGTCACAGTAAAAAAAAACTGAGCGGCCATGATCATCATCACATTCGGCACTGGAAAGTAACTAATCACATTTACTTAAGCATTGGGTCGTCCACTCAGTTAACAGTCTTTGTATTGAGTTTGTGCTTGAAATGTACTGCAAACTGTTAATAAATATTTCAATCAAAGTCTTAGTTTGAAATGTACCCAGTCTACATACTACTTGCATTAAACTCTGCACTTGTAGGTTGTTCTGCAATGTAGAACTCAACACGAGTACATTAACCCCCCACCCCCCACACAGTAGTTTGGACCATACGGAAATATAGCTTGTGTGATTTTTACGTGTAACCAACTTACTTAAGAGTTTCTTCTTGATTTTATAAGCGGCAGTTAAGGTTTGCCGCCTCTCTGTAGTTGAAGACAATCTCCCAGTATGCGATGTCTCCGTGAGCGGCATGACGCTAAACACACACCACAAGTAGCCTGGTGGCTAGACTTTGAAATCGTCGTCTGTTAAAAGCCCCTTTCGTGAGTCGGGACCCTAGTTTTACCTTTTCTATATTTAGGACGTCGGTAACTAGATGTCCCCAAATACAGAAACGGTAAACAAGGGTCCCGAAAGCGTTTAAATTTAAGTAACGTTAACCGTTAGCGGGTGTATGGTCAAATACGGTTGTGTTTCTATGTCACGACGACCACATTTGAAACAAGTAGGCCTACAAACCTGATACAAATCAATCTCGTTGATGAGAGAAATATAAACTCTTGGAACTGTAAAAGTAAACCAAGGAGGAGAAGGCGAAACGGTGTCTCAATCACATAATATTCCCCTTCCTCGGAACTTGGAAGGGGCGAACTACACAGCTGGGTTTTTAAATATGCCAACAAGCAGTTACTTCCTGGAGCAGTGGGCGTATCCCATAGCCCTTTAGCCAATCACACATGTGAAGCGTGGTGTGTCGGTTTAATTAGCCTAATGTCTGTCTGTCTTTACTGTATGTTTCTTTCTCCCCTTTTACCTCCTTATATGATGATTTCCAGCTGTTGGTTTAACAGTTTTTGAGTTGTGCTTTCATTTGAAGGTTTAACAGTTTTTGAGTTGTGCTTTCATTTGAAATGTACCATTATGCATACTGTTAATATAATACTTCAATCAATTCGTTCTTTCTCTCATTCAATCATGGGTATCATCATCATATTTTAATACAGGACCTATTTGTACTCATTTGTTATTTTTTAATTAATGGTAAATCATATTTTTGGTAAATCGCACACAGTTGCTGCCTGCTATTGTAACTTCTGTCCACACAGTGTCACCATTTACCCCTTTGAGTGTACAGTATGATTATTTAGAAACAGAATATGCATTATTATTCATGTAATGTTATGGTGTAAAGTAAAATAGGAACCAATATGAAGTGTCAGGAGGAGAACTGAAGTCGAGTGGGCACTTCAGACGACTGCATGGGCACTGTGGGCAGGCACTATTCTCTCAAATCTACATTAAACACATTAGTTAACTGCCTTCACTGATCATAACACATAGCCTATATCAACTTTCTTTTGGAGGGTGAACACATTCTGACAGGGATAAACGTACCTTGAAATTTATATTAGTTAGATCAGTAATAGTCTAATAGAATCATCGTACTGATTTTGTCATAATGCAAATTAATTGCATTGCTGTCCAAATAAAGTGTTAAAAGGTTAGATCAAAGATCATCAGTCATAATCAACACAATAATACACGGTTCACGTTTTATTTACAGTAGTAGTTACACTTGGCCATTTTACGCAAGTTTACATAAAACCTTTTTAAACTTGCCTTCGCCTCATCAGCAGATCAAAAAATGGCACAGAAAGTTCTCATAACGCAGCCACAATAAATGAATCATCTCACATCTCAGTGTTTTGCACATCCATTAAAGTATTGCCCATAGCATATGAGTTCATGTGAAATGTTTGATTTCACATTGTGATACTGATACGATTAAAAAAAACCCTTTCATGGAAAGGAAAACTAAATATTGGGTTTGGGCCAAAATGTTCCGAGTTCAGAGGTAGGTTTCGCCAACAAACATAAAAAAGGCTTCCCATGCATACATAATATATTTGCGCCATGTGATGACAACTAACAAGGTCACAGTTCCAATGAGTAAGCAAGAAAAAGCAGTGTTTTTTTGTTTAAAGGCGGTATTCTCAGGCAACAGGAAGCTCAGAACACTAGTAGACAGTTGGCCAAAGATGTTCTGAACTCTACAACGATCCCTACACAACCATAGTAGCTCATGCTTGATGAGGTGGATTTGGATGCAGTGGTGTATTTTCTACTGCACATGGCGGAGCAGTAGACACCTGATATCTCCCTATAGGGAAGTGGTGTGTTCTACCGTGTTACGCTATATACAGTAAGTATAGTATGCCCTGCATGAGTGGTGCAACCATAGGGTGCAGCCACTTCCAATGCCCAGCTTTGTCCGTCCCTGGCTGTTTCCGTGCCCGTATGTATGTTTAGGGTACCAACAGGGGCGCTGTTGCACCACTCACTTCAGACAGGTCTGATTTGTTTAAGCGTATACCGGCCACTAAACTTTTTTTTCTCCATTCATTGACCACTATACGCGTGGATGTCATGCATGGGATGATTATCGTATGCCCTCCGTAATAAACTAGAACACACCCCTGCTATAGGGCCTAGGCTAAGGGTTCCTCTTTTCCTTGCCCGCCTAGGACAAGGAAACGTTTACCCTTTGCCTGAGCGTTTTGCTGTTTGGCTTCCCGTATGGGCCACGAGACAGGTTCAGATGCAGGTAGTGAGTGACACCTACAGTATAACACATCCTTAAGCCCAATCAACACCAATGGGTCGCCATGCAACCAAACGGTTGCAAGGAGTTGCATGGCGAGTTGACCCATTGGTGGTGTTTGGGGCATTGAATTGAACCAGTTGAATCACTTGGGTCGACGTGCAACAGGACAGGACACATCACACCGCTGGGAAGAACGCTAAAGACGTCTCGTCCCGTTGGTGTGGATTGGGCTTAAAGACGCTCCAGGTGTGCATGTGTCACCTATTTTAAAACAACTGCGCACAAGATACTCGACACACAGGCAACAACATGTAGGCTACTGTATAAAATAGATACTTACAATACTTTTTCATTGCAAGACGCCTCAGGCAATGTGTGGCTGTTCTCCGATTTTGGGGCTTTCTTTTGCACATAATGGTAAGTTTAAGTTATACATTATATAGTAGTACAAAACCTATACAAAACACAACACAATTACATACATTGCTGCATTGTCTTCTTGTTTTCATCCAAAAAATCCCATAAAAGGCACTTTAGATCAGTGGTTCTCAGCCTGTGGGTCAGGACCCCACATAACTGTTGGGGGGGGGGGGGGGGAGAAAAAAAAACAAAGGAAAGAAATTAAATTATATTAAATCATTACAGCGTCAAATGTAATGAACAAACTATACTATCAAAACCTTTGAAAAGAGTTGATCTACAAGCTCACAATGTCTTGCATTGAAGATCGACTATTTTCACAATATTTATCTGTGGAACAGACTCCCCAAGTCAAATGTGATTATTTGGGGGGGGGGGTCCCCAGTTCAAATATGATTATTTTGGGGGGGTCGCGGAAAAAGGTTGAGAACCACTGCTTTAGATCACCCCTTTGCCCAGTTAGGTGCTGAATCTAACTAACGAAACACCATGGTCCCCCACAAAGACTTTTCTACCGATCATTTGCTTTTTATAACCGTGCCCCCTTTATAACCTAAATCTAATCCAGATTGGAGATGTGTGTTAGTTTATATATCTTTTGAAGAGATGTGCAAAAACATCAATGCACTCTTCTTGTCAAGACATTAGGGCATGTCCAGGTCTTTAGGGATGGGACATTGTGAAAATGTCACGATTATTGTCGCAAAAATAATTGCGATTAACAACATTACTGCAATACCCCTAGCATCCCTATTCTGAGGATAACGTTCGCCAAAAATAGCCGATCTGCAAGCTCACAACGTGTTGATTATAGATCTGCTATTTGTGGTGAATCGATTTGTGTAGAGTGAAATGAGAGCATACCAAATGCACTCTTTACAGGTCCGTAAGTATAGAGGATTTAAGTGGTACTGCATTTGCAGCTCAACAAAAGCTAATTCCAAGTGTATGACTGTGGACAATTTCACGAAAATCTGAAAATCTCCATGATGCGATTATTGTGAGTGTTTTTGCCACAAAAAACGATAATAACGCTTATCGTCCCATCCTTACAAGACATCAGTAAAATTCGATCAGGTACTCGGGGTAAATCTGGTTGCTGTCGAAGATGACATAGATCTTTGGGTTTCCCGCGTCATCCACACAGCTGTCGTAGAAGTGCGTGAAGCCGGCGTCCTTGGAGGGTGGTCTGCAGTACTGAGGATGGCCCGCGGTGTACTCCCCCACCAGCACTCTGGCCAGGAACATGGTCTTGTAAGGAGGCTCGGTGGCGAAGATTGGCGGCGCGAGCCCGTGTCTCTGCAAGGTGGTGTTGTGCTTCCCCGTCATCAGACAGAACTTGCTCGAGTATTTGGCGTCTCTAGCGAAATAGCTCCCTGGTTAGAGAAGCAAGAAGCGGAAGGAAGAATTGACGTTAGCATCTGAACAAAAAGGGGTTTCCGAAATATTAACAGAGAAAAAGTGTCATTTTAGATTTGAGCGATATAGCAGCATAATAATCTATGCAATGTATGAAAACAAATGTACAAAATGTGCGCTATGGCGTTTCTCGCCCAAGGAGTGTTTTTTGTGCTGAACCAATGCTTGGAATGGATTGAGAATCATGAAAATCCCCTAGTTTGACATGTCACATCATCATGTGACATGTCAAACTAGGGGATGCTACTTAAAGCTACTTAAAGACAGTTTTGCCTTATATGTTAATGGTATGGTCACATATAAACCCCTATAAAACAAATGGGAAATATTTTAGATCAATAAAAAATACTATATACCAAATTTCCCACTCCACATCGGCTGCCGGACTATATGGGAATTCAGAATGGGGGAGAATACGTGACCCAGGTATGTATAAATCGTATGTAGTGTCCCAACGTGGTACTACCTTTGCCGTAGACATCGCCGTGACTCCCTGTCAGGCGCCAGTCAAAGTTATACGTGCATATAGCCTGTACGTTGCTGTGGCCGGTGCCATGGAACAGCATTCGCTCATCGATGTCCAGCGTGCGCTTGATTTTTCTCAACTGTGTCTTCTTCCTTTTAGGGAGAACCAGCGAACGAGAACACAACAAAGCATAGTTTTTATTGTCAAGGTCATCAACCATAAAACAGGTGAATCAACGACTAAGGCATCAATGCACTCAAACATGACAAATAATTGTTAACCAAAGTTAATGGTAATTGGAAAGTAATTCTGTTTAAAAGTATAGTATTATATAGTACTATATACTGATAGTACTCATTGCTATAGTGTTTGTTCAGTAACAGCTGTCTCCATGTCTCAGTCTCCAGCTCTCAGAAAAAGCATTTTCAGGTAATGAAACCAATTTGATCCAATCAGGATAGAGAAGTCAAACAGATTAAACAAGTGAAATTGGAAGTGTATGTGTATGTATGTATGTCTGTTTGAGTACGGCAGTACAGGGCTAAGTAGTACAGCTGTTGAGCTTCACAGTGACCTATAACAATAGCACAGTACAGTACAGAGCACACACGCACACACCTCAGCATAGCTCACACGGGTGTGATTTCTTTTTCTTTTAACCAGTGAAACTGAATTCCAAAACCCAAACAAATCATCCTCGTTACGAAGCTCTGACCCCGCAACAAAACACGGAACGTTTTGTTGTTGTTGTTTTCCTTTGTTCTTTTCTGTTAAAAACGACCCTCGGTCCACCAACACGTCAACATTCTAATATACTTTACTTCTGCCTGCCTGCAAAAGAACTCCCATAAGTCTAGGTTCTGGATCCTCTGGATGGACTTGATGGGGTGTCCCATGGTCCTGTCATACAGCCTGGCCACTTCTTTGAACTCGTAGGTTTCTCTGCCCAGCTGAACGAGCTGAAAAGAGGGGATGGGAGTAAAGAAAGCAGTGTTCATTTTATCAACAAAAACTATGACGAGTATCCATCAACTAGCTTTTTTTCCTCTAGTGAAAACTAAATCAAAACTAATCTACGATGACTAACACTATGACTAAATCAATTTTTATAGTTTTTAAAGATACCGGGATATACGTTGTCGTATTTGAAAGATAGTAGACTAACAGGAAATGGGGAGAGAGAGAATTAAGGGGAGTGACATGCCGCAACAGGTCGTCAGGATCAGGAGTCGTTGTCAAAGTACTATGGAGACTTTCCAGTGGGTTTATGGGAAGTAGGTCAAATAGCTGATCTACAAGCTCACAACGTGTCGCTTTCCGCCACGTGGTGAGCTTGTAGATCTGCTAGTTAACAACTTAACATAACTATAACTAAATGCATTTGAAATTAAATACAAAGGGTTACTTTTCAGGATTCCAATTAAAAAATAGCAAAATAAGAATTCAGGATTGTAATTCGAATATAGCAAAAGATAGCTGATCTACAAACTGAAAACGCATCGCACTGCGACATTTTTTTTCTTGAGCGGCTATTTTTGCACATGGAGGTTTACTAACCTGATAGGGTTCGTCTGTATTAATTCTTTCCCAATGACAGGGAACAGGCAACGCGAGATTATCACAGATGAACCTGGGAAAGGAAGATGTCAGTGAACACTGGGAATATAGCACATTTCAACAAGGACATCATCAGAAGTACTTTCTGTATATTACAATGACACATTCAAATGCTACACCATGAGAGTGAAGTATCAATGGCAGCCTAGGTGCTTATTAAGGCAGATATTTGACCTTTGAACCGGCATTCACACAAGTTCCTCAAATGTACCTGAAGCCAGTTGCAGAATGCAAGGAGCGCTTGATTGGCCGCTGCTTCCCTGTCGTCACGTTGATCTGTTTCATGACTAGGAAGGAAATGCATCAAATCAAATGTTATAGAGAGCATAACAGTGGTGGTCATTTTGTGGTTCCACAGATAAAAAGCCCAATCGTGTTTCCCCGTAGTGAATTTCAAAAATATTTATATTTTTTGATCCGGGGCGAATAGTGTATTGTACTGGTACTCCCAATACCTGAGAAGTCCAACTTGTAGGTGTACTTGGCCGTGTAGAAATCCATGACACCGTGTTGGTTCCTGCTGTAGAACTGTTCAATCTGAGCGCTGGTCACGGAGCACGCGGCACTGGGGTCAATCTGCAGGAAGACGAGGAAGGAACAATGTTTAGCTTATGAGCAAACATCGTGATGGACCGGTTGGACATTAAAGGGACATTTCACCACTGGAAGAAACTGCAGTCACTCAATGTTAATAGTATTTGTAATAGATAACAGCAGCACAGATTTGAAATTTGCACCCTATGGCCAGAACAATAATGTAGTCTGTGTTTGACTAGGGTTTGATGAATTCCTACAATAACCATAATGCTTTGGTGCACTGCTCCTCCTTGTGGAGACGGGGATGGCTGTCTTACCAAAGACTTTTTCTATATACAGTAAAGATGGTCGATGATGGAGCCACTAGAGGCGAAATGGTACACAAAGCCTACAAATGGTCTCCAAATGGTTTGCTTCTCTCCCGACCTTCCCACCACCCTCCCTGTCCCAGGCTGACAACAACACTGACGTCATGTGGATGAATGAGCATTGAGAGCATTATATGGCAAATGTCATGATTCCCATTTCCCAAATCAGCTCCTATCAACCAAAAGTCTAACACAGTTATGGAAAATTATATTATTAAGCAGTGGAACACACATTTTATTTAACTTTTAATATGTCCATTCATTTCACGTTATAATATTAATCCCCTTAAGCCCTTTAAGAGTCTGTCAGACTGCAGATGGACAGAGAGACTCTTCCGGACTCCTCTCAAATCTCGCGAGTTTGTTGCTAGAAAGGTCGATAACAATGTTATATTCTCCTGATTTGTCTTGCAAAAAAAAGGCCATTTTGGTATGAATATCTTGGAAATATTGTGTGCCTTGTGATGATTTTTTATCAAGTATTTAGTTCAGTGACAATGGAGTCAAGGAATGGTTCATAAGCTGTGTTCACGTTCATTCTCCCTTTGGAAATGAATAGACTCCAACCTGCTTCCTGTCTCCAAAAAATGTGTCCACCCACTTCACGCAGATACGGGAAGTAAACCGAAGATCGCAACTCTTGCTAAATCTCTTTGGTCTTACTGAGACAACATATGAGGTCCAGGAAGGCAGTGAGACCATTGCCTGCGACATCACAGACACTTTGAATTACTAAAATATCTACATATTACACAATACATATTAAAACCCCAGGAAAGTGCATGTTTATTGTGTCCTAAACATCATTAAAATAAGATCTGGTTGCAAAAGGGGTGAAGTGGCCCTTAATGAGATTTACATAGGCCTACTGTATCAATTGTTGGAATAATAGGTGGATGGCAGGATGTATAAAGAATATAATGGAAGGATGCACTATTAAGGTCTTAAAGGAACTACACCACGCATTTTAAAGCTGTAATTAATATTTAACATCACATGGTTTATGTCCCTCAAACGTATTTCTAGTGGTTCGAGCCTAAGGTCACATTCTCACCAGAGAGCTTTGCTGCGATTAAAACGAATCCTGCTGCGCATTTTCAGAAAGTGCACTTCGTTTGACAGGTGTGAAGGCTCATTCGAATCCTAATGCGTATCAAAGAACCGCATTTTACTCCGAGCAAAAACGGGGGTTTCGCTTCGCTTCCAATCGCACTTGATTACGATTTGGTGCAGGTGTGAATGCAATCCGCAGTAAATAAAGGAAATAGGAAATGAAGCAAACAATGTGGCGGGTGAGGAGCTGAACACAGTTGGAGACGGAGAAGGCATATTTTACGCAGCGCAAAGATGTCCCGTTACCTTGGATGGTCGGAGTACATTAATCAATTGCTTAAGAAAACACATAAAAACACTGCAGTGTATAGCCTACAGAATATTCTGTCTGTCTGTGCCGTAAACATGGAGCTGTCACTGTGTGGGGACTGGGGAGCAGGGACTTTCATCTCGACTTGTAAACTTGTAAACATTTTGCGCTGCTGTCTGTTATATCGGTGTGCTCAGCGCTGTGCCTCCATGCCCAAAAGTGCGTGGCGTGGCTGCTGCATGTAGTGAGAGAGCGAGAGAGCTGGGGGGGGGGGGGTCCAGTCCCAGACGGCACGACACATGCACGTTATGAGTATAATTTTATCACCATAGAGTTCACTGTGTTGTAGGCTGTGTTGTAGGCTAGGTTTATGAATGGAACACATTGATAAAGGTCCCCCCTGCTGCGTTTCCAATTGCTACGGATGACAGTGTGAAGGCAAACTGCAGCAAATTAAATATGCAAGAATCCCAAAATCTCCGCCCATACGCATGAGTCTACCGAAGTATTAGGTGAGAATGTGACCTAAATCACCACGCTGATATAACCAGTCCAAGTCATTTCTGTCTGGCTTCTAAAGCAGTTTCAGCTGCAGTACCACAATGTCCTGATATGGCTGGTATCGCTATTTATCCACCACAACGTTTTGGTTAGGCTTTTATTTCAGTTAATATATCTATATATATGATATGATATTACTGCATCCCACAAGGGGAAATCAACAATGGTGGGCATTGTAAACAAAGAGCAAATGCTAATTTGGAACTGAAGAGAGGGAGAAGGATTATACCAATTAGGGCAATACATATGACAACACTGGTACCACCACATCAGATGGCCTGTTCTGAGACCTATTGGGTATTGGGGAGACACATAGGGGAGCCCGAAAAACAAAAAAATGATTGAAATTCATGGTGTGGTGTGGTGTGGTAGGACCTTTAAGGCTTATAAAATGAGCTTAGCTCCGGAACCTGATGTGCAGAGATGTTAAAAAAAAAATATATATATATATATATATATATATATATATATATATAATTTAACCCTGTAAAACTATATGAAATTATATGAAAAATATCATTCATACATACAACAATCAAGAAATGTCAGCAACAATTATTTAGAGCAGTTAGAATCTACCGGTAAAGGAGTTCCACCCCTGCCCTACAGAAGCAGACTTTAAGAATGAAAGTGAGATAATAAGCCTCCTGCGCTCCGGTACTCTATTTATTATTAATTCAGCTTTCACATTTTCCCATCAATGTCCCCTCCTGCAATGGAAAAACCGTGGATGAAATTAAACCGAGTTAGGATTGTAAATCTTCACAAAAAACACTTTATTATTTGCTGTACTTCGCAGTACAGTATGTACTTGCTACTTTACCACTGCTTTTAGTGGGCAGTAACACACAGGCTCATGGCTCATACACAGTACCTCAAACATGTGCCACACTCCACACTCGGCCAGATAGAACCAGGACCAGTTGGGTTCCGAGGTGTCCATCTCCTCCATCTCTGGGGAGGAAGCCTGGTCCTCCTCTGGCGGTGCCGACATAATGACTCAATCTGAAAGAATACAGCCACAACATTCATAACCAATAATAATAAGCGCCCAGCACAACATCATCTTACGCTGTTGATTTTCTTCATATTATACTGATTGAATACTTTATTATTGGATACTGTCTGTTGGTCTTTAAATGTCTCGTTTAATTGAATACGCAGGACTTCAATGGAAATAAGCCCTTTTAGGCATTTTTGGGGTGTTATTGTCCTTTTAGCACTCTTTTGTATAAATCTGTGCCAACGTGCCTATTTTTTATGTTTTTGCAAACTGCTAATATAGTATTAAATCAATCAATCAAAAATAAGTTTTGAGATTGTACAGAGGTAACTTAAGGAAGGTTTACAATGATTACCACAATGAATAACACAAAATGCCTTGTTGACACACACACACGGGGCTTGTCGTTTCCATTGTGGTCCTATGTTCTGTGCATTCAATGCATCAAGACACGTAAAGACAGTAACATACAATAATAATAAATACATAATCAACGTATATTATGTACATATATATATTACCTCACGTTGAATGACAACGTAAAAAAAACACGGTCAGAACCAGGAAATGTTTTCAAAATGTTAGTGTCACAACAACAGCTGCCATTGTTGTGTATATCAATCTATCCCCAGTTTGATTAGAAACGAGATGGACATGAACATGAAGCGGTGGTCTTCGTCCATCACGGATGGATTAGATTATTAGCAGAAACCCGGCGGTTTAATGACAATAATAATATAATTATAATTGTACATAACAATCCGCTCCTCCGCCGCTTTGTTGTTTATGTTTGCTTCCGGCTTTGTCAACGTAGGTAATGACGTCACTGCGTTTGGTCCTTGTCCCCCAGACGAGGGCGTGGATGCACGCTACTGAGCTGGACATCTGATGATGATGACACACGAAAGAAGAAGACGTAAAGAATAATTGAATAAATAAAACAAAACAAAAATGATAGTCTGCACCAAACTTTACATAACGCATTGATTGCTATTTTGTTTAAATACATACATTTAAAAAACTCTTATTTCCAAATATTTATCTTTTCTTTCTTTCTTTCTTTCTTTCTTTCTGTATTTCATTCTTTCTTTACAAGAAAATAAATCAAAGTAGGAATTGGACAACAATTTCAACAATTGAAAAAAAGGCTACTTACTGGCTTACAGTTATAATCAATAAGCACACCGATTTGGTTGATTTGCCACAAACAATAAGATATACTCAGTCAGAGTCTGTACTTCTAGCCTACGGTGTGTCGCTTCATCGCTTGCAGAAAACAGCAGATCTGTGTCTGCTCATTTCTTTGCGCAACACCGTCGTGCGACGAAGTAGCTCTGGCTTTTCACCCGTCTGCTGATAGGAGCCGCGTGCAGACAGAACCGTCCCGCCCCGTCCCTCCCTCCCCATAAAACTTATATTATTTTCAACCTAACTTCTTATTTAATTCAGTCAGTCAGAGTAGTCGGTCCAAGGAGTGCTGTTCTTCTGGATTGACACATCTGTCCCAAACCATCTGGTGAGTAGTTGCATCCCCGCTAATTGGATATGTTTTAGATTAGATTCTTCTTTCCTTTCTTTTTTTCAGAGCATTGTGATGATGAGCTAGCCTGCAGCCTATAGTCTAGGTCTACTGACTGAGGCTCAATCTTGGCATCTGTAAAGTTAGGCAATTGATGCCTATTTTTTGTTTTGTTTGTTTTTTAGCTTCATGCTTAGAAATAGATGCATAAATTGTCATTGCAATAAACACAACCAAACGTATATCCTATAGCTAAGACAAGAATTCCTGCACGTTTGTTTGTTTGTTTGTTTGATTGATTGATTGATTGATTACTTACTTTATTAACAGCTAGTTTTCAGATTGTAGGCCTACACTCCATTATACCAATCATTCAGAGTTACTTTTCTGTTGGGGTGATGGGGTCAATTTGTTTTTTATCAATTACTCTATCATGATGTTAGTTTTCCCATTTGTGAAATTGTTTTTCTTTTGGACGCCTCTTTTTGCATATGGGAGGTTTTACACAGAGCTCCTAAATGTATTGGCAAGACTGTTCAGAGGATACTCTGTGTGGATATTGAGCGTATAGCATATAGTTTGTGTATTTCAGGGAACTATTTATTTTTATTGAAGTTCATCCCTGTGGTTTCATATCCTATGAAGGTGAATATTGCCTATTATGCAAAGAACTGCAATAGGCCATTTACTTATTTTATCTGTCGGGTGGAAACCTCATATGTCCAATAGGCCTACGGTTTACTTTTCAGGATTCAAATGTAGCAGATCTACACGTTCAAAACTATAGCTATATAGAAGTGTATATTTGTACGTCTCTAAATGTTCTGATGGATTGAAAATGGTGGACCCTATATTGTAAACAAGTGTAATGCTTTATGGTATCGTCCCACAACAGTTTTTCTATGGAGTTGTGCTTGAAATGTACTGTAATTCTGCAAAACTGCTAAATACTTCAATCAATCAATCAAACAAACAATCAATCAAACAAACAATCAATCAATCAAACGTACCACCAAAACGATGCGTTTTGACCTTGTGGATCTGCAACTTTTGATGCTTTTGTGTGACATTATAGTAGTATTATTAAGTAGCCAGCGTTAACTGTTAAACAACAAAGTTAGAATATGGAGATAAGAGGTTTCTGCTTGACAGCAACAATATACTTTGTCTTCCAACAACAGAGACGAGAAGTGGGTGTCCATCAGGAGAGAGAGGTGAGAGAGAGAGAGAGAGAGAGAGCATGGCTGAGGAGGAGACAACGAGTGGGCCCCCTGCTGCTGGGGGGATCGCAGCAGAGAACTCGGGGCCCCACAAAGACCCGGAGGACCCAGAGGTCGGGGATGACGGGGTCCAGGAGGCGAGGGGGAAGTGGGCCAACAAGACGGAGTTCCTGCTGTCCATGGCTGGAGAGATAATCGGCCTGGGAAATGTCTGGCGCTTCCCTTATCTCTGCTACAAGAACGGAGGAGGTGAGGGACGATGATGTGATGGAGTGATGTTTGAAGAATTTGTACAGTCATGTTAGTGATGGATTGATGCAGGGGGTGATGATGGTTTGTCTGTATACCAGCTCTCAAATTACAAGTAAGAAGAAGTGTGTGGTACTCACAGCACGTGAGTTTGTACGTACATCTGTATTTTTGAATTATCCTAACCCTTTTGAAAGTTTTTTAAAGAATATTGAAAATGTTTTGAAAATGTCGAATCATTTTGAATTTGTGGAAACGCATGTGTTTTTGGTTCCTGGTTGTTATGTGATGTTTGCTCCCACCACCACCCCAGCACCACCGGTGGGCTCTGTTATTTATGTTCCCCATGGGGGTTTTATTGTATATCTATCTCCCTGCTCTTAATGTTTTATGATGGTGTTTAATCGCGCCGAGCAGGGAGAAAATGCATCAGAGCCGAATGCCAAGATAAATATCATATGCACACTTATATTCTCATTCTATAATAAATATTGGTTAAATCTATCCGTGAGTTGTCTGACTGAACTAAAGTTGTGAAATAATTGTAGTGGAGTAAATGTACAATATAAAGGAGACTGTGGAATAGAAGTAAAAGTATATGCTACAGAAAAGCTGACAACTCTTACCCCCAAATTGTACAATATACTTAAGTAAAAGTACTTTCCACCACAAACAAAGAGGAGAGCACAAAACAAAGGCAATGCAGAAAATAATTCCTCCATTTGGAAATGATTTATCACTCCATGTGACTAGGGTCATTTCAGAGGGTGAAATGAGGCAGTTGTTAGGTTTAATTATTCTGGTTTGACTCGACATGACAGCTCTGAACGCTAGAAATGTGTGCGCAAGATCCGTTAACCAAGAAGTATTTTGTCGTTGGGCAGAAACCTCCTATCTCCATATTCTAACTTTTTGTGTTTATTCCTATGCCCTCCTTCATCGCACACAAAAACATCAAAAGTAGCAAGATCCACAAGCTCGAAACGCGACACAAAGCGATGTGTTAACATACAAGGTTTCCACCCGACAGAGACGACTTAAGACGTATTTATCAGATGGGACTGCATGTTTTTCTCTCAGATTTGTGTGAAGAAAATGTGCCAGGTTAGTTTTTTCTATAAAGAGGGAAATTGCTTCAATTTGTCTCCATTGCAATGTCACTGTTTTTCTTTTTGGATTGTTTTGGATCATTTGTCAGCATGTGCAGTTAGACATAATAATGTTTAAAAGGATAACACACAAGAAGAAAAGAAAAGTCCTGGGGACTTGTTTCCATTGTGGTCCTATGTATTCAATCCATCAACATAGCATACAAAATCAACACAGTAATACACGTCAACATCAACAAATTCAAAACATTTTCTGTTGCACATGTGTGTAGTATGTTCGATGCTGAAACGATTTATTGTGCATTCCCTATAGTGCTTCATGTGTGTATCTATGTATGTGAGGGGGTATTTGTGAGAAGTAACGATTAGGGAGATTCCGAGAGATTGATCGTGAGAAAGAGAAGAGTGTTAGAAGAGAGTAACTCATGTCTGCACGCAGTGGGCGGGGCTTTAGAAATTAGAAGGCTATCTCAATGGCTCTCTCTGTATTCACTTCATTATAAGGGTTTCCTTTCAAAGTTCTGGGACTCTTCTTACCCAGTTGTTCTCAAACCATTCCGTGCCAAGGACCTAGCCTCGCGTTGCGATACTAATATAACACTGCGCTGCACTATCTGCCTCGGGGGATATGCATATGCATTAGGGGCGGGTGAAGTACCAAGGTACCCCCCGAATTGATATATATTTGGCGGCCCAATGAACGGCCGCCGGCAACGGCACTGAGTTTCCTGACTGACCTTGCTTTGCGCATGTCTGTGACAGGCGCAACACTCATATCTAAAGCTCACAATGCATTGCAACGTGATGTGTTGTGAGCTTGTAGATCAGCCATAATTATTCGCTGAAGAGTTTTGTGTAGAAGGAGAAAAAAGGGAGTAGTTATAATAAATAATAAATATAATACCACCCGGCTCTGCTTTTGTGTGATGCTCAAGTAAATGCACAGAGAAAAAATAAGAGTATGGAAATGAAAGGTTGAATGAAGAGAATATGGAAATGAAAGGTTTCTTCCAGACAGCAACGATATGGGGTTTAAACGTTAAAACATTTGAATCGAAGGTATACAAGACCTTCACTCTTCTTTGCGTGTGTTGTGTGTGTGTTCCCCGTTCAACAGGGGTCTTCTTCATACCGTACTTTGTGTTCCTTTTCTGCTGTGGTATTCCTGTCTTCTTCCTGGAGACGGCGATGGGCCAGTACACCAGCCAGGGCGGAGTGACGGCCTGGAGGAAGATCTGCCCCATGTTTGAAGGTAAAGTAATTAGAAGTGCATGTACTCAAGTAGTATACTTCATTTACTGCCCGAGTTGCTCTGTAGCCACTGCCGGTGTTTTTGAGCATTCGTACCAATCTGTCATGACCCACGGAATATGCTGTTCTATATGTAAACAAACAAATATCTCAAAAGAAAGAAGAGTCTCTACCTTCATCAGGGAAATAAAGTGTCTTTCCGCTATGTTCCGTACTTTAGTTATTAGCAGTTGAACGAAAAACACCTGAAAGAAAGCAGGAGGAATAGAAAGCAGATAAATGCATTTTTGTGAAATAAAATCGTATAACTTTTCCGTCTTGGTTTGGATGAGGTTTAATTTTTCAGGCTGTGTGCTTGGTGGCCTTAACAACGGTGTAGCATTCATACGAATCTATATGACGCCAGTCATCTTTCTATACATACGCAATCTGTGATATCGTTGGCCGAGGTTTCAGCACATCCGACAAACCCAATGTCTTCCATTGTAAAATGTTAGTGAAGAAATAAGTAAAACATAATTTATGTGGGAAGGTTCTTATTTGGCCTTCTGGCAGTGTGCACAAGAAATCTGGCAATGATCGGTACAGCGGTTTGCGAAATTAGCTCTGGACGGATGGATGGACGGACGAACGGATGCACATACACACATACACACGCATGCACACACACACACACACACACACACACACACACACACACACACACACACACACACACACACACACACACAAGACATTTCATCACTTAGAGTTTAAAGCGTGACGCTGTAATAATATGTTTGTTCTGTAACACTTTGCTGTGTGATTTTTGTGTCCAATACAATTAACTATTGGATGCATTTGCGTTTTGAATCTGGCATCTATCACGAAATGTGGAAGGAATAGAGCACCGAAGTCTTCCCAGGGTTTGTGTACTTTTTTATTTGCATTATAATCCCCATAGGGGTATTATGGATCGCCTTATATAAGAACTGTAAAAATAAACAAATCTTCAATTACTGCTGCAGTTAGTTAGTTTAGCTCGGAACAGACTTGAGACAGTTTGTTTATTTTTGGACCACAATGCTTATAGACGATTATAAGATGAGATGACCCCATGTTAAAATAGCTACATCAGTATGAGAAATCAGAAACGCTCGATTTGATTTGCAAGAAACGACGAATGTACATAATACAGAACAAACAACAACACAAATTATATCTGTTAAAAACAAAGTACACAAAAATTGAAGTGGGATATTCAACATTCTCTTCAATAAAAGTGTTTATGGGGAGGCTGTGGCTCAGGAGGTAGGGCAGGTCGCCCAATGATCCGTGGGTCGGCGGTTCGAATCCCGGCTCCTCCTGTCCATACAGTATGTCAAAGTGTCCTTGGGCAAGACACTGAACCCCACCTTGCCTCCAATGGTTGCCACCATTGGTGTGTGAATGTGGGAAGTGAGGACGCTGGTGCTTCACCTCCCAATGAATGAATGGACCATTGTAAAGTACTTTGAGTAAGCACGTAGTGCATAGAAAAGCGCTATAAAAATGCAATGTATTATTATTTCATTACTCACAACTAATAGATCATAATCTCTGCTTCTGCCAATGATCTTATATTTGCAAATACGTTTGTGTGACACTAGTATTATCGAGGAGGTAACACTAATGCTACTGCTGCTGAATTAGTAAAACTTCCGCTAGAAACAAGACTGTATCAAATATAAGTGACTGACTGTCGTAAACGATTCAGAGACACCTCCGACAATATCGCCAAGACAGTTTGTTTATTTTTGAACCACGATTCTTTTATGAGACGACTTTAAGATGACCACATGTTATTCTCCATTGAGAAAAACATCCGTGAACCAGGGTATGAGTGAAATGGAATGCAAACATAGACATGATTGTAGCGGACCCAGCTGGCCAATAAGGTTGAAGACTGACTGATGATGTTGACTGATACTTTATTTCAAAATTCACCGTAGAAAAGATAAATATACATAACATAAGTAAATCAATAAATTCATAAACAAACACAGCAAAGGTTGAGACATATGCATATACAGTAGACCTAAACAAACAGCATAAATGTTCACATGAACCCATAATCAAAGTTAATCACGGTTTACCTTTTACAGTGAATCATAACTCAAAACCCCTTTGTATCAACCATGACAAACCCCACAACAATAAGCCCATCAAATTCATAAGCAGTGAAAATACAAGATATGACAAATAAAAGTATTAACCTTGTTCCCCTTCCAGCCAGGCGCTAATAAAGTGGCATGTGCAGTTTGTTCCAGGGATCTTTTGGCCATCCGTCCTTAGTTCCTTCCTTGACAAACTTCTCCATGTGTTGCCATTCCTTCTCAAGGCAGTATCTGTTCCTCAATCCTCTTACCACTGAGGTTGGCAGGTGGCATTTATGATCAAATGCTGCTATCTGCAGCCCCATCCTGGGCGTTGTCCACAGTCACAGGTGAACTTGATCATTTCAATTAAACTGATTTGGCCCTGTGGGCAGGAAACCCTTAAAATGAAAGCCCTGGAGAACTGACTTGGGGCAGGAAACATGTCAAAATAAAAGCCTCAAGAAAACACAAATTGACCATGGAAACCTCCCTGTGGCTGTGGGTCCGTTACAATGATGGATGTGTGCCTGTCTGCGTCCTGACCTACAGGGATCGGGATAGCCTCCCAGGTGATCGTCATGTACCTGAACATCTACTACATCGTGATCCTGGCCTGGGCTCTCTTCTACCTGTACAACTCCTTCAAGTACCCTCTGCCCTGGTCCACCTGCGACAACTACTGGAACACTGGTAAGATGCACGGCACGGGCGCACGCCGAGCATGGGTGTGCGTGTGTGTGTGTGCGTGTGTGTGTAGTGCTTCTTAAATGTTTTCAGGTCAATGACCCCTACATTCATGTGTACGTGCCAGGGACCTCCAGAAGCAATGATTGTTAGACTTTCACAAGCTCATATAGGTAGATCTGCTTTTTTTTTAATAGCACAAGTGTAAACCCCACTTTGAGAACCACTGGTAGTGTATACTGTATTTTGTATCATTGCATATTGTATTACTGTACCTGTGAAGGCTAAATGTTCCCACAGTTAGAAATTGAGAAATAGAATATTGTGAGGAACGCATGTGCCTGGTCCTAACAATAAAAAAAAAAGTTTTATGGAAAAATGTTTGTGGAATTAGTCGTTCAATTAGGGAAAGATTCAGTTTGGGTTTAGGAGTAGGATTAGCCATTTAGAGGTCAGGTTTAGACGGGAGACGACGGACATAAAACGTAAATTTACAGACTTTTAATAAAAAAAATCACACCCATGTGAAGTGAGGGGCGCTAACTCATGCTATGATTAGGTGATGTAATGGTGGTGTAAAACAAACACGGACAAAACAAACATTAAACTCTCTTTATTGTCAATGGCATTTAATGTTTGTTCAAGGAAAAACAAACATTAAACCCCCCTCTAAAATAAAATAAAAAGACCATTACTGCATCAAATCAACAAATTATACTATAAAAACTTCACATCTAAGATTTTAAACATACTTGCACCTCCACCACTGAAACAGTTCATAGATCGAAGGGACAGTGGAGTAACCAGGGCAAGTTGGCAACAACCAGAGGGCGAGAGGGGACTGCAAAGTGCCATCCAGATGTACTGTGTTTGGTGAAACAGTCTTCTCTGTTAGAGCCTCCCATCACTGGAACAGTCTCCCTATAGAAGTAAGAGAGACCTCCAACTATTTGACCTTCAAATTTAACCTTAGGAGTTGGCTTAAAAAAAGCAAACCAAATTTGTAATCATGAGTAATTATCAGCTCCATTTGTCACTGGTGTCACTTAATCACATTTCACTGTAATGTGTCTGTCCCCTGCACTATGTTTACTTGTTTTTGTATGGATACATTTATTACCACTTTTAACACAATGTTCCACACATGCAAATTCCCGGGTTTCTCTGGGATTAATAGTATTTTATTTACCGCCTGTTAACTGTTTTTAGCATCTGTCGCTCGAGCCTCCGGTAAAATACATTTGAAAACATACATTTGAAATAAAAAACATAGAGATGTTTTGTATTTTATTTAAGGTGACATAATTTACAACAAGGCAGTGTCATGAAGAGCCCGCTCTGGTGTTCGCAATAAAAGCTGCGGTTAGCCGACCAAACCCCAGGATTGTAGGATGTATAAACCACAACCTCTTCTCTTTATCGAAGATTTACACCAGGAAGTTACATATTGTTATGGCTTTTTACTTTCTTTCAAAGGTCCTTATAATGTTGTACACTTGTAATGCATTGGTTAAATGTATGTTAACAGTCACCTTAGTTTAGTTTAGTCTATTTGTGTTAACCTTTTTTGGTTAGATGAAATACTTAAATTATGTTTTTGTCTGTCTCTGTCCAGAGATGTGTCACAACCGCCTGAGTGTCTACGCCAACCCCCACATGTTCAACACAGACTCCAGCTGGTCCTTCCTCAGCAACAACACCACGCCCTCCTACTACTCTGACGACTACGGTGACATGTAAGTTTAGGTTAGGTTTTATTTATTAGCACGTGCAAAAGTCAAAAGCAGAAGAAAGATATTGTGCAAGAGAAGTTACAAGCTAAAAGTATACACATTAAAAATACCAGTAATACATTCAATGTTTAAATACAAACATAAACCGAATTATTTGCACAGAAAATATGTATAGCAAAAGATATAAACGATAACCCCAATACTGTAGCCTGAGAGACGGGTGCTTGCCTACACCGTCGTCCAACAAACCAAACATAAGGGTTCGGCATTGACATCATGAGTATAATCTCTCAAGAACAGATTCTGAGCAATTCAAAGGAAACAAACAGCTGAGGGTGCAGATTGATTTACAAAACCACACCCGTGTGAACTGAGTGGTGCAATTCCCCCCCCCCCCACACACCTCTCTCTCTCTCTCTCTCTCTCTCTCTCTCTCTCTCTCTCTCTCTCTCTCAACATAATGACAACAATGTATTATAATTATTTTTCAGCAATGGGACCACCATGTTTGGAATCAAGTCGCCCGAGGAGGAGTTTTGGATGTAAGTGACAACACATACACCCATCCGCGCATGTATGTACGCACACACGGTTACACGCATTCTCAAAAGGCTTAGATTCAGTCTTCTCCCGGTGTTTTGCCCAGGTGGACGTGGTTTCGAGCTTGGGTTTAGGCAGTTTCTGTGAGGTTATGGTAAAGGTTAGGGTTATGCATAGTGTTTGTTCAGGTTAGGGTTAAAGATGGAGGTGGATCACCACCAGGCAAACCTTAATGAACTGAATAAAAGGCGTGTCCACATAAAAACAACATTTTAACAACACCTTTTAAAAAAAAGTCTTCCTCCTTATATGATATTAACACCTGATGTTCAAGTTTTCGGGTGGAAAAAGATCACGGCACTCCATCTTTAAGGTTAGGGTTTAGGCATATTTTGGGTTAGGGTTTAGGGAGTCCCCTCATGAATCACTAGTTCAATCCTCTGGTGCTGCCAGATCATTGGTTCATGGAAGCAATCTTCTGCGGTAATGTTTCCCACACAACAACATGGGTTTCTTCTCGTTTATGTATCTCTGGCACGATGGAGTCATGCCAGACAGACAGACGCACAAAGAGATGAACCAGGAACAGTACATATTTTCTACTTTCTTCAGTTTTCAATACTTACTTACTAAGTTTTATAATTACTTCTGCCCCAGATTACTTCAGAGGAAAATATTGTACTGTTACTACACTATACATGAAAGCTAGTTACTTTGTAGCTTAAAAACATTCTGCACAATGAGTACTTTTACTTTTTGTACTTTAACCTTTGTACTTTTACTCAGGCACATTTTTTATACAGGACTTAAGTCATAGTCCCGTATTGAAGTCCGCTTGCAATAGAGTACATCTACATTGCATCATTGATACTTTTACTTAGGCAAACCGTGTGAGTCCTTTTTCCACCACTGACCAGGAACGGTCCCTGCAAAACAACATGGAAATTATTCTGTCGTTCTGTTAGTAGAGTGAGTCCCCAATCATCTCTGTTTACATACAATAATACCGGTATGCAAATTCCAACAGGTTTTGAACTTGATCAAAGGATCAAAATGTCAGGGGGCTTTCTTTCGTACGTGGGTGCAATGGTGCATGCTCGCCACGTGATGAATGAATTCCTGCTTCCTTTTGAGGCTCAGATGTTGGGAAATCAGAGGAGAACTTTGCTCTGCGCTGCCCAGTACAGATCAGAACAATATGTGTGCTGGCTAAAGCCAACCCCGTAGGCAGACCGAAACATCTGTATTTATGTTGCAGATGTTTCCAGACTCTTTATGCATTTGAGGAGGGAGTCCATATGGACACAATGAAAGGGGAAAATGTTTGGAATATATATTCCCCCCCGCCCCCTCCCGCCCCATGCTGTCCTGCTATGATGAATTGGTAGAATGTTAGAATTATTCCGTGCTGTATGTTGCAAAAGAATAGCTAAAATCATTACGGGCGTAGAGCAGTGGTTTCCCTAACGTTTTAGCCCAACATCCAAAATAGAAATTAGACGTTTGCCCCGGGACCCAAACTAGTGAAACATCTACAAGTTTGTGAGCTATTTTCACTACTTCTTATTATATTATTTTTTATTGGATTTATGAAATACTTGAATTTGTTGGGGTTTTAATTGATGATTTATTTTTGTATCTTTTGAAATAATTGCGACTGTATGTCGCCGTTTACTATGAAAACCTGCAAAACCTGTCAGTCATGTCTAACCTGTCAGTCAGTCACCCTTAGATCTCCATATATGGAGCTGACCTGTTCTGACATTCCATAATTATGTTCATATGACCTCATCAAACCCTGTACCTGCATATATGGCCAGTACAGAATTAATTCCATATGTGGATCTGACCACCCATGCCAAAGCGCCCAGCAGTCTGCCGTCACCGAGGCGGATGTGTGCACGCGACCTCGCCCACAGTAAATACCCACAATGGTGGGTATTTACTCGCAAGTCACAAACCATAAAAATGTATCCGTGACTCACTGACATCCACCCCAAACACACTGTGGAAGTGTACACTTTGAGATCCTACATAACTGTGCAGAATTCACTGTTAGTCAGGGAGCTATCATGTATCTGGAACACACATATATATGCTTCCATTACATCATTAGACAGCATAATGTAAATGTCCACATGTTATGCTGATGATACTCAATTTTATAACAAACCCAGACAGTCTTTTATAGTCTGACTGCCTGATAGCCTCCATAACTCAAAGGATTGTTTTATCATTTTTCTACCGGGACCTAAATTATTTGGCTTGGGAACTTGGCTCACCACTCACCAGACTAAAGTTAAAAGTTAGCAGCAGGTGCCATTTCAGATTAAAAGAGTAAAGAGTGGGGTCTCCTCACTGGGAAGCGAGTCAGTAGGATACAACAGCAGTGACAACACACGCATGTAGCAATGTGTCCTGCAGGGCAGTTCATGTGGTCCTGGTCAAAAAGTTAGAAAAACACAAAAAAACCCACAAAAGAGGTAGAATATGGAGATAAGAGGTGTCCGACAGTGTGACAATATGGAAGGGGGGTGTTATAATGTGGTGTTTACCAAGTTTCTTTCTTCTCCTCCTCCTCTTCTTCAGGTTACGTGTGTTGAGGATGTCAGACGACATGTCTGTGGGGCACATCCACTGGGACCTGGCCTTCTGTCTGGCCGCAGCATGGGTCATATGTTACTTCTGTATCTGGAAGGGAATCAAGTCCACAGGCAAGGTGAGGACCTGCTCATACAGCCAATCAGGCCCTGTTTGTGACTTAATGTAGCCGAAGTTACAATAGAAGTAGAACACAATCCAAATCCATATACATTACATTTTAGAATCAGAGTAAATTACAAAAGAACTTAAACAGAGAAGTACATCAAAGCAAAATAACTAAATTCAAACAGGTGCAAACGCCGCGCATCATAGTACCAAAACATGGGAGACAAATGAGCATTTGTGCGCAGAGCAAGTTCAGTCAGGGAACCTCAGTGCACTCAGTGCAGTCGCTGCCCAGACCAACATTGGGCCACC
Source organism: Protomyctophum bolini (assembly GCF_963924005.1). NCBI lineage: Eukaryota > Metazoa > Chordata > Actinopteri > Myctophiformes > Myctophidae > Protomyctophum > Protomyctophum bolini. The sequence goes on from NC_137884.1 coordinate 12,793,446, forward strand.
TCAGCATCACGCTCTCATTCACATGATTCACTCAGCCAATCACACACTCACTCCATCTTCATACCGGCTATTTAAACTAGAAGGGTTTGCACTCCCCCTCCTACTTCCTTGCTTGCTGCTGCTGATTCTGCTGCGCTGCTGTATGCAAACCTTGCTGCGCACCCTCCTCCACCCCAGCTACCACCTGTCGTTTTGGATCTACTGTTTAGGTACGGGGGATTCGGAGTCCCTATGGTCGGGATTGATGCGCTTGATCTGAGTACCTAAAAAGCAGATCCAATACATCGCCAAACCATAATAAATATATTGCTCCTCTTATATTCAATAAATATATATTCCATCCATTCTTGAGTTGTCCTGACTGAATAACTGTCAATCAATGACTCAACACAAACCACACAAGAGATGTGTTGTTTTATAAGATATTGAGTTTCATTTGATATTGTGATATTGTCCGTGTTTGGAGAACACTTCTTACAGAACTTGGGATAAATTTTTACTTTTTCACTCAATAGAACCCTACATGCAGTGAATGCAAACTTCTGTGTGTGTGTGTGTGTGTGTGTGTGTGTGTGTGTGTGCGTGTGTGTGCGTGCGTTTGTTTCTAGGTGGTGTATTTCACTGCGACGTTCCCTTACTTCATGCTGTTCATCCTGTTCGTCCGTGGCGTTACGCTTCCGGGCGCCGCCACGGGCATCAAATACTACCTCATGCCTGACCTCTCCAAGATCGCCGACCCCGCGGTAAGACCTCGCTAAGACACGGAGGACGTTGTGAGCTTGTAGATCGGCTATTTTCAGCAAGGGTAAAATCAGCTATTACGATGCCATCAAGGTTTGCCAAAATACAATTTAGACTAAATCAACTATAGATTTAGTCGACTAAAATCTTATATTTAGTAGACTAAAACTAGACTAACACTAAGAACTTTGCCAGGCCTGGTGGCCTAACCTGGGACGAGCGATGCAGTCATCCGAACCAGAGGAATGAAGCTTCTGACATACAGTTCAACTTTTGGCTGCGGTGCCCCCTATCAGCAGAAGTGAAAGTGCAATCTTTTTCACATGAAGAGCCATGCTTTCATTTCTGTGATAGTCAGCGTGCCATACTTTATGATACCAAATCCAATATTCCCAGCTGATTTTGATTTTGATTGATTATTTTTATTCAAGATTTCAGGGTATACAGTAAATCAGATAATATAGCAATATATGTGACAGACCCATACAGGACATACCAAAAAGATGTACATATAAATGCCATAACCACCATAAGCTAAATATTGTGGTAGCATAAAAGAAAAATAAATTGTATAACCTTACATCAGGATGTAATGACCATTAAACTCCCCCCAGTCATAATTTGTGGATATACCCCCTGCTCTAGAGACCCCTCAACAAACTACTTTGCGTTCATGATACATGACATTTAACAACATGCTATATCACACTTAAGAATAATAAGAAATAGGCCCCTCCCGCTAATTTCGGAAGGCAATTGCAGACAAACAATATGGAATATCAACAAAAAGCTATTTGAGTTATTATCACAAATTGCTCATGTGATCATTTGTACTTGATTTGGTGAAATAAATCTTATGGTATGGGTCTAAGTGAAATTGCTTTTTGTTCTGCGTTGTAAACCTCAAGAGGCCCTTCTCAGTAAGTAATACTAATGTGAATTAGATCGGAGGTAAAGATATAATATATATACAATACAACAATAAACAATAGGCAAGTCATATGTTTTGGTGCCATTTCAAAGTTGGAGAGTTTGATTGTGTAACTGTAACCCAAGTAAACAACTCTGCCAGTGGAAATGATTGCACAACTCCAGACCAGTGGTGGACTCAAGTACTGTACTTTAGCACACATTCCAGGTGTTTTTACTTTACTGGAGTGTGTTCAATTGTCAATACGTTTACGTCTACCCCCACTACATTTCAGAGGCAAATGTTGTGCTACAATTATTTGAAAACTTTAGTTACTAGTTGATTATTATGACATGATATTAACCACTTCAGCCCTATATACTTTGACTGTTTGAAAATAGCCGATCTACAAGTTCACAACGTGTCACATCACTGAACTTGCAGATCAGCTATTTTCAAAGGATTTTCATGCATTAAAAAAATGTGTTAAACAGAACATTCTGCAGAATGAGTACTTTAGTTACTATACTACATATATTTTGATGCCAATAATACTTCTGCACTTTTACTCGAGTACATTTTGAACACTGGACTTTTACTTGAAACAAGAGTATTGCTAGATGATGGTATTGATACTTTTACATAGCCTAAGGAAAACAATGGTTTAAAGTGCTCATGTGGCCTAATAGTCGCTTCCTTTTGGGCTCGTTGTCATAGACCTGGCACCTTATTTCTCTTCCAAAATCTGGCAACACAGGTTTCGTGTGCGGTAGCAGTCTTAATACGTTTATAAAAGGAAGCTAGCCAGCTAGGCCCATAACCTTAATTAAAACAGCTTTTTCCACAACATCTGAAGCAACATGACGACGTGGGGACAAGTTGAGTAAAGTTGAGTAAAGTTGATTCACAGATTCGCTCATTTTGTGGTTCCACAGATAGAAAGCCCATTTGTTTTTCCCATACAGATTTCCAAAAATTATTTATATGAATTATTTTAAGCCTGGAATCAAGCCATCCAGGATCCTGGTGAATAATGATTCATGATTCACCATGATTCACTCATGATTCATGATTCACCATGATTCACTCATGATTCATGATTCACCATGATTCACTCATGATTCACTCATGATTCATGATTCACCATGATTCACTCATGATTCATGATTCACCATGATTCACCATGATTCACTCATGATTCATGATTCACCATGATTCACCATGATTCACTCATGATTCATGATTCACAAAAAGGGTATCTCTTAGCAGACCTACAAGATCGTAGCGTGCCACTCGGTGGCACACTATGAGCTTGTAGATCTGCTATTTAGATCTGCTATTATATACTAGCTAAAGTAGTATATAATACCGGTAAGATGCCTGAGGGCGGGAAGCGATCTCGCCCTAAAGGGCACTGGCCATATATGGAGCGTGTCTTGAGTGAACAGGGTTTGATGAGGGCCCTAGGGCCGGGCCTTAATTTTCGGGCCTGTTGAGAACTCTAGTTTTCGCCGGCTGCACAAAAAAAAAAGAAGACTCTACGGAGAAAGAGAAACTATGGGTGACATGCTTCCAGGAAACCGCTTAGGTCCTGTTGGGCTCTGCTGCTGGGTCCCTGATGATGTCATAGTGATGTCACGAGACCTGGGCACAATATATGGCGGCTTTCCCCATGTATGGGGATTTTGAGTTACGATAAAATAAAATAAACAGGCTGAGAAAACTCATTTTGGCCGCTTGTATCCACAATCTTATTCTTTCGGTCATGACCCAAACTTCATTAACATATTTTTGGACCGTAATAGAAGCGTGTGTCCGTCCGTCCGTCCGTCTGTCTGTATCCTCACAGCAGACACATCATTGTGTGTCTTCACAGCTCAAGGTCAATGTCAGCAATGTGGGGTCAATTCCTCTCTGTCACGGTCACCCACTTCCTGTTTTAAATACCGCCGTCCAACAATGTGTGTTATGATATGTGCATGATAGTTTATTTTGCAGTACTGCTTGCCTTAATTTGTCTGTATTTGTGTCTGCATGCATGCATTGTGAGTGTGTGTGTGTGTGTGTGTGTGTGTGTGTGTGTGTGTGTGTGTGTGTGTGTGTGTGTGTGTGTGTGTGTGTGTGTGCGCGTGCATGCATGCGTGGGTGTGTGGAGATGGATTTGGGACAGCTCTGTTCAACATCAAAAGCTTTAAATCTGATCGTCCATTTCCGGCTAACGTTCCCGCAGAATAGGGATGCTATAGGGTTCAAGTGGTTAATGTAATAATCACACAAAATCTGTTGCAGCCCCCGTGTAGTAACTCTGAGTACCCCCGAGGAGGGTCCCGGACTCCCTGTGTGTTTATAAGAGCAAGGAACGCGACTGCTCAATCAACTCAACTGGAATATCCGAGGAATCTGTTAATCTGACTCTTACATTTTAGTGTGGAAGATTGATTCTGGCTGCTGGCAGTCTTTAAGCCAATAAAGATGCATTGTGTCTTTGAACAAAGGGGGGCAGTCAGAAGAACTGCTCCGAAGCATCTTGGGAATGTGGTTTCCCTACTCCACGATTGTGCGAGCCGAGGCGTACAGCTCCGCTGGCAATTAGAAGCCAGATGAGCACACAGTCAGTCAGTCAGGAAGTTGTGAGAATCCCCCCCCTCTTTCTTTTTGCGTGTGGGGAAAAAGTTCACAGTGAAAGCAGCTGTGGGGGTCAGAGGGTCGAGGTTACACAACTAACGCCCAGGCAAATGAGACTGACTGAGTGCAAGCGTCTTTATTCTCTCCTCAGAGGAAGTGGACCTCCAGTGCAGTTGAAAGGGGTCCGTTGTTGCTCGCGTGCGTACGGTGTGTGTGTGTGTGTGTGTGTGTGTGTGTGTGTGCCCACGCTCTGCGCGGAGATGGATTTGGGACAGCTCTGTTCAAAATCTAAAGCTTTAAATTTGCCTCAGAGTCTGTACAATGTCCTTGTTTGGATGGATGGATGGATGGATGAGTCAGAGAGGCCAGTGTTCCTCACATACGAATGGGAGTGAGGGGCTCTGGGAGCTGCATGGGTAACGGAGCGTCATGCAGAACGACCAGGCCAGGCAGAGAAGTAGTCGTTCAAGAGGTTTTAATCTCAAAGAAATCACAAGAAATTTGGAAATAACTAGGACTAGGAATACACACAAGGAGCTGAACACATCATATACGACGACAAACTGACAAGGGACTGTCACTGAACACACTGGGGCATATAAATAGACAAAGACTAACTACACACAAGTGAACTGAAATACACAATCAACACTGGTATAGGCTTACGGGCAACAGAACACAGGTGGCTAGAGTTTCACTAATGCAGGGAGGTGAGACAAGGCAGGTGACAGCAAACAAAGCAGACTGGAAACAACAGAACACTACTACATATGCGCAGCGGCACAAGTAATGCTACCCAATTGACAATTCATTGAACGAACACACACGTGCACACGCACACGCGCACACACACACACACACACACACACACACACACACACACACACACACACACACACACACACACACAGATGACTGTTTATATTGGCATGAAGCAGGCTTTATTTAATGGTGCTGTTGACCTGAGACTAATGACTTTTTATTGACCTACAAGGAAAAAACGTAATGGCAACCAGATGCTCGTGCTTATCTTTCCTCACCGGGTGAAACGTTTCAACTCCCAGTGTGGGACGGGTGGCTTTGAAAACTTAAAATTGCCTTATATTATTTCCTTTATTATCTTTTGTCAATTTTGCAAATTGTCGAGCTGTATTTTGGTATGAGAAAACATAAGTTTACATTGCTAAAGTGTCAAAACATAAATAAAAAACAATTTAAGGTGGCCTTGGTGTGGTTTGAGGGTGACTTAGGGCCGATTCATACTCCTATTTTAGAGCAGAATAAAAGTCGGTTCGGCTCTGTAGAGCCTACAATTTGACGTCATTTGAGGTTCGGGGGGGCGGGTACCGTCCTAAAGTCGGCTCTTCGGTGCTACTGAAAATTTCTGACAAACCGAAATCATTTCGGCACTACAGCGCCGAAACAGCGGTAAAATAGGAGTATGAATCGGCCCTAACACTTAAACATTTCAGATGACTAAAATGTGACTAAAACTAAATGGAAGTTTATTCAAAAGACTATGAGTGGCCTGGACAGCTGGCGTAGCTGTCTGGGCAACTAGGCTGTCATTTCAGTAAAAGCTAAGGTAGGGCAAGTTCACGATGTTGTGCTTACGTGTATGACATTTTCGCCATTATGTGCGGTTATTTGCCTTTTTTTGTGCCTATTTTCCTCTACTTTTGCAGATATTTGCCTCTTTTTTGAGCATATTTTCGTATTTTTGTAAAAAATATATAATCCACCCGGAACTACTATATATGGCAGCTGCCATAACTTGCCATACCCAATTAACGGTAATCCAGCCTGGCAGCATGTCACGGGTTCAACTCCCGACCCCGACGACCTTTGCTGACACGCGTCAACCCCCCCCCCCCCCCATCTCTCTCCCCATTTCCCTGTGACTGTGTGTACATAATCAAGTAAGGCATAAAAAAGCCCCCCAAACAAATATCAAAAAATATTTCAATAAATGAATAAATTAAAGACTATGATTAAAATCAAGATTTTCTGTCAGAATCAAAACTGTCCCTCACCCTGGCCTCTCCCCATCTCTGCCTCTCCTTCTTACTCCATCTCTCTCTCCAGATATGGCGTGATGCAGGAACCCAGGTATTCTTCTCCTATGCGGTGTGTCAGGGAGTGTTAACTGCCCTGGGAAGTTACAACAAATACAACAACAACTGCTATAGGTCAGTAGCAACACGCATGGGTCGCACACACACGCGCACGCACACACACACACACGCACGCACGCACACACACACACACACACACACACACACACACACACACACACACACACCGAAACAGTACAATTGTATATCGTATGTTTTCCATACATTTCACGAAAACGCCCTGCTCTGCTTGATCATACTACAAAAGCATCAACACACACAAAAGCATCAACAGTAGCTTGTCGATCTGCTACTTTTGAATTTTAACCCATTCTGACCTGAGATCAGATTCATACGAGGTTTCCACGGGACACACACTGGTCTGATTAACCCATTCTGACCTGAGATCAGATTCTAAAAATGTCAGTCGTTCTTCGAATTTTTCAAAAATAGCAGACCTACAAGCTCGTATCGCGCCACTCGGTGGCGCGATATGAGCTTGTAGATCTGCTATTTTTCAATAGCTAAAGCATAACATGATGCCAACACCAAAATGGGTGCCCGGTCAGAATGGGTTAATCTTGAAAAGTGACAATTTTGGACAACAGAGAGGATAGTCTCTGAAGACTAGCCTCGATACCCAGGCTTTCATGTACTGAAGACAGACTGTTGACTCAAAACTAGGGGCCGCTGTTTTTCCGTTATTTGCCGATGGGATTCTCAGTGGTTCCGTGTGGTGGTTTCACAGGGACTGTGTGGCACTGTGCTGTCTGAACAGTGCCACCAGTATCTTTGCTGGTTTCGCCGTGTTCTCGGCTCTGGGATACATGGCTCATGAACTGGGCGTGGATGTTTCCGAAGTCGCATCATCTGGTGAGTACTTTCCTTTCCTTCTTTACTTCTGTTTTTTTATTTTATTGAATGCTTTATTAGTAGTGATGCACGATATAATCGGTAGCATATCAAAATCGGCCATATCGGCCATAAAAATGCCATATCTGTATCGGATCGGGATGACGCAATAATAATGTGACCGTCAATGGCTTAATTTGTACTTGTAGCCCAGTCTGTCTGTCTGTCTCTTTTGTTTTGTGTATTTCTGATGTTTGAAGGCAGACGTGTCTAGTATCTCTAGTCTAGAACAAAAGCCAAATCAAATACGATCTAAAATAGTAAGTAAAAATAAACTTTCACTTGGAAAAAGTGATTGAATACTTTATGAACAGGCTTTTGGCCAAGCCCCTATCGGTCAGAATCGGTATCGGCAGATATGACCCAGCAAAATAATCGGAGATCAGATATCGGTCATAATTTCATAATCGTCATACAATCAGACGTTAAAGGGGGAATGCCACTCATTTTGAACAGTGAACTATGCCATTAACCCATTTAGTGCACCGACGTGATAACATGACAACTTCTTGCAACATGCAACTACTTGCAATTGCTTGCAAACAATATCCCTAATCCCTTAAAACTTAATTTTGAAAGAGACCAGTGTTACAGTGTCTTTTAATGGATGCTGTGTTTTACTTTTGCTCCTTTTGAATTTGAACCCTGAAAAGTAACAGTTTGGGATAGGTTTCTGCTAGTGTTAATTTCGTTGACTAAAACTAAAAACTAAAAGCAAAAGTTTGTTGAGTATCTGTTGATCTGTTGAATCTGTTCACAGATTAAAACACATTTAAAACAAAATAAAAACTAAGCTATGATGACTAAAACTAAGTCTAAATATATTGACAATTTTGTCAACAAATAAAAACTAGACAAAAATGTTAGGGCGGGACTAATGGAGAAGAGTCAATACGACGGCATCAAGTCCTGACAAAAAATAAATACAAAATAAAATTGTCGACAAAATCAATTTTCTCGACTAAAATCTCAATGATATTTATATCAAAATGATATTTAGTCAACTGAAACTAGACTAAAACTAAAACGTTTCAGATGATAAATAATCAAAAGTCTATCACTAAAACTAAATCTAAATTTGCTGTCAAAATCAACATCTGTATGAGAGCCTAAGAGGTTGTGTTTTGGAATGATTTTCACAGCCATAGTCGGTGGCATCCGTTTAATGATTAGTTTATTAAAAGGGGTGTGAGTGATATTTGGGGGGGTTAAAGGCCTGCCTGGGTCATCACAAGACTTTTATGTTACAAGATGTTGACTTTTACTGCTGTAATTCGTCACCCCGAGGTTACAATGAAAAGAGTACATAAAACAATGGACTCCATGACCTTTTAAACTAGCCTTCTAATGTATTATAACTTGCCAGTGGTATGATATATGCAAGTCTTCATAGGTCACTGGTGAATCACAATAGCACATCTGTGCTGTGCTCTAAATTAAATGAACCTCTTTCTTTCTTTCTTTCTTTTTGTCTTTTTTTTCTTTACTTGCATGCATTCGGTATGGACAATAAGTGGAACTGCTATGTCAACCAATGTCCAGTAGATGGCACCTCATATACAGTTTAAAGAGACACAATATTCTTACTTGCTTTCTAGAGCTGAATGGCTGCAGCGGTCAATAGTCTGTTTGAACAGACATATGTCCACTCCCTTAACTCTGAGTGATTATTTATTTGAAAGGAAAGCCATCATGATTCTCACCATTACCCCATATATATTTGTTAATATGTGTTCATTAATTTACACCAGATTTAATCCATGAATGTGAAAACTACCACACAGGTTTGTAGCCTGTACAATCTTGGTGGTTGTGACATTGTGATTTAGAAGGCATTTGTAGAATCGTTCTTAATGGCTTAACCCATTCTGACCTGAGATCAGATTAAAAAAATGTCTTCTACATCCTTTTTCTGAAAAGGCGATTTTTCAAAAATAGCAGACCTACAAGCTTGTAGATCTGCTATTTTTCAATAGCTAAAGCATAACATAATGCTAACACCAAAAGGGGTTCCCGCCCAAAATGGCTTAACTGTTTGGGGTTTGCTGTGTAGAGCGGGAAAGAGAGCAGACAAAGTACAGAGTCAACGGTCAAGTTCAATGTGTCTTGTGTGACCACTAGGTCACGGGCTGGCCTTCATCTCCTATCCTAGGGTTCTGTCCATGCTGCCTGGATCCAACTTCTGGGCTGTTCTCTTCTTCCTCATGCTCTTTCTGCTGGGTCTGGACAGCCAGGTGCGTGCTCACAGCTTATAGATCTGCTATCATTTTATATATATTATATATAATTCTTTGAACATTAGAAGTTTAGAAGTTTTGACGGCTTGACGTTTTTCCCCAAAAAATCTGGAAATGTTATGATGATTACATCATCACATTTATTCAGTCTCGGTAGTGCAGTTGCGGCACAGGCCCTCATTTTTTTCAATGTGAATCAGTGGCAGAGGCAGTTAGAAAATAAAAATCACACCCATGTTGAGGTGACGCATTGAAGCGACGCATTGTGAGCTTTTAGATCTGCTATTTTTGAGGGGCACTAGCCCCTCCTATGTCCAGCTTTGAGGGTTTGTGCACACATTGTGTTAACACAAACATTAGATGCCATTGATAATGAATGGCTAGTTTTACATCATTGGCCCAACACAAACGCCAAATGCCATTGACAATGAATGACAAGCTTTGAGTGTTTGTGTAAACACAAACATTGCGTAAACTCAAACATTGAAGTTGCAGTATCGATACTTTTCAATCTATCTTCATATAATATGTCCTCACTAATAATCATGATAAAATGGCACGATTCTTTTCCTACTCAGTCTGTGTCTCATAGGATTGCTGTGGGCTGTTTAGAAACTGTTCTCCAGTGACATCATCATTAGGCAGATTTTGTTTTAAACAAGGTTTTATTTTACAAAAATGTTTAGATTTTCATTATCGTGAGAATGATGGCTTCCATTTTCGCATTGCTACTTTTCAGGACAAGAAAGCCTTCAGTTTCTATTAGCTTGTATTCCCCATCGATGATGTCACTGGAGGACGGTTTCTGAACTGCCCACAGCACTATATGAGACACAGACTGAGTAGAAAAAGATTGCGCCATTTTTTCATGATTATTAGTGAGGACCTATTATATGAAGATAGGTTGAAAAGTGGTGAAGTGGTCCTTTAAGCAAAACATTTGAGTACTTTTTCCCACCACTGCTTATTGCTGCATAAAGCCCAAACTACACCAAAGGGACAGGTCGGGACAAAACGGTTTTTAAGGTCAACCACACCAATGCAACTCATTGCAACTCAATGAGTTGCTTTGGTGTGGTTGACCTTAAAACGATTTTGTCCCAAGGAGTCCCTGATGGTGTGGTTTGGGACAACGCGAGCACTGACCGTTGGTTTCCTTCCACCAGTTTGTGTGCGTGGAGAGCGTCGCCACCGCCGTCACGGACATGTTCCCGGGGGCGCTGCGCGGCCGCAGGGAGCTCCTGGTGCTCGCCATCGCCGTGTCCTGCTTCCTGCTGGGCCTGCCCCTCGTCAGCCAGGTATACGCCTAGTAGAGACGGAGAGGAAGGAGAAAGGGGGTTTCTCAAAGAGGGTGCCTTAAATAGACATTTCACCGCTGGAAGAAACTGCAGTCACTCAATAGTATTTGTGGTAGATAACAGTAGCACAATTTTAAATTTGCACCCTATGGCCAGAAACAGGCGGTCTTACTGAGACAACATGTAGTCCAAGGACTATTAAAAGAGGACGGGAAGCGAAGACCGCACGGTGGACTCCATGTTGCTCTCTGGAAGGAAAGAAACATGCGCAATTGAGGCCAAGGAAGCTGAACGCAGAAGTGTTGGCTGCATATAGCCCATTCTATAGGCTACTGTATGTTGAAACGACATTGTTTCAACGTCGTCTAATTAAGCCTAGACCGCTAAAAAACTTTCATTTTAGACGGCCATTTAGACGTATTTAAGACGCCTAATAGCCTGAAAGTTAAGCAGTGGGTGAGTCCCTTAGGGACCCAGTAGGTTAGTTAATAGATTCAAGTGGTTAAGACTGTTACACCACACTTTCCATCTACCATATGTGTACGTACCAACACAGTTAATTCCCCACCCAGGGTTTGTTCCTTCAGTTCTATGCCTCTGTGTGTGTGTGTGTGTGTGTGTGTGTGTGTGTGTGTGTGTGTGTGTGTGTGTGTGTGTGTGTGTGTGTGTGTGTGTGTGTGTGTGCGTGTGTGCGTGTGTGCGTGCGTGCGTGCGTGCGTGCGTGCGTGCGTGCGTGCGTGCGTGCGTGCGTGCGTGCGTCTGTTATAGGGAGGGGCTCTGATCTTCACACTGATTGACACCTACGGTCCCAGTGGAACCAGCCTGCTCTTCATAGCCTGTTTTGAGACCGTCGTCATTGCCTGGGTGTATGGTACGTTCTGTCACTGGCGGCTATTAATATAGGACCAAAGTCTTCTTATCTGGCCTGGGTCACGCTTTTGTTTCCCCATTCTGAATTCCCACAGCCGTGTTTAATACCGTGGCGTATAAGAACTGTGTTCCAAAAATAAACAAATGGACTCATATGGATATGAAGCATTAACAGACGATGAGAAAACGCTAATATTACCGTCTATGGGATTTCAGAATGGGGGGAAAAAAACAGACATTCCGGTAGGAGGAGACTCAGAGTTTACCGATTGACCGATGACCCGGTCATCAAATTATTGATTGATTATTGATTCTAATTTTTTAGGGTGAACTAGTCCTTTAACCCAATAAGACCTAACTCCAGTCTTCTGAATCAGTGGTTCTCAAAAACTTTTAGTGTCAACGAGGATCCCCAAATTGGTACCCAGAAGAGATGATTTAAAAGATTTTTTACCCTTTCAAGATTGTTCTAAAATGTTCCAAAATAGCAGTCAACACCACTAGGCTAAAATATAAAATGACACAGCTATGCTTTCCCAGTTTTAATGGGTAAATATAGAGCCAGGATAGAGGCACATTACGGTAAGTCAACAAATAAACAAAACAAATATAAATATAATATATAATATAATATAAATATCTAAAAACAATTGGCTTTTCTTATGATTTGAATCCACTTTATGTACATTTTAGATTGGCCAAGATCCCAGATGTGGATCTTGGATAAGCTGGAGCTAGTTTAGTTAGGAGTACTGTTTGGTATTAAAAAGATTACCGTTTCCTCTCAAATTTCAGGTTTACATTGCCAAAGGAAATACCAAAGGGGATTAAGTATCATGGAGCAATATTCAAGGAATCAGTAGCTACAGTAATTTAATAATGTTTGTTTGTGTACTCTTCAGTCAGTCAGCCAACATTCCATTAGTCCCACATACATTTTTCCAAATTACCATTGGTCTGACGGTCTCTCCTAGTCAGCCAGTTAGTTTGTTTGTGTGTGACTTGGTTGTTCATTGTTTTGATGTAAAGTGTCCTTGGGTTCATGAAAGGCGCTATATAAATTCAAGCTATTATTATTACTACTGATACGTCATGACAGGAAATATATCTATATATTTTCAAAGTGACATGTCACAATAAAACAAAATAGATAAACTACACAATTTAATTATCTTGCTTGTAATAAAAAAAAAGGCTCATGCACTTACTCACAACAAGACAACAAACACTTAAGGGAAATTAGTACTGTAACAGATAAACGCTCCTTGCCAATTCACAACACGTCACTGAGATCACGTCTCAGCAACAGGAGAGAATTCAGGACCTTTGTACCACCAGCCCAGTGCATTTGCCCATCTGTTATAGTGTGTTCCCTACGGTAAGAAAACAGACATATTGACTGCATGTGATCTGAACTAGGCCAAGGACCCCTTAGCTGAGAATGAGACGGAGCAGGGACCCCCACTACTAGTACATAGTATTGTATAAAGCTGCGTTGCAGATTCGACCTATTCATAGATTTCATAGATGGCTCCATAGACTTAACAGCCGTATCATCAGTGTTGTGTGAATTAATGGCGTTTCACATTCAACCACTTGTCTTAAACCCTCAATTCATAGTAAACTTGACCGTTGACTGTGTACTTGGTTTGCTCTCCCACCTCTACACTAAATCTGTTGCCGAAAATAGGTGAACTACAAGCTCGTAGATCTGCTATTTTTCGCGAATGCTCCCCCAGGATAGGGATTCTAGGGTTCAAGAGTCCCCGGGCCCGCTGTTGAAGACCACTGCCCTATGAAAATAGACAGGCTGACCGTGTGATCTCTAAACGTTGTGACGGTGACTTCACAGGTGCGGACCGTTTCTATGACAACATCGAGGACATGATCGGGTACCGGCCGTTCCCCGTGCTGAAGTACTGCTGGCTGTTTGTCACGCCGCTCATCTGTGGGGTGAGGCGCACGCGCACGCACACGCGCACACACACACACACACACACACACACACACACACACACACACACACACACACACACACACACACACACACACACACACACACTTAAACTTAAACCCTCTATTCCTAGTAGATCTCTTTGCCATAAAAATATGATCTACAAGCATTGTGAGCTTGTAGAGCTGCTATTGTTGATGCTAGATGTTCACTGTTGTACGGACAGCAATTGAAACGCAGTCACTGATTGCCTGATCAATTTCTGGTAGGCCGAAGTCCAGACTGATACCGTGGGGCAACATTATGTGAGTGAATCCATGTTATCAGTCTGGGCTGGCAAAACACGTCTCGAACGAATATGTTTTGAGCCTGTTGATCTGCTATCTGGGGCGGCTGTGGCTCAAGAAGTAGAGCAGGTCATCCAATGATCCATGGGCCGCCAGTTCGAATCCCGGCTCCGCCTGTCCACATCGTCGAAGAGTCCTTGGGCAAGACACTGAACCCCACATTGCCTCCAGTGGTTGCCACCGTTGACTGTTCGCTGCTTCACCTCCCAATGTATGAATGAATGGACAATTGAAAAGCACTTTGAGTAGGCATGTATAGTGCATAGAAAAGCACTATAAAAATGCATCCATTATTATTCTTATTTTAGAATGAAAGGGAATAGTTTGGGACATAAAATATTATTGTTATATATAACTAGAGTGGTGCCCGTTGGAGCCTCTACAGCGGTGCCCGTTGGGCAATGCTGTACGCAGTCGGTGCAGTCGGTGGGGCGAACGGTTCTCGAGTTACGTGGATTACAACAGTAGACACACACAGACAGAGACTTATCAGAGGTATGACAGGCCTAAATGGGTGTTAAACGTGAGTGTCCTGTGTTCCCTGCACTGTGCTGTAGGTGACCATGATGTACGACCTGGCGGTCCAACAGCCTCTGATGGTGTACGACTACGTCCCCAGTGTCTTCACCACCTCGCTCTGCTCCATCCTCATCATCGTCCCGTTGATGTGCATCCCCGTCTATATATTTGTTGCACTGGTGCGGGTGAGTGAACCTCACTACTACCTGGGATGGTACTGCACAACTTAAAACCCATTCAAATCGGGAAAGCAGTCTGGGAGATCATAAAAAAGAAGTTAATTAAGTCCTCGGCAGACATTGAGTTCACTCTCACTGCGTTGAATTGATTACCTTGATATAAGGTTCACAGCGGGGATTTACACTAACCTTTGAAGCATTGCCCGGTCTCGCATGTACGTACATCCGTTTCACGAAAATTCACCTGGTCGTTTGTCGTCGTGTTGAAAAATAATCTAAACTGCAGATCAACAACAAAGAGCGAAGGACGAGAGCTCCACTGCATGCCGCCCTTGCCCGTTCGAATGCATTGAGCCTCAACTTCCCAGAAGCCCCTGCAAGCCAGTGATAGGTCAATATCCGGTTACGTCATCCCAAAGCGTCATCTTCGTCACTCTGTCTGAGAGAAACCTGTCTTAAAAGTTATCAAAAAACGACAAATTGGGGCACGGTGGCACAGTTGGTAGTGCTGTCGCCTCACAGCTAGAAGGTCCTGGGTTCGATTCCCGCTCGGGGCGCTGTGGGTGCTGGCGGCGTGTTTCCTCCTCCGCGTCATCAGTGCCCATACCCGAAGGTGGGGTTGGCGAAAGGGCCTTTCTGTGTGGAGTTTGCATGTTCTCCCCGTGTCCCCTAGGGTAGATACCCTCACAAAAACATGCAGTAATCCTGGTCTCTAAACTGCCTCCCCCTGGCCAGCCGGGGCGCCTGATGGAGGGGAAAGGAACTGGTTGGAATAACGTGTTCCTTCCACGCGCTACGTCCAACCAGGGAATCTCCCCCCTGTCAGGTGTAAAGGAGCAACTTGGACACTCAAGCATGAAGGAAGCATGAGTTAAGTCTGTTGCTCTCCCCAGGTTGGCGGAGGGTGTGTAGAGCCCAGGATCACATTAGATGATTGACACAGGGGTGAAAAATGGGTTACAAAATTGTGGGATAAAATAATATATAAAAAAAAAAAACGACAAATTAAACATATAAAACAAAAGGCGGGTTTAGCAGGGAAAGCCAATTGGAAAAAAGACGGGTTTAGCGTCAAACTGTTAATATTACCTTTTAACAGGACTGGGGTTTTCTTTCAGAATCCCAACGGTATGACCACTCCATCCAGTGACCTGCGCCAGGCGTGGCCACACCGACCCATCCTGACCTTGTGTAACGTGAACGTCTTCAAAGGACGGGAGAAGTCGCCCAGGAGCGACGCCGAAATGGACGAGAAAATGATGGTGGAAGCCACTGGTGTCTGATGTATGGTAGTCTCGCATAGCCAGACAACTATTCCACAATCTTTTGAATGCTATAGAGTCTGGAACTACACCTCCTGAATGGTGAATAGAATCTGGAACTACACCTCCTGAATGCTGAATAGAATCTGGAACTACACCTCCTGAATGCTGCCTATACAATATACTCTGGAACTACACCTCCTAAATGCTGAATAGAATCTGGAACTACACCTCCTGAATGTTCTATAGAGTCTGGAACTACACCTCTTGAATGCTATATAGAGTCTGGAACTACACCTACATCTGACAACGGAAGCTGTTCATTCGCGAAAATATTTTAGAATCTCAGCTAAGCAACAAGCTATATACTGCATGCTTAGGTTAGATCATTTTTATTTACATTAGGACAAATGTGTGCGACTGTAAAGACAAAACGTATTTGTGCTGGAGTTTTTATTTATTTATTTTTATGATTGTTTCGGAGCAGGGGTCTTCAACAGGGGGTCCAGGGCCCGTAGGGATCCTCAGAGTTACTACATGGGGGGCGCCAAATCTTTTGTGTGGTAGGAACTGTTTTTACATTAACCAGTTAAATCCTAGCATTCCTATTCTGAGGAAAACTTTAACCAAAAATAATAACAGATCTACAAGCTCACAGTTAGCTCCCTTACCCCTTAACCCTAAACTTATTTGCCATTTTTTACTAATTTGAAAAACATTTGAAAATAGTTCAACTAGCCGATCTATACATCGATAGGTTGTGAGCTTGTGGATCGGCTATTTGAACTCTTTTAAAAGGTTTAAGTGGTGGCGCAAGATAGCCCTAAATGTCTGGACATACACATTAAAACACCCCAAACGCCCGGGGTTATTTAATCCATTAAATCAGAGCGCCCAGCGATTTATAGCAGCGGAGCACATTTAGCGACGGACCAGGTGCTATCCCGGGTCCAGGCACCTTGGCCGTTAGCCCAAGTCTGGCAGTGTGCCGCGGGTTCGACTCCCGATCCCGACGGCCCTCACTGCATGTCACTCCCCCATCTCCCTCCCCCATTTCCTGTCAGCCTACTGTCTGTCTACTTTAGTTGTTACTGTACAATACTTTAAAACAGTTGTCATGTTGCACACATGCTTAAAATAGCTCTTATTTGCGCCGCCCTCGTTGAAAACGATGTATTTCCAACTCCAGCTTGTCTCAGTTCAGGCTGCATGAACAGCGCTCGAACGCTCGGTTTCTGCCCCCTCAACATCATAACTCTTCTATTAGATGGCTCTGGCTTGATGTAGCCAAAACACTCGAAAACACTCGAGGAGGCGATCGACAACAACGGGAGGGAGGTATCATAATGACTGATACACTTGCTGAAAATAGCTGATCTACAAGCTCACCACACAATGAGCTTGTAGATCTGCTATTTTCAGTGACTTATACTGGATCTCTTGTCCACTAGTCTTAACATCCTGTGAAAAGTCTAGTTTTTATTTGTTGACCAAATTGTCAATATATTTAGTCTTAGTTTTAATCATCATAGCTTAGTTTCCATTTAGTCCGTGAAAAAAGGTAGTCGCCAAACATGTTTTGTCATAGTATTAGTCGACAAAATCAACACTGGACAGGACTCTACGCAGTAAAATGCTCAATGTTAGAGACATGTCCATTTAGTTCTACTTGTACACTCAAGTTAAATTAAGGGTCTAATAGGCCTATTGTTATATTTTTTATATATATTTGGACGAATATGTGAAATATAATACATCCACAGAGCTTTTTTAAAAGGTGTGAAATAAAAGTATTAAAAAAACATATTGTGAAAGAATCATTTTTTGAATTGTGTCGCATCCAATCTGTTTACCTCTCTCTGTAATGTAGCCTATGTGTTGCACACATCAAATTAATGAGTCCATATCAGTATCAGTGTCTTGCCTTGCTCATCATCAAATATACTATTTAACTTTTCACCAAAGACGGAGTGCCTTGAATTATTTTCTTTTCAAGTCTGCAATTTACAATTTGACAAGCAGTACAACTTGGAGGAAGGATAACTTTTGTCTATATGGTTTTACCTGTATCACCAAAAGCACCCATCTAAGAGCCACTAACAGATCCCTGCAGCGCTTCCATTCCTCTATTTCCATATCAGTCTCGAGTTGAGATATGATTTTGGGGGGTCGTGGCCTGAAAAGGTTGAGAACGTCTGCATCACAACAGTGTTGATTTTGTCGACTAATACTAAGACGAAAAATGTTCGTCGACTACCTTTATTCAATGACGAAAACTAAATGGAAACTAAATGAAAAATAAGCTCTGATGACTAAAACTAAGACTAAATTGTTAGGAAGGGACTAATTAATAGAGATCCAGTATAAATAAAATACATGTCATTTTACACTTGGTTGCATGCTGAAAATAGCAGATCTACAAGCTCACAACGCATCGCAGCATGTAGATCAGCTATTTTCAGAAAGTACAAAATATATAAAGGCTACGATGGCATCAAGGCCCGGCCCAAAATACATTTTAGTCGACTAAATCAACTATAGTCGACTAAAATGTTATGATATTTAGTCTACTAAAACACTAAAACATTCCAGGTGACTAAAATATGACTAAGACTAAATTAAAACTATTCAAGGGACTATGACTGAAACTAAAATCTAAATTAGCTGTCAAAATCAACACTGCAGTACAGGATGTAATTGTAGGCCCTGACAGAATTCTGTAGCACTCATTGGAGTGCATGTGCCCCCTTGTGGCGTGGTGGAGCTATTGCTCGGTATGTGTTGTCTTGCAGGAATCGAACACAGTGACTACTTTAGTCAAGACAAATGAGTCAAATGACATTAAAGTTCATGAAATGACACTTATGCATGAACTTTATATATATATTTTATAGGCTACAATTAGCTTTTACTACTATGAAATCTACTATGAACTTGAATATGAATAGCTCAATAACACAAAACAACAGGGTCCCATGCAGTTTAAATATGGGGGGGGGGTCCCCAGTTCAAGGATGATTATTTTGGGAGGTCGTGGCCTGAAGCTGTACTTTGTTAGCTACCAGGGCATTGTGTAAAACCAGAACCTACCTTCCTATGCACTGTCAACGTCCTGCAACAAGCAGCATGTCCACCATTTTGTAACTGCAAATACAGATGAATTATATTAGCTTTAACATTAACATATTAAGAGGAAATTCATCACAACATCTGGTACTAAGCTTTATGCCCCTCGATACATAGTTCTGATGTGCACAGGAAGTAAACTCATTCAGCAATGTCACAATAATATAATATCAATATTAAATAACGTTTTTAGCTAAAATCTTTGATTCTGGGGGTGGTGGGGTAACATCTTCTGAGATGGGGGGGGGGGGGGGGGGGGGGCTCCTTGACATGAAATAGTTTGAGAACCACTGCTACAGAAACATAGGTTTTAACCCTGTGAGAACCACTGCTACAGAAACATAGGTTTTAACCCTGTGAGAACCACTGCTACAGAAACATAGGGTTTAACCCTGTGAGAACCACTGCTACAGAAACATAGGTTTTAACCCTGTGAGAACCACTGCTACAGAAACATAGGGTTTTAACCCTGTGAGAACCACTGCTACAGAAACATAGGTTTTAACCCTGTGAGAACCACTGCTACAGAAACATAGGTTTTAACCCTGTGAGAACCACTGCTACAGAAACATAGGGTTTTAACCCTGTGAGAACCACTGCTACAGAAACATAGGGTTTAACCCTGTGAGAACCACTGCTACAGAAACATAGGGTTTTAACCCTGTGAGAACCACTGCTACAGAAACATAGGTTTTAACCCTGTGAGAACCACTGCTACAGAAACATAGGGTTTAACCCTGTGAGAACCACTGCTACAGAAACATAGGGTTTAACCCTGTGAGAACCACTGCTACAGAAACATAGGTTTTAACCCTGTGAGAACCACTGCTACAGAAACATAGGGTTTAACCCTGTGAGAACCACTGCTACAGAAACATAGGGTTTTAACCCTGTGAGAACCACTGCTACAGAAACATAGGTTTTAACCCTGTGAGAACCACTGCTACAGAAACATAGGGTTTTACGCTGTGAGAACCACTGCTACAGAAACATAGGTTTTAACCCTGTGAGAACCACTGCTACAGAAACATAGGGTTTTTCAGAAAACGGTCATGATTTAGAAGACATTATGTAGAAATGACCTCGTGTCTAAATGGGTAAAGTTACAAGTAAAACACGCAAGCACTTCTTCCATCGCTGGCCTTCTCCCTCCTTTGTATCTCACAGCAAAGAGCAGAGCCTTCGGCCTGAGGTGCTGTGGACCTTTCATGTTCAGTGTACAACGACAGTACATGATGTGTGACATAGCAGGTCACACTGTACTGTATACACACTGTTCTGTACTGTAGTGTATGCACATGTACGATGAATGCAAAGCAATCAAGCCCCGGTACAAACTCAGTCATCTGTGAAATACGAACCGGCATTCAATTAACTGACGACCGACCCCCCGACCCCCCCCCCCCCCCCCCAACACACACACATACGCACTTACGTACGAACGTGGGCACACACACACACGCGCACACACACACACACACACACACACACACACACACACACACACACACACACACACACACACACACACACACACACACACACACACACACACACACACACACACACACACACACACACACACACACACACACACACACACACACACACACACACACACGCTCTTTAACAATGAGTGCAATTGACCCGTACAGAACCATACGGGTCAGGGGGTTCCATATGACCTTTCGGCATCATCAATATTGCCATAACTATACTGTAGTTGTAGTGCAGTGCTTCTCAAAGTGTATGTAAATATAAATATAATAATAATTATAATTATTTTACTTCTGCAATTTGAAAATAACAGAAGCATATAGATCTGTTATTTTTACAAATGATTTGCTTCATGATGACGCAACACTGTTTTCTCACTCACTCAAAATGAATGAAACAAACCAACATACGTTGTGACTCGTGAGCTTGTAGATCGGCTATTTTCAGCAAGTGTAAAATTAGTCATACGACTAAATTAACTGTAGATTTAGTCGACTAAAACTAGACTAACACTAAAACATTCCAGGTGACTAAAATGTGACTAAAACTAAATTAAAACTATTCAAGAGACTCAAACTGAAATCAAAATTTGCTGTCAAAATCAACACTACCTGAAGTTGTATAGTGGGAGGAGAAGGAACGGTCCAGTAGTGTAAATAGTCTGCCCGAACACGACCAGGACCGGGCCGGGCCTAAAATGTATGCTAGTCAGTAGCCTGGGCCAGGCAGGGCCTCGGGCTCCATGAAAAAATGTATATACTGTATATATTGCATTTTTTAAATAATAATACAAATAATAGTTCTGTTCTGTCTGTGTATATTTCTATTATAAAGATGGTGCTGACTGGCGTTTCACTTTTACTCTGTGTATTATCTCAAATTCTGCCCAAACTCGACCCGGCCCAGCCCGACGTTTTATGGCCAGGTCGGGCCTAAAAATCTATGCTAATTCGTCGGGCCGGGCCTCAGGCCTTGATTTTCAGGCCTGTTGAGAACTCTGCCCCTGTAAGAATGGATGAAAGACCTGGCAACATTAGCTTCCTATCTATGCATGCAATGGCCCTGCAGGTGTCCCTCTGTGTACACTAATAACCGCCGCCAGCATTGACTCATGGACAGGACACGTATCCAGAATGACACCCCATAGCACACAATAAGGAGAGCTGGAAGACAGAAAGTTGGTCCAAATCTTTGTTAAGGGTGACCCAGCTGTGCTGTTAACAATTCAAGCTAGGGTTGTCCCGGTCGGGGCCGATCACGTCATTTTCAAATGATCGGAATCGGATCGGGTGCAAAAAAACGTGACATCCTTGTATCAATATTATATCCATCATGATATTAGACTGGATATTGTCTGTGATTTTGGATATTGTACTATTGTAATATGGCATAAAGTATAAACCTGTTCCATTATAATATAAATATCGGATTGGGAGCAAAATAACGTGATCGAGATCGCAGACATCCCTATAATTTAAGCCCTATACAATGTGGTTTCCAAACTAGGTGTCGGGACACCCAATCGGGTCCCCCAAATTATTTCCCCAGGTGATTAGCTTAATGTGCAACATTGTTGTCTCACTCAACAAACTGTGCTATAAAAATGTTGTCAAACATTAGCCAAATTTTGCTCAAATATTACCTAAGAAAGAGGCAAACCTTTTGAAAATAGCTGATCTACAAGCTCATTATGAGTCTGTAGATCAGCCAGTGATTATGTGCTCGGCAGTCTGTTCAGGCTCGCCACACTCGCATGTGTGGCGAGGTCCGACAGGCCCTACTTCTTCATAGATGACCTGAAGTGTCCGACGTCAAAGTGCAGGTGGTTCAGCAAGATCCATAGGGGGTACAGGCATTTATCCGACATACCAAGAGTCCGCCAGTCATTAGTCAAACAACACCGTCACTCCCGACATGTGCTGCGGGTTACAAATCACCTGTGCTGCGGGTTACAAATCACCCGTGGCGTCAGCGTGCGGTTAGGGTCAGGTTAGTGTTTGGTTAGGGTGTCGGACTAATGACTGGTATGTCGGAACAAATGCCTACACCCGTCCATAGATGGCATGGCATTTTACACCACCTTCTGGGTCCCGGATGCATCGTTGGATGCGGTAGGGCCCAGCCGTCTCACATGACTGTTTCCAGGATGCTGCCAGCCAGGCGTCTCTGGACAAGTCCTCTGGGATAGACTGTATACTGTATAGCATCTCTTGTGCTGCCTTGTTGTAGGGATAGCGAGATTTGAGCCTGCCTGGTGGTGCCGGGTAGCTGAGTCATTGACTCGTCTTGAGTCCGGTCTCGAGTCCACATTTTCATTGTCTCCACCAGGCCGAAGGCATGGGGAGAGAGTATGTTTTGCACTCCGTCCGTCCGTGTGTGTGTGTGTGTCCGTCCGTCCGTCTGAGCAGCTAATCTCTGGCACTGTTAACCCGGTCGATGCCAAATTTTGCACACACACTCCCTGCCAACGATGAACGATTACACTTATAGACAGCTATCTTGTTAAGTAACAGAGCGCAGTGTTTTCTGTATCTATAAAATGAGAAAAACAATCTGGTCTCGCCTCGAACTCGACCACACTCGGTCTTGACTCAGACTCGCTTTAGGTGGACTTGACTACAAAACTACAACAGCAATCATAAGGGCTCTTACTGTAGTCTTACTGTAGTACCCAATTTCCCTTTCAACTCAACCCCAATATTATTTGTAGGCTTACTCTTTTATAATTAACAGTATCAAAGAGATTTACAGGAAACGCACACACGTGTGTGTGCGCGCGCACACACACACACACACACACACACACACACACACACACACACACACACACACACACACACACACACACACACACACACACACACACACACACACACACACACACACACACACACACACACACACACACACACACACACACACACACACACACACATCAAAGGTCACTTTGAGCCTCAACCGGGCAAAAGGAAAAACTTTGACTGGAAAATAAAGGAAGGACCCCTGGGAGGTCTTGCAAAAGTGGGGGGAGCCCCCACCCAGAGCAGACAGGTGTGCTGAGAGGGCAAAATTCAAATATAATTACAAAACGTTCAGGGGACAGTGAACAACACTTTTGAATGCCAATGCCATAAACCGTAAAGTGACAGTATAGTACCGACAGTGAAATATTTATCTATAAACACATGCACAGAATGTGTCGGTCCCTGCCCTGTATAGGCTGCATGCGTATCTGAAGAACCGTCCAACCAATGGACTTCAAACAGAACCTCAGACCTCTCGCTTGCAGTGCCAAGCGAGAGGTCGGTCGGATCAGAGGTTGCCTATACTATAAACCCACAAATCTCTCTGACACTGTCTGTCTGTCTGTCTGTCTGTC
Source organism: Protomyctophum bolini (assembly GCF_963924005.1). NCBI lineage: Eukaryota > Metazoa > Chordata > Actinopteri > Myctophiformes > Myctophidae > Protomyctophum > Protomyctophum bolini. The sequence goes on from NC_137884.1 coordinate 12,817,416, forward strand.
ACTTTTATGCGCAGCATAGCGCTGTTGTCGGGCAGAAACATCTTATCTCCATGTATTAACTTTTTGTTTTGATGGAGAGTTGGTAACCACATGGACCCTTATATATCTTTAACTCTTGAGAGTTAAAGATATAGATAAAGACCCAGGTCCATTTGGTTTCATCCCGCAAGAGATACATTATTGTTAGTACTAGAGTACTTGATTTACAAGAAGTCTACACAATTAGAGAATGTATTGAATGTATTCTTATTTATTTTGATCAAGGATTGCCTAAACCTCTAATACTTTTCCGTCTCATTATCATGTTCTTCAATTGTGTTATGAGTGCTCCATCCCATTCAGATCTCTTTGCCACCTGTCAGCTCTCCTATGGTATACATTTGAAGCGCTTTGAAGGGTATAGGAGGACAGACTAGAAAGGCACTCACTAAAAGTCACTATACAATTAACACAGTCCATTTGCAGAACCTCTTTAAAGAGTAGCAGCAGGAACGAGTTACAACCGGCTGCTGTTGCCAAAACGCTCCGCTGAAAGGTCTCAGGAAGTTGTTTTGTTGTGCGGCAGTTAATGAACTCTGTTGATGTCATGTTCTCTCCAGTATTGATTCAGTGGCGGAAATAATTAAGTGCATGTACTTTTTTATTTATTTTTTACTTTACTGGAGTATTTCTAATATATCTCAAAGGCAAATATTTGTACATTTACTCCACTACACTTATTTGAAAACTGTAATTGACTGTTATTTCAAAAAGAGTATAAAGTGAGTTGGCAAAGTGAGTTTAACATCATTTACTGCAATCAGATAGGACTTTTCTGTTTGGATGTATGGGCTGTCAAGGCCAGAAAGTCGTTTTTTGCCACTCAGTAAAAGAGTATTACTCATTAATAGAGTATTACTCAGTAATAGTTATTGCGACTGTAGGTCGCAGATTACTATGAAAACCTGCAAAACCCGTCGTATCACACCTCCATATATGGTCCATCATGCCTCATGACATCACGCCCCGTGACATCACGTCTCCATATATGGACTTCTCCATATATGAAGATCATGACACTGACCTCATCAAACCCTGGATAGCCATACATGGAGAAGACTAGATCACCTAGATCTGCATACATGGAGCCAGCCAGCAACTCCACATCTGACCTCAAACCTCAAACCCTTAGATCTCTATATATGAGATGACCTGTTCTGACATCCGAAATGTTGATCTGACCTCATCAAATCCTGTACACTCAAGACACGCTCCATATATGGCCAGTCCTCATCAAACACTGTACGCTCAAGACTGCCCCCCCCCCTGCCACCCTTAGATCTCGATATATGGAGTTGACCTGTTCTGACAATCGATATGTTGATCTAACCTCATCAAACCCTGTACACTAAAGACACGCTCCATATATGGCCAGGGCCAGGGCGCCCTCAGGGCGTCTTACTGGTAAATAATAGAGACGGCAGTGCCCCTCCCATCCATTTGTGTGGAGTTGCTCACCCAGCACATGAGGCGATTTCACCGCTTCTTCCTGCATAACTTCCGGGTATGATGACGTGCATGCCCTCTATTGATGATATGCACACGGCTGCCATCTTGCCAGCAAGGTGCTACCTAGGTGCAACTTCCCATAGACAGCCCATTCATCCAAACAGAAAAGTCCTATTTATTTGTATTAAATGACGTCAAACTCACCAACATTGCAGCTGTACGAAAAGCTTGAATTATCTTCTTCATCGTCTTACTATCTACAAAGTGTTTGTTTCATAAAAATCCACTGTAGACATGTTATGAGCTTTCATGTCAAGAAATTCCTTGCAGATGATTATTTTTCTAAGTGAGTTTGGAAGCACTCGTTATCAGTAAAGCAACCTCCTGCTGCCTCCTGTATTATGTGCAAATTCAAAACAGGTGGTACACATGGGCTATAGAGTGATAAGTCAAGGAGCACTTCCAAACTCCAGCACTTAGGAAAAAATCATCTCCAAGGAATTTGACAGGGAGTACAGTAGCTCATAACATGTCAACAGTGGATTTTTATTAAACAAACACATTGCAGATAGAGGATAATTCAAGCTTTCCGTACAGCTGCAATGTTGGTGAGTTTGACCTTATATAATACAATTAGATAGGACTTTTCTGTTTGGATGAATGGGCTCTCTATGGGAAGTTGCACCTAGGTAGCACCTTGCTGGCAAGATGGCAGCCGTTGATGATATATATCATCAATTGACTGTAGACTGTGTGGTTCGATTTATATAGTGTGTGTTGGATGTTTGTCTAACACGGTAAAGAGTGTATCAAATGTGGGTCCATTTTGGTGAATGAACACTATGGATTTTAATGTGTGTGGGCAACAAACCAGCTTCCCCTTTGGTGATCAATAAAGCTCATCCTATCCACAGTGGAAGGGATCCACGGGGTCACAGATGGGGTCAAAGCCCCCCCGGACATGTAAGATCTGGTGCGTATACTGTAGATCAGTTGAGGACAGTTGAGTTGATTTAGTTGTTGTCATAGCCTTCTGGATTCGATTTAGTTTGAGTCATATTAAATACATAGTATCGTGAGCTTTTGGACTGGTGTTGCTCGAACAAACCCCCCCCCCCCCCCCCCCAAAAGTGCTAATGTATAAAACCCCCTAAGGGTTCAACCAACTGTTGAAGACCCCTGTTGAGAACCCCTGGTCTACAATATCGACACATCAGTACAGCAAGAATTCAACACAGCCAGAGACATTAAATGACTTGAAGAGGTTCATTTCACTTACTGTAAAGTTGTCCATTCCATAATGATGCCAGGTTCACTCTTGTCAAGCTGGCGTGGTCAATCTTCTCCCCCATTTTGCACAACCCCTCACAGCCTTCAAAGGAGAAAAGAAAATTGCATTAAAAGAGCAAAACTGCCAATGTTATTATTTGAGCTGTGGCCCTCACTCGCTTAAGATGTTGATATTCATTTTGTATTCATCCATAGGACCCCAAATCACACCTTAGAAAGCACGAGTGTCTATTTCAAACAAAGTGTTTTTTGATTGCCTGAATTGCCTGTCATAATTTGACCCCCCTGTATTAGGATGTAGATATTCATTCATCAGCCCCACTGACAGTACGTAGTACCCCCGCCCAGAGAGGACTTATAGGGCCTTAGTCCTACTCCTCCTCCCAGCCAACACTCCCCACTGACAGGTAGTTACCCCCCCCTTTTGATTTACATCAAAAGGGCATGTGAGCTCAAACCCATAATTCAACATTTTGGTTTTAATTGTTCGCCATTTACTTCTGGAGTTGGACATGCTGGATTTAAAATAATTCTCTATCGATTTGGTGAGCAGCGCTGGGGAGCAGATTGATGAAAACCATCTTTAACTATAGTGTAATTCAGCTGGCCCGTTGTTGGGTGTGTGGCGCGCGGATCGAGCAGACAACAAATCCTGCCAAAGATTATAGGCCCACATCTAATCTGCTCTACAGGCCAGGCTAGACTGGCCAGGGGTGTAATTATGCTTCTGATATGATTTCTAATTAATTTTTCGATGCCTCATATCGCCGTCCCTAACCGACCCTAACCACCCACCAGCAAACAAATAGAGCTTTGTCCACCCTCTGGGTCTGAGCACACTTTAGATTCCATGCCAGATTCCCGGAAAAGCTTGCCCCAGCGGCATTCTGCCGCGTGGGTGGAGCTTCATTTCCATCCACCAGCTGTCTAAAAACCCGGAGATGACGCAAAACACAGCTTCCTTTGGCCGCACATGGAAGTTCAAGTGTGCCTATAGGCTGTCTGCAACCCCAGCAGCAGCAGTGCATTGTGGGGATGTTCATTAGTCATTTTAACATATTAAGACCTGAGGCCGATTCTACAAAAACCTATATTTCTATATCATCAGTTCTCAAAACAAAATGTCCTTTCATTTATAGGAATAGTGTTGAGTTTGTTTGTTTGACGAAAAATGTTTGTTTTTCTTTTTTCTATTTTTCACACAAAGTTCACCTAACTTTGATACTACAGGGAAAACATGCACATGTAGGAATTAAAAAATGTTCATGAATTAAAAACAAATTCAAACATGAAAGAAATAACAATAAAAACTTAAATAAATGAGAAAAATAAGAAATTTCATCACTTTAAAAAAAATAGTGGAAATAGAAGATCTACATTAGGCCTATAAGCTTATACAACACAAACACAATTTGACACATTGTAAGCTTTGCTATTTGTACTAGTTTGGGTAACAGGAGACATCAAATGTCTCTGTTGGGTTACGGGTAACGAGCTAAAAACGTTTGGGAATACATATGCACTGCTCTAGGCAATTTAAATATAGGACAGACACTATTGAGTGAGAGTTCACAGAAATGCTAATTTCAATGTCAATGGTCAATGTCCATGTCCAATTTAATATCTATTCCCTTGGCACTGGTTCTGGAAAATGGTCATATATCGCCTTATTTATCCAAATCGCTTTACATAATGTAGATGTAGATGTGCATTACATTCCCCCATTCACACACATATTATTCATACACCAATGGCGGAGGAAAAACCAGATTGCTGTTAGACTGTTGAGTGAGAAAACAATGTTGTACACTTCATTAAGCTAATCATCCGGGGACCCCCCAAAATATATTTTTGGGGGGCAGAGTTTTGGAACCACTGAGCTATATAGGATGGTGGTGTGGGTGAATCTGAAAGCCAGCATTCACTACATAATTAGAGACAAGCCTGACAGTCGCAGGAGTACAATCAGTCATGTCGTGCACCACAGCAGCCAGAAATGTGCTGCATTTATACAGTGGCACACTGACAGGCACAATGACAGGCAGGCAGAGATACTGTAGGGATTCATTCTCACAATGAAAGGACTGTGCCAGGAAATGATGACACATGACAGACACTACAGAGACACTCTCGCTCTCTGAATAATTCTTAACATTGAGTCTGGGCAGGAGAAGGCTTAAGCTTAAGCTTAAGTGTGTGTGTGTGTGTGTGTGTGTGTGTGTGTGTGTGTGTGTGTGTGTGTGTGTGTGTGTGTGTGAGTGTGTGTGTGAGTGAGTGAGAGAAAGAGAGAGAGAGAGAATACTGGGTCAGTGCTCCAGTTGGCAGCAGTTAGAAAGACCCTAACAGAACCACACTGCTATTGGCCTGGGGTTTCAGGCCATGAATGACCCAGCCTGGAAACCAGACAAATCTGTCAAAAAAAAAGTCCCTGGGGAGATTGGTCTGACACTCCTCAGTTTGAATTACATTATGCTCACCCCATAGTTGTGGATGACCAATCAGAGCCCACTATTCAAAGTGGGATTTTTTGTAGGCCTACATGTTTTAATCCGTTTGTAACCACCAAAGTTCCAGACTAATATCTATGCGGTAATATTGGTGTGGCCATAAGCCAGGCTATATGAATGACCCAGCCTTAAGATGGCTGCAGGCACATGGAGGAAAGCAATCTCGCACGCACACGCACGCACTCACGCACGCACGCACGCACACACACTGGGTGATAATTTGTTTTGGGTCACTATGCCTTTTAGCCCTGAAATTGCAGCCATTGTGAGTTGTGACACAGATTTATTCCATTTGCGAGCAACATTACAGTGTAGGTATATGGATACTTTACTGATCCCTGCAGGGACACCTGGTTGCCATGCTGCTGCTTTTTAAAGCCAGAAGTTTAATTTCTAGCTCTGGGAACTCAATTTATATTGTAAAATCAAGGACTCAAGGACCTCTGGGGGTCCCCGGAACCCACTTTGGGAACCACTGTAAGTATACGTAGGCGACATGGCACAGAGTCACGTTTACCGCCTGACCCAGAAAATAGAAGATCTGCAAGCTCACAACAACACCATTTTTGCCGAATGTTATACAACATTTTGGCCCCCCAAAAAAATGCAAATTCAATCACATCTCAGGACGAGTCCTTTTAGTGAGCCAGTACCGGATGGCAGCCGGAACGAAAGAGCGCCTTAAAAAGAAAAAGAAACGTACATGTAGTGTGCACTCGTTGTGATGAGCAGTTGGCTGAAGGTTCAAAGATTTGCGCCACATTGTCACGATTTTTCAAAAATAGCAATCTAGAAGCTCGTGGTGCGGAACTCGGTGCCGCGCTATGAACTTGTAGATCTGCACATTTTCAATAGCTAAAGTATAACATAATGCTTAAAACACCAAAAGGGGTTCCTGACCCGTCCTGAATGGGTTAAAGTACCAAAAGTCATTCAACTACTCAAGTACAGTACTTTACTGTAAATGTACTTTGGTTACTTTCCACCACTGATCATTTTGGCCCTTGTTGTGCGTCTATCTTTTCCATGTGAAGCGGTCCTGCGTTCGCCTTCACCAGCCCGTACGAATGTGTGTTGAATGTGAATGCTTGAATACCATGAGGTCACGCTGAAGTGATGCGGTTAAGTCACGATGGTGAGACGAGCGGGGCCATCGGCTGTGTGTTGCTGTGTGGTTTTCCTACATTTCCGGGAGCCGCGCCAGCGGGCACCGCATGTGGCGCTGCCCGCTTCATTTGACCAAACCCCATGAGCTCTTTCACTGGGCACGGGAGCCATGGCAACAGTAACTGGCTATGATCGGACCCCCCTATCCCCCCCCCCCCCCCCCCCAACCACCACCTCGATACACACACATATCACGCATGCGCACGCACACACGTGCACACACACACACGGTGTGGGGCCGTCAGAAGTGTGTGTGATTGACTTGTGGTCCCACGGCCTGAAGGGCCTTCTCACCAGTGAACCCTGTAGGCAGTATATAATCAAAGCAGGTCGAAACTGTATTATCAGCCACTCAATAACAGCACTAGGATCCACCGAGCGCCCACCCGCCCCCCACGGGCAGCACAAAACGGAAACAACGCTGCATGGCAGCCCTGAAGAGAAGGAGAAAAAAAAATCAAAACTGCTATCCGGTATAAGCTGGGAATATTGTGACAGTTCGTTTCCCTCGGGAGAGCAACTAGGATACGTGTGACAGCAAAGCTTTTTCACAGTTTGAGATTAAATGATCCTTTATTTTATTTTTATTTTTATTTTTTACTACTGGATGAATATTGAATACTGTACTTTTCTGGACATTTGAGGGCGCTTGTGTTGGAGGACGTGACGGACACACTAATGACCTTACCGGGTGCCTGGAAACATACATTTACAGGTAGGCTGTGATTCTTCTCGCTGTCCTTCAGTGTCCATCCACTGTGCAGGCGCTCTGCCATCAGGTTGGGGTCTAACAATACATGAACATATATGGGAGGTATTCAGAGATTACACACATGAAAGAGGTACGGAGGTTTGCTCTCTAAACTCAAGGCTTATACTATTTAGGGCAGATAGGTGTGAGAGGCCAGCATGAAAGTCCACAAACAACAAAAAGGCTTGCACGCTGAAAAACAAACATTGGGGCTTTTTGGATGCAAAAGTAGTCCTTCACTTACAAAAGTAACACAGTGAACTAAAGTGACACAGAGAGTGGACGTTGCAGTCCTGAGTCCATCATCAACACAGTGTTATGTGTCCTAAAAACAAAAATGCAGTGTGCGAGCCTTTTTTTATGTTTATAAATCCCACAGATGTCCTGTATATATTCTAGGCTTTAATTTGAAGTCAAAGTTTCTGCATTCAGGATCACATCAGTAATCATGTGTGCAAACAGTGATTGAACTGTCCTGGACTGTAAGATTGAACCATATAGTGGCTTTAATAACTGAGTGGCAATCTCCTTTAGTCGAAGTATTGCATACCGGCCCTATATTCCTAATTCAGACCCATACTTCATAACTTAATGCAAGACCTAACCTAACCCTATAAATCTCAAGGGCCGTGTACCAAAACAAAGGACAGCTTACTTTTATTTGGCACACATTCTGGGGTGAAACATTTAGAGGAAATAGCCAATCTCTACACGCTCACAACACGGTCACAGGTCTCCAGTCAAAATCAAACCATTATAGCCAATTGAACCAGAGCAATTTTCAGTGAAGAGTTTTGGTGTAGAGGGAAAGGGAGGGGACCATGGACAGATCCCTGGGCTGGGGGACCCCAGTCAACTAAGTATTGAGGGTTTAAGTGGTTAACTAGGGATTGATTGATTGATTGACTGATTGATTGATTTAATTTATTTGGTGATCAAATTCAATTTTTACAAAAATGTCTGCCACATACAAGCCAGCATGGCAATGACCCCTGATAATGATATAACTTAACTTTTATGATTTTACTCAAGTAAAATACATAAGCCTAAGTTTCACTTGTAACAGAGTTACAGATTTCTGTATTGTTTTGTTTGTGTTTTTGTAACTTAAAGTGATATTTCACTTAAAAAGAAACCTCATTTTATCATCTACTTAGGCTTATGTGAACACCCCAGACAGTATTCAGTATTTAGATATTTAATATTTATTTTAGCTGCCCTGCCCCCTTCCTATACAAACCCAGTAATACTTCAAACTATATTTTAACAATGATAGATGAATCAAAAACGCCCGTCCTCTTTACTGTTGATTGATAATGGCTGGGTTTCCCAAAGGACATCTGCGTAGGGAGTGGACGTGTGGTTCTTCTCAACAACACCCCCTTTCACTGTGAACATAGATATTCCGTGCATAGATGTGCCACGCAATGGTAGGCCTGAGGCCTGAATTAATTAGCTTGTATTGGTAACTTTGACTGCACAATAGCCTCCCATTTAACCTCCTTGTATAGGCCTATATTTATTAACCCACAATCAAATGTTATTCCATTTAATTCACTTGCACATGGCAATTTAATTTCTTTGATGCTGCGAATGGTTTTACTGCCACATGTCGACAGGTGTGTGTAGGCTAAAGAGGCTTTAGGGAAACAGGTTTGCTTCTCAATGTATTCATGCAGGAGGCCTTACGTGCGCAATGAGGACAGGTATGGCTGTGCTAGGTTGTCTATTTCTATGTAGTTGTGTTTGACGGCGGCCGTGATGATTAATTACTTTTTTTCATTTATTTTGAATAATTCAGTTTGATGTTTTAGTCTCCTCCGACCACCTCGTGGAGGAGTTTCCTTTCCAAAAGAATGACTAAAAATAAATTAAAACAGTGAATGAAAAACCACGCCCCCCTCACGTATTAGGAGGACAATATCAGTCACCAGAAATAAGGTTTGGTTTTTTCGATGAACCTATCATGATTGTATGAAGTTACAATGGGTTTGTATAGCAAGGGGGCGGCAGGTGAAATTCAAATCAAATATCTAAATACTGAATCAAGTAACTTAATAACTGTCTGGGGTGTTCACATAAGCCTTAGTAGATGAGCACCGTGACGCATGCAAATAAACACAACGTCTGGCCCCACACATACATACAGTACGTAACCGAGAAAATTCTGTTTTCTAACCTGCAGCTTATATTCCGTACCTGTCCATCGTTGTGAGTTCCTGAGTCCGGTAAAAGGAACCACCAGACTCTGGGGGTGGCGGGGGAGGGGAGCGGCCCCGACTGGACCACGAACGCAGAGGTATAACCCACGCGGTTCATCGTAGCGTCCAGAGGTCCTGACGGACGGAGACCCCGGTGGTCAGCTGACCCTGGTGGTGGACAACGACGACGGCCTCGCGATGGGGAAGAAGAAGACGACGGAACAGGGGAGCGCGGCCGTCGCCTTGAACTCTCCCGCGGTCAGGGAGGCCAAACCAGCGGGTTCCAAAGAGGATGTGGATCCGGCAGTGGTAACAGCAGCGCCCCCTATGGACGAAAGCAAGAAGACAAATAAAGAGGAGGATGTTCCGGACCGAGGCGGCTGGAAGGGCAGGTTCGACTTCCTGCTGTCGTGCGTGGGATACGCCATCGGCTTGGGGAACGTGTGGAGGTTCCCCTACCTGTGTGGGAAGAATGGTGGAGGTCAGTGAAGGGCAGTGGTGTAAAGCGATGGTTTTCAACCCCTATATATCAAGGTCCATTGTTTATTTATTTGATGACATTTAGCCTCTCAGACCAAAAACGAAATAATATTTTGTTGTCGTTGGGATGGGATGTTGGTACCATTAGGAGAGATAACAGGCAAAAACATACTTTTAACAATAATTTAACTCTTGAGATGGTGTAAAATAATTTTAAGGGTCCATTTTGCACACTCGAGATAAATATTTGGTTACCAACTCTCCATCATTTAGCTGTGGACCACCTGGAACCCCCTCAAGGACCACTGGTTCAAAACCACTGGTGTAAAGCAGCAAGTATGTAAATTTACTCTGTACACTTTTGAGGTTATTTTTTTTACTTTACTGGCGTTTTTCCAATTTTCAGTACTTTTACTACGTTTCAGACAGAGGTGGTTGGACCGTGTGTAAATGATGACAGTACTTTTTGAGTGGTGCTATAGCCACTCCTATAGACAGCAATGTGTGTCCGTATGCCTTTCCCTGTGTCCGAGAACGGAAATAGCGCTTGTTAATTGACCACCAAATGTCACTGCAGCCTAACTTGCGCGAGCACGCGTTAGGCACACACACACACACACACACACACACACACACACACACACACACACACACACACACACACACACACACACACACACACACACACACACACACACACACACACACACACACACACACACGAAAACTTAAATACTATAGTTACTTTGTAAACAATATGCATCAACCGCTTCAGCCATTTGATAAAAGCAAAGCCGCAAGATTACAATGCGTATAGCGATGTGACACATTGTGAACTTGTAGATCTGCTATTTAAAAATACACATATATATATATATATATATATATATATATATATATAAAGATTAAAAAGGAGTTTAACTACATTGCAGTTATTACTTAGGTAAAAATATGAATACTTTTTTCACCACTACACAATTGTCCTGTATACTGATTCCATACTGCATAACACTCTGGATTATAGATTGGAAAACCAATGTCATGATCTGTTGGTTTGCTCCAGATGACCTTGTTGCCGCACCACAACATATATCCGCTGTGAAAAGGGTTAAAAAAGCCTGGTTTGTACTATATAGACAAATCCTATATTCAAATTGCCTTCGGAGAGGACCACATCATCACGCTCATGTCACCATGACGCAGTCATAACCATATAACGACTTCCCCATGCCAGGGCCGATGTCCTGGCGTGACCCGTCCTGGCATTATTTATTTGTGTTGGAATTCACATAAGCGAATCTTAGATCACATCACAAAATTTCAGGGCCCCATTTGCAACTTGGCAGCACAGGCGAAAATAATTAGGGGTATTTTGGTTTAATTTTGGGGTACCCAGCCACGAGAAAGAGAGAGAGAGAGAGAGAGAGAGAGAGAGAGAGAGAGAGAGAGAGAGAGAGCTTTCCACAGCTACCCCACAGCACAGCATGCACTGTGGGGTGCACAGCAGAGCAGAAGCTCTCAATGTTTTAACCATAATACAACTAAATATACAATAACTAAACACAAATCTCACTTGAATTGGTTTGCAATACTTTACAATATAATCATTAAAAAAAGCCCCCGGGCTGCAGCCCACCCTAGTTCAATGGTAAATCCGGGCCTGAGCAATTTTGTCAGGTATATATGACTGTGTCGTTGGAGAAGAAAAAAAGCACAAAAAATATCGTACTCTTTGGATTACTTTGCAGTACTTTGTCACCGTCAGTTGATGCCAGTCAAATTGCCAGGGTGCTCGCTTCAATGCATCCCGTTGTGGGGGAGAGAATGAAAGCAAAACATACCTAAACACAAATTATTTTACACTTTTTCAGAAGATTGTCAGTGGCAAACCCTCATGATACGTATGTATTCATGTATTAATATAGCCTACTAATATAGCCTATTAATATAGCCTACTGCCAATTGTGACACTTGAGAAAGCACAAAATGGCTGTGAGGAGTGAGGACACACTGTTTTCAGTTGTTGATTAAAACATTAAGTAACTACACTATAAACCAGGGGTCCCGCCTCCTCAGAGTAACTACAGGGGGTCTGCCAAATATATGTGTGATGGGGAGCATTAGCCGAATAATTGCAGCTCACAATTCCGGCACAACTGGTACCGCAATTAATTGTGAGCTTGTAGATGCGCTATATTTGGAGAGTTGGTGCAGAGGAATAAACTGTCTAGTATAAACATTAACATGAATCCAAGAAAAGATAATGCATGTCAAACAAGTCTATTGCTGCCTACGAAATTAAATCTATGAAAAAGTTGCAATGAAATCTGTAACATGTAGTGGGGGATCCCTGACAGTATGACTTAACTACCATACACACTTTTTAAAGGCCCAAGCAGTCCTGGAAGTACTTGGTCCACCAAGCAGTCCTGAAAGGACTTGGTCCTTTAAAGTATTTGCTGTTTTTTTTCTTCTTCTCCTTCTGCCAAAAATATCAGTTCTGGCTGAACCGTGCAGTCGGAAATTTGGAGATATGGTAGAGGGCCATGCCAAACAGTGAGGATGCGAAGCCCACAACCATTGGCCAAAGGGTGGCGCTATAGCACTCAAATGAAAATGCAAACTTTGACCACACATAGCTCATGAACCGTTTGACCGTCAGCAATGAATCTTCGATTAAGGCAACAAGGTGCCCTTTCTTCACTTGTGCACCTGCCCCTCTTCACGGTTCACCCAACAATCAGGGTGTCTTTTTACGAATACGTGGCCCAAATACCGCAAGGTTAAACTCTGCTAATAAACAAACTGCAACGATTTACTTTCAAACACTGACATTATGTGATTTCTACATAATTGTCACATATCTCAGCAGGTCACCAACTTCACCGTAACACCGCCATGCTGGAGTGACCGAGTGTGACTGAGCGAGTGGCGGAGATTTTGGGTATTGGGGTATTTGGCTCCAGACTTACCAAACTGTTCCTTCCTTCCTTCCTTCCCTGGTCATGTGACACAGGGGCGTTCCTGATCCCGTACTTCCTGACCCTAGTGTTTGCTGGGATCCCTCTCTTCCTGCTGGAGACCTCCCTGGGTCAGTTCACCTCCGTGGGGGGTCTGGGGGTGTGGCGGCTCATTCCTATGATGAAAGGTGAGAGGTTTCTTTCTTTTTATTTTATTTCCATTGATTGATTGAATACTTCATTAAGATTTTTTGCAAAAAGTGCAGATGTACGGTTGTACAATTATTGTACACACACACGCACACGCGCGCACAAAATCATAGTAGTAAAGGTATAGCCTATTTGCAGAAAAACATTGGAAGGAAGACTTGCAAATTACAGACAGACCGTGCTCTGAATGCATTGGTCTGCTCTGTTGTCGTTCGTTTATTCAGTGCACTCGGTGTGTTGTCGTTCGAAAATCCAGTGCGCTGCGCACCGGGTGTGCCGAGTGCCCGCACTGAGCGACCCTACCCTGAAGCTGGGGTCGTCCGGTGTGAATGCGTCACAGCTGTGGTCGTTCGTAAATAAGGCACACTGAACGCACTCTGTGACGTCACCGTCCACCACACTCAACAAACTGACCACATTCCCGGTGCGCATTTCCGAACGCACCCTGAGAGTGTCCAGACTGGGACACGCATGTTTAGAAATCTGATATTGTTATGATTAGATTGACTATATCTGCTTGACCCGGGTCATACTATGTGTAGAATCACACTCATCTGCGTAAGCAGCAAATACTGTATTCGGTGATGACCATCAACTACTTTATCAGATAGACTGACGTCTGTGCTCAATGATTTTCATGTCTCGTGGAAAAGATGCCTGATCTAAACAAACAAATAAACAAACAATGACAATTGTTTGACCATTTTTTATAGTATAGTTTGTTTTAGAGGCATTAAAAGGTCTTAAAAGGCCTTACATCGTCACTATAGAAATTACTATACGATACTGTATGTTGGTTTGCTCACTGTTGAGCGGAAAAACAATGTTGCACATTAAGATCTGGGGACCCTCCAAAATCATTTGGGGACCCCTGTGGGGGTCTCTCTCTCTCTCTCTCTCTGCAGGTGTCGGCATGGCGTCGGTGATTCTGTCCTTCTGGCTGAATATATATTATATTATCATCATTGCTTGGGCTCTCTACTATCTGTTCAACTCCTTTGGATCAGTACGTTACTCATTATATTCTAATATGCATTGTTGCTGTCTGGTAGAAACCTCTTATCTCCACACAAAAGTAGCAGTTCGCTCTGTGTTTCAAGCTTGTAGATCTGCTACTTTTTTTACCATTTCTGAAGTGTGGGTTGTACATTCGACCACAGTTTGGAAGAGGCATTCTTAGTCCTAAAGTACCAATGTCTTAAGGATGCTATATGGCTTGATTACAAATGTAAACTGCTTGTGTTCATATTTGGAAGCCTCGGTAATGTCCATAAATGAGTGGTGAAAGGCCTACAGATTGCAGGAATCACAAGAAGCCAAGACGCATTGTCTAAATTCTGTTCAGTGTCTGTGAAAATTGGCAGTCGCCAGCCACACACGATGCTTCCTGTGTCTGTGATCTGTAACCTGAAACACTTATTGTTGAGTTTCCCAAGTGTGTGCATCGACTTGTTAAATGTGAACGCAAATAACAATGTTAAATGTGTGTGCGTGTGTGTGTGTGTGTGTGTGTGTGTGTGTGTGTGTGTGTGTGTAGGAACTACCGTGGCAGAGCTGTGATAACCCCTGGAACACAGAAAAATGTTTTTGCAACTACAGTCTGACAGACACCACCAACCTGACCAGCGCTGTCACCGAATTCTGGGAGTAAGTAGGACACGTTGTAGATTGTAGAGCTTGTAGATTGGCAGTTTTTCGGCCTAAAACTTACGTTTAAAAAGTATAGTAATAGCCTATAAACTGCAACCGAAATGTTCGCACTAAAATACACTCGCTGGGCAAGACCTATATGCTGTGTAGACGGTATCATTTGTTTTGGGCGGAAGTTACGGGATTTCGGCGAAAGTACCGCTCAAGGAAATGACAAATCAGTTTACATTCTCCGTGGTCGAAAGAATATCGTATCTGGGGGAAATGCATCTGACGGATGTTCAGGCTGACATTTTCGCCGATACCGTCTCTGCCTTAGGTTGTGACCATGCAGGCTTTTCTCTTCGCAGGTGAGTAAGCCTGGGACCGAGGCTACACTCGCCCCCACTTTCTTCCGCAGACCACTCGCCCCCAGCGGTTCTTGTATAGAGAGTATGTGTCATTTTTCCAGCGGGACACGCCACCCTAAGTGGCAAAACATTGAGCAGCATGGAGCATTGGAGTTTGGAAGCCCTCGTTGGAAATGACTCAGCGGTCCTGCGTACCTCCTGTTTCTAAATAGAGCATTGCAGTCCCGCCCCCTTTCATGACGATGACAGGCCCGGAAAATAATTCCCCATTCATTTTTCCCATAGACGTTTCAAAAAATATTTATTTAAAGACCTTTTAAGCCTCGGACAAAGCCAACTGTTGTTGTGACAAACCATGACAATAAACACAACATTTTGGGCCGATCAAATAGAAGAACAAAAGGGCAGGATACAACACTTTTCTTTTAAACGTCCATGGGAAAAAATGAACAGGGAATTGTCTTCCGGGCCTGTCGTCGTCATGAAAGGGGACGGGACTGCGACTCTCTATTGCACATAATGCAGGAGGCAGCAGGACATTGTGTTATTGAAAACAAGCTCTTCCAAACACTGACACAATCACCTGCATGAAATGTATTGACAGAAAGTAGCTCATAACATGTCTACGGTGGATTTTTATGAAACAAAATCTTTGCAGATAGAAAGAGGATAATTCAAGCTTTCCATATAGCTGCAATGTTGGTGAGTTTAACGTTGTTAAATACAATCAGACTTTTCTGTTTGGCTGTATGGGCTGTCAAGGCCAAAATGTTTTTTGGTACTCAGTAGGCGTTCCTGCATAATTTCCGGGTACGAGGATTTTAGGAATAATATTAGGTTTAGACCTACTGTTACTGAGGCTACGTTTAGAAATACTTTGTGGGGACTGAGGTCGTCGGATGTGTGTGTGTGTGTGTGTGTGTGTGTGTGTGTGTGTGTGTGTGTGTGTGTGTGTGTGTGTCTGTGCGTACGTGTCCAGGCGGAACATGCACCAGCTGTCCAGCGGTCTGGAGGAGCCAGGAGAGGTGCGGTGGCCCCTGGCCGGGACGCTGTTCCTGGCCTGGATCCTGGTCTACTTCTCCATCTGGAAGGGAGTGGAGTGGACAGGGAAGGTCAGAATCTCTCTCTCTCTCTGAATTAATTAATGAATGGATTTGGTGATTATAGCCCCGTCACAAGTATTACATAATCACAATTATTTGAGATAATCACAATTATTTTGCACAATCATCATAATAGTTTCCATGCTGAATTATTTCCCCCAAACAGTAGAAAAAGCAGCTATATAAGCTTGCAACACATCATGACGTTATGCATTGTAAGCTGGTAGATTTTGGCTATTTTTTGTAGTATTTAAGTATTACATTATTAAATATGTCAGCAATTTCTTTGTATATGTAAAAAAAAATATGAAGCTTAAAAGGCAAACTTGAAATTACATTTGAATCCCAGTGTTCAAAGGCAAAAACACTGAAGATTATTACACACACATTTCGCTGCTGTCGGGAGGAAACCACCTAACTCAATTTTGTAGTTTTAAAAAAAAAAAATGTTATTTTTGCATAAATCAGTGCTAGTGAACACCCTTTACGTCTGTGTGTTGGTTAAAAAATATAGAACCAATGGAAAGTATTAAACAGTGCTTCGGACAAAACCTCTTCTTACCTCCATTGAACCCTCAAACCGTCTGCTAAAGCAGCTAACTTTGATGAGGCAATATTGCTTTGTTTTCCTGAAAAATTAATTAATTTTTTAATTTTCTGAAAAATGAATATTTTGCAGCAGAGATATATAAAGCACAGGACACATGACGTGACTAGAAGATATTAGACACGGAAAGGAAAATAATGTGTGAGAACAAAACAATGAACATGCATACAGTATATGGTATCATTGATTGATCCGATAGTAGTTGTAGTAAATGGAGAAAACGCATGCTTCTACACACGTATGAACTGGGTCAAGCGGATAAAGGTCAGTCTAATAACATAACAGTGATAAAAGGATCGAGCATGTCAGCAACTTCCACAACATACACGCAGCACACACATGATATCACCCAGTATAGAAACAACTTACACAACATACACGCAGCACACACATGATATCACCCAGTATAGAAACACAATAAAGAGGCTTGTTTCCACTTTGGTCTAAAAATAAAACACACATCAGTCACGTCATAAAAAATATGTTGATTCTGTGATTTAACTTTTCATTAAAGCGCAAAATGAAGGGTATTTATTAAATAGTATAGTATCATATCATTGAATATTTAAAAAAATAGCGGCTTGTGCATCTGCTATTTTAGATTTATTTATTTTATTTAAACATCTTGAATAATGTTGCATTTTTGAGGAAGCTGATTGAGAAGGTAATTGTAGAATCGGCCTCAGGTCTTAATGGGATAATAGAGAAGCATTATTAACTAAATAAAAAAAAAGAAAATCAGTTTTCCTCCTCTCCTGAACAGTCTTGACGCCATGACTGTCTCTGTATCAAAAAGAGTCACGTTATGGTCATGCCAGGGGTAACGGACTAACTAACGGGAAATTAACGTTTTCATAGTAAATGTGACCTGCGGTCGCAAAAACTAAAATCAATATGTTGCAGCGATTTACATTTTTTACAGCCGTGTTCTTCAAGCAAGACATGCAGCGAGGATAATTGGATATTAATGTTTGTGTGTGTGCTGAAAGCAGAGAATAGAAAATATTCCCCAAGGCCCTGGCCTTGATGGACATTAGCAATTAAATGTAACCGTTATGCTTCAAAGCCAGGAGTTATGCTGAACAAGCTCTGTGAAGCAAGGCATCATTGAAAATATTTTATAAACTGGCTACGTTTTTTTGTTTTCTTTCCTTCACTCATCTCTCCGGAATATAGATTCGCTCCCTGGTGTGAATGTTTCTGGATCTCTCCATTATGTCAGGTGGTGTACTTCTGTCTTTCTCTCCATTATGTCAGTTGCACACCGCGCAGACGAACAGTCTGGTGAGACGTAAGAGGACACTAGGCAGGAGGCAAACCATAGTCCTAGAGACCTCTCAGTGCCTGCTATCCCCCAAGAATGCACAAGGCAGAGAGAACTTCCTGTTCGTTCTGGCAGGAGAGAAATGACAGTGGGCGGGTCCGTGGGGGGGTGCCCTGGGCACGGCGGTCACTGGGGTGTGGTCAGCACTGGTTTACTGCAACTGGCCGGCAGGTTTCTCGCTTCCCTGTTGGCCAGGTGTGGCCCGGCCTCTCTCCCAGTGCTGGTTGCGTCTCGGTGATGGCTGTGTGCAGGGTGCCCCTCCGTGGACTTGTCTATAGCTGGAAGCCTGGAGGAGAGGGGCAGTGACTTGGCCAATCACTGCTGACCCGCCAACTGGAGAGTGCAGTGGTTGAGGGTTGAAACACTCTAAGAAGGTTGGAGACCACCAGGCCAAGGCTTCAGCCATTAGGAATGGATTACATTCGCATCTTTGATGTATTTACAAACAAAACGGTGGTGTACTTCTGTCTTTCTCTCCATTATGTCAGGTGGTGTACTTCTGTCTTTCTCTCCATTATGTCAGGTGGTGTACTTCTGTCTTTCTCTCCATTATGTCAGGTGGTGTACTTCTGTCTTTCTCTCCATTATGTCAGGTGGTGTACTTCTGTCTTTCTCTCCATTATGTCAGGTGGTGTACTTCTGTCTTTCTCTCCATTATGTCAGGTGGTGTACTTCTCGGCTACCTACCCCTACTTCATGCTGATCATTCTGTTCGTCCGCGGGGTCACTCTGCCCGGAGCGATAGACGGCATTAAATTCTACATCACACCAGACTTCAATAAGCTCGTCAAATCCGAGGTAAGCGCACACGCACACACTCTCTATTAGCCTGGGCAGCATTCCTTTTCGGTCTTACTGATCCGGTCGGGATAACGATATCACGACGATATCATGTCATGTTGTAGTCATGGTTTTGTAGTCATCAGGCAGGAACTATCAATCTGGAACCTCCTTTCCCTCAAACCGATTTCTCAATAAAAGCTGCAGGCTATGAGAGAACGAGTCACGCTTTTATTGTTCTCCTTCCGGTTAGACTAGGGAAGGGCGTTCCAGATTGATGGTTCCTGCCTGATGACTACAAAATAATGACTACAACATGACGTAACTAACGATATAATCCGCTACAGACCGGTTCACACAGAAATTTTGTAACACAGACCAGGCTTTCCTCAGAGGTGGAAGGCCTGGTGACGCGAGGTTAACTCTCTATCAATTATACACACCAAGAAGCCTTGAATACATGGATATTCTTTAGTTTTTCTCACATTCCTCTGCCAATAGGAATCTCAGCCAGTCATCAAATGATTGGCTTAGGTATGCGACGGAAAACAAAACATCTCCAACAATTCCATGCATCTTCGCTTCATGGGGTGTGCAATTGATAGACAATAAGTCGTTTAATAACTCATTTTGTAGAAGGGTGGAAGTTCACGATATATAGAGCAAAATCGTTTTTGTTTGCGTCCTGTCAGGTGTGGCTGGATGCCGCCACGCAGATCTTCTTCTCCTACGGCCTGGGTCTGGGGTCTCTCATCGCCCTGGGAAGCTACAACACCTACCACAACGATGTGTACAAGTATGTACACAACACAACACAACACCTACCACAATGATGTGTACAAGTATGTACACGACACAACACCTACCACAATGATGTGTACAAGTATGGGTGTTTTAACAATTCCGGGTCCATTTGTACACTCTCAGAGAACCACCAGTGTTGTAATTGTATAGCAGATGTGAAGTCCACATACTGTATCAGCTCTGACGGCTGTGATAAAACCGATTCCGGAAACGGTTGCAAAATGTGATTCTGGTAGCTTATTTTTTAACCCTACAACCACACCGATGGTACAAGTAGAAACACAACACAACACAAATATGTCCGTGGCAAGACTTGGTCTTGTCCGTGGCAAATTATAGATTACTTTTTTTTTACACACCATAATAATGTTCCTATTTTGATCATAAGTACTGAATGTCAAGTCTCCAGATGTTCTGTTTCGTCTGTTTTGGCAGAGTAATACCTTACTTAGTAGTACCTTACTTTAACTTGTTACTGGTTAAAGTAATATTACAGTAATATATTACTAGTAGCTAGCTTGTTACTGCCCGACACTGCTTACAAGTAGTTTAACAAACCTATCATTGCTATAATCTATTATTGCGCCTTGCTTCCCATTCTGGGTGGGAACCCCTTTTGGTGTTTTAACTAAGCAACTAAGCAAAAATATCAGATCTACAAGCTACGAGCTTGTAGGTCTGCTATTTTTGAAAAATCATGGAAATACGGCAACAAATCTTTGAATATATATTCTTTCAGAATACTTTTTTTTAATTTCGACGTCAGGCCTAAATGGGTTAACTTGTTACTGGTCAAAGTAATATTACAGTAATATATTACTAGTAGCTACAGTATAGCTTGTTACTGCCCAACACTGCTTACAAGTAGTAGTTTAACAAACCTATTATTGCGCCTTGCTTCCCTTCGGTCGTGCGGTTTCATCTGGCTCATGTTTCTCCTCCTCCTCCTCCTCCTCTCACCACGCAGGGACTCCATCATCGTGTGTTGCATCAACTCGTGCACCAGCATGTTCGCAGGCTTCGTCATCTTCTCCATCGTCGGCTTCATGTCGTACATCACAAAGAAACCCGTGCAGGAATTGGCGGCCTCAGGTGCTGCACACAGCACAATCCAGTGTTGATTTTGATTTTAGTTTTTGGGTCATACCGTAGTCTCTTGAATAGTTTTAATTTTAGTTTTAGGTCACCCGGAATGTTTTTAGTGTTAGTCTAATTTTAGTCGAGTAAATCTACAGTTGATTTAGTCGACTAAAATGATGCCGTCGTAATGACTGATTTTACACTCATAGGCCCTCATTTATCAACCGTGCGTACGCCAAAATATGGGTGCACGCCGAAATTACCGACATTTTTGACATTTACCATTTCCGCCAAAGCTTGAAATTGAACGTGACAACGTTCAATTTCCACGTTTGCTCCTCAGCTGGCGTACGCATGTTTTTCTGTCGCAGAACGGCGGAGCAGCATTGTTTGACCAGCTGAGAGGCTGCCAAAGGCATCGAAACATATGTATTCACTCCTAAAATGTTAATATAAAACTGTATGTATATGGGCTACATGTAAAAAAAGAAAAAGAAAAAGGAATGGACCTACAAGATGTGTCTTTGTGTCATATTAAATTTATAGGAGCTTTCCAACTTTACAATTAAAATCGCACTTGATTTAAGCCATTTAAACAGTGTTTTGCATGAGCGCATACATGCGAGGATTTGGGCTGTCTGTGCTGGAATATTTCCATGACGTTGGAAAGTATAGCCTATAGTGCAGTGCTGCCTGCAGCTGCGGAGAGTCCCAACATGCATGGGTAGCCTATATACTGTAGCCTAATCTACAGGCCGATGTCTTTCTGGAGTTACATGTGCAATCTCCTCCTCGTTTAATAAACCCGACGCGTCGCTCGAATGCCAAATGTACCGCCAGCGCAAGTGGGAACCGCATCGGAGATGTAGGCTACCCAGCCAGCCCACCACCACCACTCCTCCAGTGCCAGCCACATGGGCTACGGTTTTAGCTGCACATTCATATATTGACAGTTGAGTTGAGTTGACAGCCTATCCACTGCAGCGACTAGCGACTGTGAGGCAATCTAAATAGACTGTCGAACGTGCATGGTCAGTTGATCACGGTGTCACGGACAGACAGACAGGCAGACAGGACAGGATCAGGATCGAGGAGCAGCACCTATGCAAAACAGCAGCGTGTGTGTGTGTGTGTGTGTGTGTGTGTGAGCGCGCGCGCGCGCCTATTTGTTATTTAATTCATGGTTCACAGGTTCAGGTTTTCGTTCACTAATAGATCTTGTTGTATATTAAATTAAAAATACTTTAATAATTTAATATAACTGTACAACTAACAACACACAGTGACAGTTGCTTGCAAATTGCGATATGTGCGTCAGCGTGCGTGCGGGGGGGGTGAGGCGGGCAGCAAGGGGGAAGCGAAGCGAGAGGAGAAACAGACCTACAGCTTTATTTAATTCACGCAGGTTTATTTATTTAAGATACAACAAGTTGCAAGTTGCGTGTGCGTGCGTGCGTCTGTGTGTGTATGAGAGAGGTGGGTGAGGGGCAGCAATAAGGCACGGGAGAAACTTTTTTACATGGTTTCCATGGTTCCCACAGGTCGTACTTCATGTGTTCAGTCGCAAAAACGAGGGCGAGGCTTGATTTCATAGGGCGTGCCAGATAGATTTCAGCCGTCACATTTATTAACGTCAGAACGAAATTAAGGAAGGATCAGCTGTTTGCGATCACTTTATAAATGCCGTGGCGACGTGGGTGTACTACGAAACCTGCACTCAAATCTGTGGCAGATTTTACACTCAATTGATAAATGAGGGCCATACATTACACAATTACACTTATACTAGATCTCTTGTCCACTAGTCCCTTCCTAACATTTTAGTCTAGTTTGTATTTGTTGACGAAATTGTCAGTATATTCAGCCTTAGTTTTAGTCGTCGTAGCTTAGTTTTCATTTAGCTTCCATTTTGTTTTCATCAGTGAAAAAAGGTATTTTTCGAATTAGTTTGACGGAATCAACACTGTGGTCAACCCCATCATGATGTGTGTGTGATCCACTCTGTATTCACAATCATGTCACTTATTCGTATCCGGAGCGCGCGCGTGTGTTTTGAAACACACAACACGCTAAAGTTTAAATTTGCATGTGCACCTCTGTGCATGTGTGTGTGTGTGTGTGTGTGTGTGACCTGCAGGTCCTGGGCTGGCGTTCCTCGCGTACCCGCAGGCGGTCACCCAGCTGCCCATGTCCTCTCTGTGGGCCATCCTCTTCTTCTCCATGCTGATGATGCTGGGACTGGACAGCCAGGCAAGACACACGCACGCACGCACGCACGCACGCACGCACGCACGCACGCACACACGCACGCACGCACGCACGCACACACGCACACACGCACGCACACACACAAAAACTTTATTTATTAGTTACTTTCATTTAGATTTTCATTTTAATTAGAAAACATACATTAACCACTTCAACCTATATACATTTCGACCATTTGAAAATAGCAGATCTACAAGCTCACAATGCATCGTATCGTGTGTGTGTGTGTGTGTGTGTGTTTCAGTTCTGCACGGTGGAGGGCTTCGTCACAGCGCTGATGGACGAGTTCCCCATGGTTCTGAGGAAGAGGAAGAAGCTCTTCATCCTGGTGGTCTGCCTCGTCTCCTTCATCATCGGCTTCTCCAACATCACACAGGTTGGCTACTGCTGTGACATCACTGCTGTGACATCACTGCTGTGACATCACTGCTGTGACATCACTGCTGTGACATCACTGATGTGACATCACTGCTGTGACATCACTGCTGTGACATCACTGCTGTGACATCACTGCTGTGACATCACTGCTGTGACATCACTGCTGTGACATCACTGATGTGACATCGCTGCTGTGACATCACTGCTGTGACATCATTTATGTGACATCACTGCTGGTGTGACATCACACAGGTACTGCTGGTGTGACATCACACAGGTACTGCTGTGACATCACACCGGCATTGCTGTCAGTGCTGTGACATCACACAGGTACTGCTGTCAGTGCGGTGACATCACACAGGTCCAGCTGTGACATCACACAGGGAATGATGTTGGGATGCACACGCAGATTAGACACACCAACGTACCGACGTGCGGAAACAACGGTCGGACATGCGGTCGGACATGCGCTGCTCCGTGCTTGTGGTTAGGGTTAGAGGTATAGGTTGTTGGTCTAATGACAGTCGGACCAATACGTCTAAACTAAAGCCTGTACCCCTGACGTGACATCACACATCAACAACACTGGTGTGATGTTGATCAAACTAAATGTAATGCCTACAATTCCAACAAGTACTTGTCATGGTTGGGGCGGTCCCCAGCCGGGGGGCGTGGCCTGAAAGTTATAACAACCCTTGCCATATTGAAATGGTTTGTTTCCGATTACATAATTGAAAATAAAACAGAATACTAACTAAAAATTGATCAAATCTGCTTTCAAACATGAATATGATAATGGGACTGTTGGGAACATAAGAAGCTTAATGCGTTCTCAGTTTGCACTGCGTCTCAATTTGTAAAGTGTGTGTGTGTGTGTGTGTGTGTGTGTGTGTGTGTGTGTGTGTGTGGCTTTGACAGCCAAATCCAATATGCCGATATTTCGGGTGTCTTGAAAATGAAGATCTATACACAAATTATACTATATTTTTGTGGTGGATTCAGTTAAAACATTTAAAATATGATGTGTGTATATGTGTGTATACTTTCTTATGTAACTGATATGTATAACACACACACACACACACACACACACACACACACACACACACACACACACACACACACACACACACACACACACACACACACACACACACACACACACACACACACACACACACACACACACACACACACACACACACACACACACCTTCCTGCAGGCACAAGGGAACAGCTCTCCCCACGCTTCATTACATGTTGATAAATGGATTCCATAAAATCTCATGGTGTCTTCGTTCATGCATAATTCATGGCCATAACGAGAGAGCGAGAGAGAGAGAGAGAGAGCTGTAATATAACCCATGAGATCTGACACCAGCGTGTGTGTGTGTGTGTGTGTGTGTGTGTGTTGTCTCTCCCCATGGTGCGCAGGGCGGGCTGTACGTGTTCAAACTGTTTGATTACTACTCTGCCAGTGGGATGTGTCTCCTCTACCTCGTGTTCTTCGAGACCACCGCCATAGCCTGGCTGTACGGTGAGGAGAGAACGTTGTTCTAATCTGTATCCATCCTGCTGCTTTCATAAGCAGAACCCCAAAAATGACATGTTCTATCGATTACACAGTGGTGGAAAAAAAGGATAGATAAGAGGTTTCTGCCCGACTTCTTGACTATTTAATTAATTGCAGGTATTATTGTAATCGTTCTAATGAATACAACGATCGATGAGAAAAATAAGTAATAGTTGCATCTTGCCTATAGCCTACTTCTATAGAGCGTCGCAGTCCCGCCACCTTTCATGACGACGCCAGGCCCAGGAAATAGTTTCCAATGCATTTTTCCCATAGACATTTCAAAACGTATTTATTTAAAGACCGTCGTACAAAGCCAACTCTTGTCGTGACAAATCATGACAACAAACACAATATTTTTGACCAAACAAATAATTACAAAGAAGAAAAAAAGTGTTGTAACCTGAAGTTTTCTTCTTCTTTCTAATTATTTGTTCAGCCCGAAATTTTTTGTTTGTTGTCATGATTTGTCACGACAAGAGTTGGCTTTGTCCGCGGCGTAAACGTCTTTAAATAAATACTTTCTGAAAAGTCTATGAGGAAAATGAACAGGGATTTATTTTCCGGGTCTCTCGAGGGGGCGGGACTGCGACGCTCTATAGGCAAGTCATGTCATCTCCTCGTGTGCGTCTGGTCTCTCGGTCTACCTGTGCTGTGTAGGAGCGGAGAGGTTCTACAACGACATCGAGGATATGATCGGTTACCGTCCCTGTGGCTGGTGGAAGCTGTGCTGGAAGTACTTCACTCCCCTGATCTGCCTGGTATGTACAGTAGGAGTAGAGAAATAAGCAACCAGCTATACGAAAACAAGCCCCACAAAAAGTGACTTCATAAGCCACTATTATGAGCACTGTAAAGAAACGGGTAGTATACGGGGTCCATGACAAATGTCTTCAGATAGGGATACGTGGACAATTAAACAACAGGTCGTTTCGAGGAAGCAATCTGATTGGTTGACACAGCTTTCTAGCCGTGCTTTAACCACAATATTGGAACGGCTTATAATCAAAACAAATAATTCAGCCTTTCTCCCAGAGTGCAGCAGACTCGTTGGCTATAGGCTAACTAGTTTAATGGGACATTTGTGGTCGTAGTGGCTATACATCTGTCATTAAAAAATATAATTTTTCAGCAATGATCTAAGTTTTAAGGGTAACTGTTGTATAATCGCAATATTACACTCAAGGGATGATCTTTATCGTCATTAATGCACTTCTGCGATGCCTTTCGGAGTTCCTGCGGCACCACAGGCGTGCATTAATGGCGATGATGATAAAGAACACCCTCTTGTGTAATATTACTTAGCCTTATGCATTTGGGGGTTTCCTTGGCATGACAATGCTTGAGAACGTCATTAGGACGCATGAATGAAGCTCAAAGTAAGCAACTACACTTTAGAAAGCCCCCCCCCCCAAAACCTGCAACTATTTACAAGAAACTATAGAAAAGCAAGCCCATAGTCGCATAGTAATAAGCTGACATGGCAACACTGGGCAGGGTAGGAACCATCTGGCCAGTCGATAGAGCCCTCTTATCAAATTAACCTCCATGGCGATCACATCTCTCATCTAGCCTATACGGCCCTGACTGATATAACAGCTTCACTGTATCACTTAAGCGGATCATTGGCATCACGTCTCACTCTCTATGGAGATCAATCTGTGACGGCACCATTAGTCACATCAACACCAATGGATTAAGATGGCCGATAGTTATGAAGCGCGTATAAATTCATTCATGAGTCCTCCAGGTTACACTATATCAAATTGTCAGTGTAGAGTGGAAACCTTGTGTGTGTCCAAAACAATTATACTTTTCAGGATGTGGAACAAAGGAGAACCTGTGTTAAAATGGATCCAGCATATCTAGTCACAAGCAGGTAATTTAGTGACTGACAAGTTACAACACAGCCGTGTGTGGGGAGGAATGAATTGGCATAACGACTGAATTGGGGTCGGAGATAATAAAAAAGCTTCTAGACAGCAACGATATGGAGATTTCTCTATAGACATTGACAACATCAGTTGCCTCTATGTTGATCAGATAAGATGACTGATGTTTAAACTGCTCATGAGTCCACCAAGTTTTATCACATTTCACTGCCCTGTTGCTGAGGTTCATTAGTTGTGACTGAATTGATTGCCGAGTTGATTTACAATGCCAACTTATTTACCTTTTCTACTTAAGCCGTATATTGTCATTGATTTAAAAATAAATTTACATTAAAGAAAGCTATATCACCGGAATGTTATT
Source organism: Protomyctophum bolini (assembly GCF_963924005.1). NCBI lineage: Eukaryota > Metazoa > Chordata > Actinopteri > Myctophiformes > Myctophidae > Protomyctophum > Protomyctophum bolini. The sequence continues at coordinate 12,844,640 of NC_137884.1, forward strand.
AGGCCTATAGCTATTCTGCCATGATGACGTACCGCTTATACCCAGTCTATTGTTTTACTGGCTAATTGGACAGAGATCAATGGCCCTATAGTTTATAAATGTCGGTTTCTGTGCAGCACTGAAATATACTCAAATATACTAACTGGTACCAAAAAGAGAGAACACATAACCCCGTGTTGGCCTCCCTTCACTGGCTCCCGGTTTCTTTTAGAATCGATTTTAAAGTCGACCTCTTATTTACTTTTAAATGTTTAAATGGGCTGGCCCCCCGTTCGTGAAACCCTACACCCCAGCTAGAGCTCTGCGCTCCGCTGATCAGGCACTGCTAGAGGGCCGAATAACCAAGAAGAGCACTAGGGGCGCACCCTTTCGCGGCTGCAGCTCCCAGGCTCTGGAAGAGCTTGCCCCTTCATATTCGATCTGCCCCATCTATTCATGTTTTTAAGTCTCACCTTAAGACTCATCTTTTCTCCCTGGCTTTCAATCCCTCTTGAGTCCATTTTAGGTTTTCCTTTATCTTAGCTCTTTTTTTTTTGTTGCTTATTTTAACCTTTCATGCATAATTTCTGATTGTGTTTCTCGTTTACATTCTGTGTTCTCTTGCCTGTCTCCGTTTTGCCACTGATCTGTACAGCACTTTGGTCAACCTTGGTTGTTTTAAAACGTGCTTTATAAATAAAGTTTGATTTGATTTGATTTTAATATACGGCCAACATGTTTGCACATGATGCTCACTAAATCAATGTGCAGACCCAGTAGCCTACGTTCATTGTATTGTATCTTAAAGGATACACTTTTGCCTTGCAGTGCTGATTTCGTTGACTAAAACTAAATTACAGAAAAACTAGACTACAATTAGTAGTAGTTAGTGGGGGGGGGGGGGGGGGGGAGGGGGGATTATAGTGGAGAAGAAATCCAGTAGAACTAAAAGACAACTTTATGTTTGATTGTGCTTGGGTGCTCTGAAAACGATCTACAAGCTCGTCGATTGGCTATTTTCAGCACGCAACCAAGAGTAAAATCAGGCATTATACGGCTCCACCAAGTTCCGACAAAATATATGTTTTTAAATCAACTGTATTTAGTCGGCTAAAACTGGACCAAAGCTAAAATATGATGACCAAAATGGGACTAAAACTAAACAAATTTTGACTCAAAAGGCTATGACTAAAACCAACTCAAAATGTGGTTTTCTTATTCGTTTTCTTCATGCCTTTTCGCCATGGTGTTTACAGGGAGTGTTCACCTTCAGCGCCATAGAGATGACCCCGCTGACCTTGGGGAAGTACGTGTACCCGATGTGGGGCCAGGTGATCGGCTGGCTCATGGCCATGTCCTCCATGGTGCTCATCCCTGGCTACGTCATCTACCTGTTCTGCACCACCAAAGGCTCCCCTAAACAGGTACCCTCATCACATCCACCAAAGGGACCCCTAAACAGGTACACTCATCACATCCACCAAAGGGACCCCTAAACAGGTACCCTCATCACATCCACCTAAGGCTCCCCCAAACAGGTACACTCATCACATCCACCAAAGGGACCCCCAAACAGGTACACTCATCACATCCACCAAAGGGACCCCTAAACAGGTACACTCATCACATCCACCAAAGGGACCCCCAAACAGGTACACTCATCACATCCACCAAAGGGACCCCCAAACAGGTACACTCATCACATCCACCAAAGGGACCCCTAAACAGGTACCCTCATCACATCCACCTAAGGCTCCCCTAAACAGGTACACTCATCACATCCACCAAAGGGACCCCCAAACAGGTACACTCATCACATCCACCAAAGGGACCCCCAAACAGGTACACTCATCACATCCACCAAAGGGACCCCTAAACAGGTACACTCATCACATCCACCAAAGGGACCCCCAAACAGGTACACTCATCACATCCACCAAAGGGACCCCCAAACAGGTACACTCATCACATCCACCAAAGGGACCCCCAAACAGGTACACTCATCACATCCACCAAAGGGACCCCCAAACAGGTACACTCATCACATCCACCAAAGGGACCCCTAAACAGGTACACTCATCACATCCACCAAAGGGACCCCTAAACAGGTACCCTCATCACATCCACCAAAGGGACCCCCAAACAGGTACACTCATCACATCCACCAAAGGCTCCCCCAAACAGGTACACTCATCACATCCACCAAAGGGACCCCTAAACAGGTACCCTCATCACATCCACCAAAGGGACCCCTAAACAGGTACCCTCATCACATCCACCAAAGGGACCCCTAAACAGGTACACTCATCACATCCACCAAACCCAATATCTACCTGTTCTGCACCACCAAAGGCTCCCCCAAACAGGTACACTCATCACATCCACAACCCCAATATCTCCATATTCACATTTTGTGTTTTATTTTTTTCTTTATGTAAATTAACCCCATACCTGATCGTACTACAAAAGCATCAAAAGTAGCAGATCTATGATGTTAACACGCTCACCGCCATTGCGGTAGATGTACTGCAATTTGTCTTGTATAGTGTGCATGGTCGATCACGTCATAATACTAATTACATTAGCATTGCATTGCTAGGTGATGTTGTCAACGCATGATTCTAAACTACGTCCGTCTCTAGACATGGTAACGCCCCGCCTGCCTCTGATTGGCCTACCGACAGTCCAACACTGCCCGTCTTACCAGATTTTACTCCGAGGTGGATAGCTATGATGGATAGTCTGGTGACACTGACGCAAGGTTATTCTGTGGTGGGAAATAATACAATATACGGTAACGGACTAAAAGGCATTAGTACAAGGGACTGACAGCTTGGTGCGTACGACAGATGACCAGAATGCAACCTTGTAACTTTTAGAGGCAAACTAATATTGTTTATGCCGTTTGCTTTGCTTGAATAATTTATTGAACAAGTACGCCGTAATATGATTTGATTTGGGTGTGTTCTAAATAAAGTGTTTGTGTTGCTTATCGTGTATTCATCTATTTATAGTGAACTAATACTATTATACTAAAAAGGATAAAGATGAAGGGAAAAGAGACCTTTTTCCAGTACAATAATAATCAAATGTTTCAAGTTTACACATACAAATAAATTATGTATGCAGTGATGCAGATCAAACAGAAAACAAAATGAAGAACTTTGTGCAAAATGTATCAGGTCTCTGAGACCCGATGAAGATCAGAGGCAGGAGAGGCAGGCGGGGCGGTTACCAAGGGCGGGTCTCACCCACTGTATCTGTTTCTTTCCAATTCCTAGTTCCAGATGGCATTTCTGGTCGCGATAGTCTCTCAAGACAGACTGTTGACAGGGGGGGGGGGCGCTGTTTTTCCTATATTTGCCGATGGGATTCAGATTGTCGCTGCGGTAATGCTTTCTCATCGCCGTGCGGGAGAGCTATGGATATGGATCCGACACCACACACAGTGGAAGTAACATATGTGTTATATCCAGGCGCGTTTTTTGCCTCTTCAAAATAAGGGTAAAACGGGGGGAAGTCCTGGCGTGAGTTACAGCGAATAGTTAATTAATAATTAATCCTGTTGGTCAAACGGTTAATATGAAGTTGCACCAACCTCACCTCTCTGCTTTCCATTTCACACACAGCGTTGGCTGGTGATGACCACTTCCCGGCAGGCGGCGAAGCCATCGGGGGCGGGGCAAGTGGACGCCGTGCACACGGCAAGTGTGGGGGAAGACGCCGTCTAGCGCCGAGAGACCAGCCAGCCATGATTCATTCAGCTTCTTCCTCTTCCTTCTCTGACTTTGACTTTCCGCTCTCTCTGTCTGCGTCGAAGCTCAAAACATTGGTTGGAATGTACTATAGTGTACTATATGTATATTTAAATTAGTACGTCCTGTTCATTCAATACTAATAATACTGTTCATCCTTGTTATTGTGGTCATCTCGTAATGAGATTAAAATAAATCATATAATGCCTCAAGGGAACGAAGACGGCGATGGGAGAAGGAACGTTTACTACGTACATTCAAATTGCAGAGACAAAGCATCTCAGAAGCCATATTGGAAAGAAATTGGGCCTCTTCATTTTTATCCCACGGTTTTGTAACCCGTTTTTTTCACGCAGTGTCAATTATCTGTATGTAATCCTGGGCTCTACACTCCCTCCGCCAACCTGGGGAGAGCAACGGACTGACCTCATGCTTCCTTTGATGCGTGAGCGTCCAAGCCGCTTCTTTTCACCTGACAGGGGGAGTTTCCCGAGTTGGACGTAGCGTGTGAAGGAACACGTTTCCTTTCCCCTCCCCCCAGCTGGCCAGGGGGGGGGGGGGGGGGGTAGTTTAGAGACCAGTATGCATATACATATAAAAATCAGGAGTAGTTCTATTGCATTGCAGTATTGATACTTTGACTCAAGTAAAATATTTCAGTACTTTTTTCCACCACTGCCGTTCACCTACGGTACATGGGGCATCATGTGACACACGTTATAGACCGTCAACCAGTGGTGGAAAAAGTACTCAATTGTCCCATAAGTCCCATATTCAAAATGTACTCAAGTAAATGTACGGAAAATTTGACGTAAAGTACAAATAAAATACCTCAAAATTGTACTTAAGTACAGTACTTAAGTAAATCTACTTAGTTGCTTTACACCACTGGTGTCAACACATGTCATTCGGATGGATTGATTGATCTTTTTGGTAAATCAACGTCCTACTGGGTCACAAATACTGTAATACATCAAAAGTAAGCCACAAGCTCAAGCTTGTAGATCTGCTACGTTTGATGCTTTTAAAATTTTGAATCCTGAAATGTAACAGTTTGACATTATGAGGTTCGACAGAGACGATTATTTGCTTTAGAAGAAACGTACGCATGATTTAACTTGGCTTTACTGTGTTAAAATGTTTCAATAATGCTCTATATTCATAAATGTTGCTATAGGATGTACAAGGGAATCAAATAGGAGTGAGCTGTAAATATTAATGTTAATGTTAAAAATAGTGAAAACCTTTTTTATTCATATGTTTTTGATAGGATGAAATAGTGAAAATATGATACGATATTATGTCGTCATTTCTTTTTCCGTGGACCTACAGTACTGTATGAAGCATTATGTAAAGGAGATACTCTGACAAATGTTTCACTTCAATAAAAACAAACAAACAAATGCAACCGACGACAGAATTGTTGCACTAAAGCGGAACCTTTTCCACGTTAACCTTCTGTATCTTTCCGATGATCTTGGAAGCAATATGGGTAATACTGAAAAGTGTGTTTCCGTTAGGCATGGACAGTATGTAGAAACATGCGGTAGACTACAGGTACAGTACAACAGAACAGGTTGAATAATGCTTTTGTACAATAATAACGGAAGATGAGAGGGAAACAGATAATGGCCTTAATGTACAGATGACATGGAGTCTTTGCTGAAATCGTGAATAGATAGATGACATGGAGTCTTTGCTGAAATCGTGAATGGATAGATGTAGGGGAGAATCCACATGGTTGCTCCATGTATGTTCTTCATTAGTGTGCTTTGTTTTTACACGCTATGCACGTTAGTTCTGGTCTGTAAGCAACGCCAAAGAAGGACGTGCAAAGTCATTAAATCGTAACACACCGCCATGCCATATCATAACATGATATGCAATATTTACATATTTAACATAGGAGTGGGTTACGGTAAGTGTTAAAATGGTGTTCTGATCCGTAATAGTTATTGTCATGGAGCAGTATGCAGTATTTAAAGTATGTGATGTTGGTGTGTGTGCTGAAAGGATGAGGACACAACCCTGAGGGGCCCTTGTGTTGGTGAAAATGATGTACGTGTACCTACTTTAACTGTTGGTTTTCTATTACTCAAAAAGTTGAGTCCAGTGGATGAGGAGTGGAGGGATGTTGAGGTGATGCAGTTCCTTGTGATGGCGTTGAATGGTGTTGAAAGCAGAACTAAAATCAACAAAAAGCATAGTGTAGTTTGATTATTAACAAAAAAGATACATTATCGTACGGAGCCCCACCACTGTAACCCTATATACATTCTGGCCATTTGAAAATAGCCAGGTGACAGAAAGAGAGGCGAAGCCAGTGTGGTGAATAAACTGAAATCTTTTTAATAGCAGGTTGATAACTGCAGACAGTTACAGTACAGAGGGATACTAAGCCAGCAGATGGAGATGGTGTTTCATAAATCTAGTATGCATTTTATACCCCTAAAAATGTCCTCCTGTTTTTATTATTCTTATTTTTCTTCATAGTATAATGAGAACACAGTGATAAAGAGATTTCCACGCATCGCCCCTTGAGGCGAACGACCGTGTCGTACGACAAAGGCGGCAAAAGTAGAAAATGCATCATTCGATTTTACCGTACGACAAAATACATTTCATCCTTTTCAAAGCATTGTCGTCAGGGGTCACCAACATGTCCGTACACGGACAAATGTGTCCGTGGCAAAGACTTGGTCTTGTTTTACACACATCATAATGTTCTTATTTTGATCATAACACCCACTTACTGAATGCCAAGACTCCAGGTTTCCTTCAGAATAACTATGACAATTATTTATTATGACACATTAGCAGTCCACTAGTAGTGGTTCTCAAATGTTTTATTTGCAAAAGACCCCCTTAACTCCCTTAACTTAGCGTGTTCAAATGGAACCAAATGGACCCGTTACGGGACCATTTGGGTCCATGGTGATCCATACAGACCTGTTATGGTCATTCAGGGCTATCTATTTATGCGTTTCTGCTAATATTATTGTCCACTCTTTTTGTATGTCCGTGGCAAAAATGGAATGTTGACAAAAATGTCCACCACAAGCCAACATGGCGATGACCCCTGGTTGTAGAGGGTGAATTTGCCTTTATAGGGAGCGACCTGGATGCTGGTCAGCCAGCCAGGCTATATGCATGCAACACTTTTGAATGTATTTACTCAAATAAATAACAAAAGCATTACTTGCATTTGTTTCGACCTCACTTCAACAGAAGACCTGCTGTCAGAAGTGGGCCTGAGACCATTGAGGTTAGACGTGCGCATAACGAATTTGGTTATTTCTGAATGTATTTATATAAATTATTTTAAGCCTGGAACCAAAGCCACCCAGGCTCCTGGTGATTCAGAACATAATTTGTAAACCGCAAAAAGGGTATTTATTTCACAATAGTATATAAATTATAATTATATATTCAAATACATTTTCAAATGTTTTATGATTCAGCAAGAGCCTGGATGGCTTGGTTAGAGGCTTGAAATAATCTATATAAATATTTTCAGAAATGTCTATGGGGAAAAAATAAATAATGGGCTTTCTATCTGGGGAACCACAAAATGGCCACCACCGCTTTTCCCTATCGTCTTGAAGGTGCAAACAATATCTGGCTAAAGCCAGACGCGAATCAGCCGCTGGCAAAAATAAATGCCTTTGAGTCATGGCTTATTAGCCAGGCTACAAACAATACAGGTATCAGCTTTGAGTTTGTGAGACAGATTATATGATAAGGTGGATATATTATTTCCAAGTTCAAGCGCAAAAACTATATGCTTAAAGGGTATGACCACTTTGGTAGAGGTTTGGGCTGTGTATCCTTGCCTATAGCCATAGGATATGTTGTTGCATACAGTATTTCACATACTGTACAGGAGCCATAGATCAGTGTCATGACTTGCGGTTGCAGCGGCAGAACGTCGGCATAAATGCTCCGTTTGTACTCACCCATTAAATAATTCCAAAGACGTGGAGTGAGATATTGTCCTCTAGTTTCACATCCATGTGAAGGTTCTGGCACAAAACGTGTATTTAGCCCGGAATGACAGCTGGACTGAATTAATCCAAACTTCCTCTGATCATCACGAACGTCATCACCAATTGACCAGGGAAGCACAAATGTTTGGGGCACACAATTGGCAGGTGCCTTGTGATAGGTCCTGGGTAATTAATCACCACCTGCCAATTGTGTGCCCCAAACATTTGTGCAATTTGTCAATGTGTGATGACGTTTGTGGTAATGGAGATAATTGACTAAATAAAAGTTTTGTGCCAGAAGTTTCACATGGATATGAAACTAGAGGACAATATTTCACTCATATCACATTTATGCCGCGCATGTTTCATTTTTACCTGGAGCGGGTGTATGTGTATACAGACATAGATCATATAGAAGTATATGAATGATCACAGACATTCTAGGTCTAATCCTTGCCATAATGTAACTCCAAATGTGGAGAAGAAATCAAAATGAATTGCTCCAGTGATTAGAAATTGATCATTCAAAATATGTTCCTTGACTTACATTGTACGCTGAAACAGCTCTGAAGGTCACTCTTTTAGTAGGCCTACATAAAAAAACACATGGAACATCACCAAAACTCATACTGTTTTTTTTTGTTTTGTTTGGGGTGTGCATAACTTCCTCTTCCTGTTGCTGCTGTAACCAGTGTTGCCAGATTTTGCAAGAGAAACAAGCGGCCTGGTCTATGAAAACTCTGGTATTTTTTTGATGATGTTCTATATTGTCTGAATCAACTTTCTTTGTGTTTGTTTATGTACTAGGAGTGACTTTGAGAGTTGTTTCAGCGTACAATGTAAGTCAATGAGGAGCATTATTTTTGAATGATCAATGTCGAATCACTGGAGCATTTTATTTTATTTATATCACGGCAAGGTAAGTACACAACCCAAACCTTTAGTGGTCTTGCACTTTAAGTATCATTGTGCAGGGAACGGCGAAGTGGAAAATAAAGACGGGGATGTCAAAATGTGTGTTCTTTGAAGCCCCACGGAGCCACTAAAAGGAGGCAAATCCACGCAAGCACCTTTGTTCGCACCTCCGATACGCTCACATGAGGTCGATATACAATACGATACCATTTCCCCATGTAGTAGGGATTGACGTCAACAAAGCAAAAAATCTATGGAAATCGGTTATTTATCGATTTAGAAAAATGCACGGTTGGCGTTTGCACACATCGACCTGGCATGACCAGTAGAGCAAAGGGTTCCCAAACGTGAGGCCGCGACCCGTCCAAAATAATCATATTTGAACAGGGGACGCCCCCCCCCCCCCCCCCCCTCCCCCCTCCCCTCCACAAGCACTTGGAATTGTAGACATTGCATTTAGTTTGACTTTATTCCATTGATAAATATTGTGAAAGCCGAACTACAAGCTCTCAACGCCGAGACATTGAGAGCTTGTAAGTTCGCCTATGGTAGTTTGCCTCTTTCTTACATAATATGTGACAATTTGGCCAATTTGGTATTAAAAAGGTCTTAATAAAATAATTTAAATTGTCACTTTAGAAATGTGCAGATATACCCTGTAGACTGTATGGTGGTTTGTTTACTGTTGAGTGAGAAAACTATGTTGCACATTAAGCTAATCATTTGGGGTCCCGACCCCCAGTTTGGGAACCACTGCCGTTCCGAGCACAATGTTTGTGCCGCAACCTGGCAGGGCGACCGAGCAGCGTCTAAAAAAGTCGACATCTTAAAAGCAACGTTCACCACGTGGGAGCTTTAGAAGCAGTGCATTTGGCATGGCAGAGCCCTTTTTGTCTGTATTTTCAAAGATTAGCCAGTTGCTGCATCCCGGCGTCATCCGTCATTGCTACATTATTTTCCGTTATCGTCCACAACACATCTTTCATGATCCTCAATGTGACTTTCACATTAACTGAGGATTTATTTTGCTGCACGTGAACACAAATAGGAGGAACTCAACAAACTGTCAAAGTGTCAAGGGCTGGAAAGAATGAAAGGAAAGAGATTATTTGATTGCACTTCAGCAAAACTCATTTTTGCTCTCTGCTATGCGGTCGCAGAGGGACAGAAAGAGGTCAAAGCAAAAACATGTACCATGTTCTTTCTTATCCAATTCTCTCCTATAATCGTTCACACACCAAAAAAACAAAGTATAATTATACTTGCATTCATAATCATTGCAAGAGAGACCCGAGGAATAACTTAGACAGGTGAGTCTCTCGGAGAGACCCGAGGAATAACTTAAGACAGGTGAGTCTCTCTGCACTGCACTCAAAATTCATCATGCACAAAACAAACTCGAGACTTGCGGGATCACAGCTCGTTTAGGCATCCAATCGAAACGCACAAAGCCACATCATGCATGAATGAAGGAAGGGCATTCCTTCATGGAATGCCATTCCTTCTGAATGCCATATCTAAAACACGCACGCACGCACGCACGCACACACACCATTTTTCCGTTCAATGATCAGTTATAGTCTTCAATCAACATCAGAACATGTTTTTGTTCTTATGTTTGAAATGTATAATTAATGTCATTGATTAATCTGTTTGTAATACATGAAACAAGACAAGAAAATGAAGATTAAGAAGGGGTTGGTTGTGAGCTCATGAATAGGTCTCGGGGGGCACACACACACACACACACACACACACATTGTATTGCAGATTGATCTTTTTCATAGATTTCATAGATAGCTTCATATACGTGTTTGACAGCAGCACTGTCAGATCAGTTTGTGTTGTATTCATGTTAATGTATATTTTCAGACAGTTGACCACTTACACACTAAATAAAAATCTTGTAGGCCTATATATTTGCTCTGCTCTTTTCTCCCTCTACACCAAACCACTTTGCCGAAAATGGCCGACCGACAAGCTCACGTCTCTAATGTCCAAGGGATGGTTCAAGTAAAAAAATCACACCCGTGTGAAGTGAGTGGTGCCATGTGGGGGTCCCCGGAACATCCAGACCCACAGGAACGCGCCCAGGGTGCCGCCCCGGTTCCGGCGAGCCGCTCCACGTCCGAACCGGTCAAGAAATGACAGTTACTGTGTGGGGGATTTTCGTGCAAGGACAGACGGACCCAGGCCGGGACCCAGGGACAAACACAGCTCCGTAATGGAGTGGTTGCACCACTCAAAAATTCCTATCATTCCTATCACACAAAGATGTGAAGGGGCGTCCCCTCTGAGGACCCTCTAGTCTAGGGGTCCCAGCTAGACCATAGAATGTAGAAAATAGACCCCTGCCATGGATTATTTTAGTTTGAAAATATTTTTCAATGTGTAGTACATGCAGTATAGTAGGGTTGAACCGGCCCGGTTCTTAGTCCATGAGCCAGAGCCAAAGAATTGGAACGTTAATTACGAATTGAGTGAGCAAAACCATATATTAAAATGTTTAGAGGAAAGGTATTATAATATGGCTGTAGCATTTCGAGAGAGGCTAAAAGGTATAGCTTTGGCTTTGCCTTTTTATTCCACCCCCCCCCCCCCCCCCCTGACACGTCGCGCATCGCGTGTGATATTTACAATGTCTGCTGCTATAGAGCAAGAGATCAAATATGCGTTCAAAAACCCTGCACTCAATCTTTTCTCATTTAAAGCAGGGGCTTTAGCCAGCAGCACAAAAGCAACACCACTGATTATAGCAGCGTCAGCGACAACGAGAACTCTGTGTGTGTGTGCGTGCGTGTGTCTCTCTCTCTCTCTCTCCCGGAGCGATCAGGTGATTGTGTTTCATGTGTTGTTGTTTTTTTGCCGTTTTGGAAAATGTCAGATTGAAAGGTTATCCGTTGGGAGGGGGAGAGGGACCGAGGGGCTGGAGAAACACGAGGAGGGGATTTGTATCAAACAGGAGACAGCGCCGTCTCCGCTGCAGTGAATCACACACACATGATAGTGCACATGAAAGCAGGGTTTGATTTGCTCGGGGGGAGACGGCCCGTCATGCCTCTGATCCTGATATCCCCTGACATCACTCCCGCTATAACCCTGGGTCGCCGGTCTTTTCTATTGAAGATCCCCATAGGGAAACGTGTCGTGTCGTATTATCGATAACTGTGTTCCAAAGATAACAAATCAGCCCTGGCGATTTTGTCAGGTATGTGACACTGTTTTGCTTACGATGTCGAGTTACATTTTTTTGGTAACATCAAACACGATATATGACGCGATCGAAGAGTCGCCCTATGGGTATTTAAATACAAAAAATGGCCGGTGGGGATATGATTTATCGGCATATACGTTTGATATTTATATTTGATAATATCAATTAACCACGTTAAAGGTGGTTGCACACTGGACGCGTTTTTCAGAAAATCGATGGCGAAACGCAGCTAAAAATCTGAAAAACGCTCTCTTTGTGCAGGGACCTTAACACTCTTATCACCCCAGACGGAGGTCTCCGTCCTATTAAATAATTACCATCACCATAGACGGAGATTAATCAAAAGACGGAACATTACTCGTTTCATAACAGGGCGCACCGCTCCACAGCATGGGAGCGTCTATTGAGCAACATTCAATGTCATTTCCGGCTAGTCCGTCATCCAAAGTGGTCCAGCTCCATTTTAATGGATGGCATTCAAAATCTTAAAACGTGAATACGTTAATCTAAATCAATGATTCCAATTCTAACAAAAGCTTGTGTTTTTGACGGCACATCGCGGTCCCGTCACTTGTCGCGTTAGAAGTAATCATACCTCCGGTGGTTGTCGATCCTCTCGGGGGTCTTTTGGCTACATGCTATGATATCAAGAGCCCATTTCATGATACATGCTACATGCTATGATAGCTACATATACATGTACATATAGCTACATGCTACATGCTACATGCTATGATATCAAGAGCCCATTTCAAGCTGCAAATCGCTGGGCGCACTGTTTAATGGTCCCAAATGACGCTGGGTGATAAGAGTGTCAACCACAACCTCCCCAATTTAGATTTTTCTTTGTATGCCTTTATTGATAGGACAGTAGACTGATAGGAAATGGGGAGACAGATGGGGAGTGACAGGCAGCAAAGGTCGGCTGGATCGGGATTCGAACCCGCGACACGCCATCAGGCTGGCATTGCAGCCCGGGGTGCCCGGACCACCACGCCGGCGGCCCGTGGACACAACCTCCCTGCAAACATTTTTGTCACAACAACAAAATGCCACCCATGCACCCCCCCTGCTTATTTCCCTGCTCACAAATCCAACCCTGCATGTGGGAACGCTGTTACACCGCCACTATTCTGCAGAGTTTTAAAATGAAATGTGTGGATGCAGATATAACAGCAACGTGAAGTATAAACACAAAACCCTGGAGTAGTCACATCGGATGGATTTATCTGGATAAAACTGCCCCCACGTTATTTAGACCAGGGGTCTTCAACGTTTTTCAGACAAAGGACCCCTTGGCTGAGAGAGAGAGAGAGAGAGAGAGAGAGTAATAAATAATATACACCAGTAACACAGCAAACATATCAGGGATGGTGTGGTGTGATGTGTGTGTGTGTGTGTGTGTGTGCGCGTGCATGTGGCACGGTGTGTGTGTGTGTGTGTGACGTGTGTGTGTGCTAAAGCAAGGACCATTTAGTCTATGTCGGGTGTCAATCTCATTTGTCCAAAACTGTCGGGGATCAAATTCAAAAGCTTTGCATCCGAAAATTTACAAAAACACATAAATGTTAAAATATTGATATTTCTGCCCGACAGTGACAATATGCAATAAAGAAGGTTTATTTTTCTTCCTCTTTTCTCTTATTTTCTCTTATTCTTTTCTTCAAGCCCTAGTGTTAATTCAAGTGCAAAGTAATCACTTTTCAGTGGAGCTCTTTTTTGTCACACACTTTCGCCGTCAGTGTCAACTGCATTGCACACGCACACACGAGAGCGCACGCACACATGCATGGTCACACGAACGCACACGCACACAGAATGCTACAGTACAGTGGGTGAGAGGTTCTCTCTGGATAACAATCCAGTAAAAATATGGAGGGATCAGGTGTGTGTGTGTGTGTGTGTGTGTGTGTGTGTGTGTGTGTGTGTGTGGGCGCATGCGTGCGGTTGGTGAATAAGTGTACTGTGCGTGGACGAATCCTCCTGTTGTTTTTTCCCCCCCATTTCTTCTAGCATCAAAGAGTTAAAACGGACAAAAAAGTTATAGAAATTTTGTTAAAACTACGTAATATTTAAAAATACGTGGTGGAATCAAGTGTAACCGTTTGTCTCCGTTTCATTTTACACAAGGGTCTCCCTCGTTTTTAAACCTTGATTCTCTTTTTGTTGTATTCATTATATCCTTAAATATATGCATATATAGACGTGTTTTCATATATGTTTCTTTTTTTGTTTGTTATAGCTCTGTCTTCAATATGTATACAGTATATATAAATATGTACATTATGTACTGTTAAAGGGGTAGTACACCCAAGAAATTACTTCATGTTTATCTGTAAGTTCACCTACCCAGTGTTGTCTTAGTCGGTTTTAGTTTGTAAAACATTCCTGAACGGTGAATCCAGAATCAAAAAATGAGGAATAAACTGCACGCAAAAAGCTAAACAATATAAAAAATGTCTGTCCATTAAAGTCCCAAAACACATATATTATCATTTTATATTCAGTTGTACCAAATTTCACTAACAAACGTTCCAGAGAAATATCACCAAAGAAGAAAATTAAGGAATGTTTCACAAGCTAAAACTCTGCGCGAGTTTAAGTCTAAGCTAATTAAGTCATTCTTGGGTGAACTACCCCTTTAAGCGCCATTCATACTTTCTCGCAAAAAGCCGGTGCGACGCGACAGCAAAAAACAACGGCCGTCAAAAAAAAAGAAAAAAAAAGAAAAGCTTAAAAATCCGGCTTCGGGGGGGTGGAGGGGGTGGCTGTGAGCAGTGCAGGGGTGGTGTCTGTAGTTCTTTCTCCTTTAATTAATTATTATAATTTTTTTAAATCATTATTTACACCATGCTCCGAGAGCCACTGGAGGTCCGCTGGAGGCCGAGCCGATGGGGGAGGTCCGGCAGCGGCGCCGCGTACTGGTGGGGGTGGTTGTAGGGGGGCGGGGGCGGGGGCAGCGGGGGCTGATGGTCGTCATAGTCGTCGTTGTCGCGGCATCGCCGGACGGGGCTGGACATGGCCGACTGGCTGAGCTGCCGGCGCCCGTGATGATGATGATGGCGGCGGTGATGATGATGGCGCTCATGCTGGTGATGGAGGAGGTGGTGCGCGGCGGTCTCGGGCGTCGCCGTCGTCTGGGCGAGGAAGGCCTCGACCCGGGGGCTCTGGCCGTTCCCGCCGCCTCCGTCCAGCACGATGACCTTGACCATCTGCTGGCAGCGGACGAGCGCGTCTGCGCGCCGCCGGAGGTCGTCCTGGAGGTCGCCGCCGACCGCCGTCGCCGTCGGGCGAAGAAGGTGGTGGCGGTGGTGAGCGGCGGCTTGGAGGTAGAGGTGGGGGCGGTGGGTGGTGGGGGTGCCAGCCCCCACCCCCACGCCCGCCGCGGCACCCTCAGGTGCTGCACCCTCAGGGTGCAGCACCCTCGGGTGCTGCAGCGGGGGTGGTGGCGGTCCCTGGGGGTGGGGCCCCTGGCGCTGCTGCTGGACCAGCTCCGCCCGCTGGTGGAGAGGAGGAGGAGGAGGGGCGTCGCCGCCGCTCTCAGGGCTCCTGAGTGGCTGCTGGTACGTCTGAAGCCTGTTGTGAATTGACACCTAGTTTAGAAAACAGCCAAGAAGAACAGCAATCACACGTTATCAGACCTCCTCTACGTCCACGCCACGCCCTCTTTTTTCTTTTTTGGGTGGGGGGGGGGGGGGTCACACAGTGCTCGCGCACGCACGCACGCACACCACACACACACACATACACATGGCAAGGCATGCATGGAGGCTTAGGCGTGTGAGCGTTTGAGTGTGCCGTCCCCATATATTTACTAACTGGTGCAGGGGGGGATTGGGTTGGGTGGAGGTGCTGCCGGAGGACAGAAGTGGGGGTGGGGGTCCGTAGTTCCAAAAGGTGAGACACTTGAGGGCCCCCCGTGTCTCCCTTCCAAACCACTAGGTGACACTGTGACAACAGTTGTGGACGTGGGGTGGGGCGGTGGTGGTGACAGGGTGCATGGAAGGGTGGAATGAAGACGAGGGTCAAACAACGATGAAGGAAGACTGGAAGCTCCAAAGAACTGGACTGGACAGGAAACAGTCATCACAGTGCATACAGTACACCGTTTCACTCTGAGACCCTTATGTGCATACTTCATACTTCATCGCACAACGGTGTCTCGCCGTCGACTAGAGCCCTGCGTGGGAGTGTTTTGTTTATCCCACTCCTGCCCGCTCCCGTTGGATTTCTGACCACCCCCGCCGCTGGTTTTGTCTTGACCGCCTGTTCCCGACCGCAGGTATTTAAATACCGCCGGCGCCCGTAACATTTGCTTGGGTCTTGCGGATACCGCAGGATACCTCTCCCGATGCAGGGCTCTACCGTGGACCCTTTTCCACCAAAAGAACCTTTGGTTCTACAACTGGAGACTAGATTATTTGAACCTTATTGGTGCTTTCACGGAACTGGCCACAAACTATAGCTTGCGTTTCCACCTGCAGGTTCAAGTCCAGGCCTGGCTAGCAATGTGTCCAATAAGACTGGTCAAAGTGTCCGTTTCATTGGGGAAAGTCAATCGCAAATGGCAGTTAGAGTTTACCTTTTCTTTTCTCTCTTTTTATGATAATTTTTCGCTTGCTTCTGTCATCTTCCAACCTGTAGAATAATGAGTGACGCGCCCACTATGCATTATCTTGCACCACCCCTAAAACATTAAACATTAATAGTTCAAATAGCTCACAACGTGTCGATGTAGATCGGCTAGTTGACCCATTTTCAAATGTTTTCAAATAGTAAAAAATGGCCAATAGGGGTAAGAGGTGGCGCAAGAATTTTCTGTCTCTAGATCCGAACCAACTGTTAGGGTCCTGAGCCAATTCATTTTCAGAGGAAACCCGGGTGGAAAAGGCACCAAAAAGTGATGTGATGCGTTGTGAGCTTGTAGGTCCGCTATTTTCAGCACGCAGCGCTGCTTTGCGACGGATCATATTGACTTTTACAGGTCCATGTTTACACTTTCAGATTGAAGTCAACATTCCCAGTTTTACTGTGCACCGCCACACATTAACTGCCTGCAGTACTACCTACCGTCCTAAAGACCTGCCTCCCGCCATTTGATATGCTACTATTTAAATCTTGATTTACCTTGGTTTATGCTTTTTATTCATTTATTCATTTTTAGGGTTGTTGTTTTTCCATGTGACAGACAGACAGACACACACAACATACTAAATATGTGGACGGTACTTGTATGTTGGAAAATTGATGTATGTTCATATTGCCGGTGACAGTGTGCCTATTAATTAATAGTTTATACATTATGTTAACTTGGTTAGTTCAAGTGCAGATTGAAGAAGACTTTACATATTCCAAACTACCACATTATCTTCTATGATGAAATGTATATAGTGCTACGATATATTGGTGAGAGAAACTACTTATTCAAGCGCACAGGACATTAACACTGATTTATAATCATGTCCTTGTAACTTTCAGTAAAATGTATCATCTTTTGCTCCTGCAAAGTCTGCCAACATTTCCTTGGAGAAAAAGTGGCCTCGGTGAAAGAAAACTATGTATCTAATGGAAAACACTTAATAACTGTTCTAACGTGACGAGGCAGTGACACAACAATAAACAAAACTTTCACATCAGACATCGTATTATTTACCAACTTCAACGCTCCCAGAATGTTTTGTGACAAGCTGATGAAAGCCAACATTGATGTTCTTGAGAATAGCTTTGACTTATTTTAAACCATTCAATCCGAGAAAGCATCTGCGTCATGTCAGACTTTACATGTAAACTATGTATCATTGCTGTCGGGCGGAAACCTTTTTTGAGGAGGGTTAATGCCCTACTTGATCATAAACACTTATACAGCGTCACACAGCCCTACTTGATCATAAACACTTATACAGCGTCACACAGCCCTACTTGATCATAAACACTTATACAGCGTCACACAGCAGCATTAAAGGAGCATTCAGTGATTTGGGTGATTTGGAAAACCCTCCGGTCCGCCCCGGTAACAAGATGTGCACATGCACACGCTCTACAGGCCCGCCTCCGCTCGATCATGATTGGAGGAAGGCCCCTCTCTATCCTGATTGGATGAAGGATGGGCCCTCTAGCCAAAAATGGAACCTAAGCTTTTTTGACCCCAGGGGTTAACTGGGGACAGGGTGGAACTCCTTATATGGTCAGCACACTCTATAGCAGGGAGGATTATCACAATTTTTTTTAAATAAGTGATATTTGCATTAAGTGAAATCACTGAAGATACCTTTAAAAGTAGCAGATACGCAAGTAGATTTTTTAAATAGAATCCTGAACATGAAACGATCTGCCAGCTTGTAGAAAGGCTATTTATGCTACTTTAAATAGGGCATAATAGTCACATGTTTATTTGCCACACTATAGCAATCTATAAATGACTCTTTGAAGAAGCTGCGTGACAGTGCTGTTCTGATGAAGGCCACCGGGGGCTGAAACATCATGTTCTGCAGGAGAAAAGAGGTCACTTCTTTCTCTCTCTTTCGTCGGCAAAGTTGTTATCTAGTTGAAGTGATGACACGATAATCGGTCGGCATGGCAACAGGACAAGGATCTATCCCCCATGCAAATCGTCCACGTTAGCTGCTGTGGAAACACGTGCACATAACTCTCCTAAGAAGAGGAGAGGATCTATTTCTGAGGACGACCATGACTCATGAGGATAGTGGACTGGGAGGGAGAGAGGACCGACCAAACAAAAGCAGATGTGTGTCAAAGTCAAAATGTGGAATTCTCTCCACAACGACCTACTGTAAGGTTGTACAATATTCATCAATTCTAAAAAAGTTATACAAAATAAAATAATTAGTCAATATGAAGACGACAAATATATATGTATGTATATATGGTATGTATGTATGTTGTGGTGTCTCACTGGTTAAACAAGCAAGCGCCGCTCTGGAGAGAGAGAGAGAGGCAGAGAGCTACCTGGAGACGTCAGACCCTTGGGCAGGTCCCCAGGACCCCACTCAGTCCCGAGAACAAGGCGCCGACCACAGCGAGCAACCTCGCCGCTGCTACGTATGTGGGAAAAGTGGACCACATCGCCCGGCCTGCCCAGAAAGAGCGAAGGACAACGAGGTTTCGAGGCATCGGAGGCCCCCCGCCCCTGCCTCCACACCCGCAGCCAACGCGGCCAGCGATTCCTCCTCTAAACCAAACCTCTATGTGCTGCGAGGCACTGTGAGCTTGTAGATCGGGCTATTTTCGGTTAAAGTTCTCCTCAGAATATTGATGCTAGAGCTCAAGTGGTTAATGTAAAAAAAGGGAAGAAAAGGTTCCCTTCACACAAAGATTTGGCGACCCCCCCTGTAGTAACTCAGATGACCCCCTAGGGGTCGTGGACACCCGCAGACACTCGCAGACATCCTTTGATAGTGCCTTGTACTGTGATACACTACCATGTTGCGAAACAAAGTTTAATGAAATGCTCACAAAACATCCTTATTATTATTCTGGAAACGCCACCATATGACTGGGAGGACGGTAGGACCGTGAGCGTTAGCTTGCCATCATTCAGCCACGCCACCGGGCCAGGAGAAGGAACCATTACTCACACACAGCCGTATCGATCCCCAAAGTGGCTCTCAAATTGCTTTTCACTCGACGCACGTTCCATTTCAACAAGAGCATTTAAGATGTAGGCTACTTTGTGTATAAAATTATATAATTACTGTTGTTGTCAGGCATGGAACCTTTCCATAATTGACTTCTTGTGTTTTTTAATGCACTACTCGTACTACAGCGCCACGCAAAATCACCAAAAGTATTTGAATTTGAATCTTGAAAGTTAACAGTTTTGGACAATATGTGATATTTGAGTGAGGTAATGTTACAGTATGTTATGGCTTCATCTCACCGTCCTCTGCATACTGTTTTCTGTGACATCATAATTGTGGGACGTGGCATCACAGTAAAGCAGTGGATCTCAACATCATATCAAATATGATTATTTTGGGGGGTCCCTTGTTCAAATATGATTATATTGGCGGGTCCCCTGTTCAAATATAATTATTTTGGTGGGTCCCCTGTTCAAATATGATTATTTTGGCGGGTCCCCTGTTTAAAAATATAATTATTTTGGGGGGGTCGCGGCCTGAGAACCACTCATACCTCGACCTAAATGTGTTTGGACAGTTAACACCACCGTCTCGCCCGCCATCCCACCGCGACATTTTAGGCAGCACGGTACAAAGGAGCCAAGGTTTCTGAAGGCAGACATGAGGTGTAAATAAGAGAGAAGTGCATTGCTTGAAACCTCTGACTGTCATACCTACGAACCATGCATGCAAAAAAAGATCCTTCACTCTGAGATCCATCACAGCCATTTAATCACATTATCGCTGTAAGGAAAGTTACACATTCACACATTACTGTAAGAGGTTTATTTCCCCCACAATTTTAAATTTCTTCCAAGATGATGTTTGATTGGACTTGCATTAATGACTTTAAAACTATTTAAGATATGGTATTTTGTAATTATTTTGTATTAATACTGCAAGATTGAGATGCACTTTACTGATGATTAATGTGGGTAATAAACTTGAATGTTTTCATTACAGTCATCCATCAAGTTATTTTTAATTAAATTGTAATAATCTATTTCAGTTAAATTCACACGTACACATGCGCTCACACGCACAAGAACTCAACACCATTTAGAATGGCTTGACGACAAGAGTACAGCATCTTGCAATGGTCTACAAGATTCGCTACACCACCAAGATACCCATGTACCTGTCTAAATACTTCCTTAATGTCAACGAGGTCCACTCTCACAACACCAGAGGGAGGTCAACAAACCACGTGCAACCCAGATTCGGCTCAAACAAGGGATTTAATTCATTCCGCTCCTATGCCACTAAAATATGGAACGCCCTACCAACAGCCATAAAGACGTGTGAATTCCTTGACTCCGTCAAAACCACTCTCAAAGGGCTCTGAGTTTACCCACCGCCACCCCCCATTTTTCACCATACTGTACTTGTTCCTGTATGTTCAGTATGTTTTTTTGTTACTTTGTTTATATGATGATTTCCTGTCTTTATATTTGTATTTGTATATTTGTACTGTACGTCTCTAAAATGTTCTGATGAATTGAAAATGGTGGACCCTGTTGTAAACAGGTGTAATGCTTTACCAGTGTGTCATCCACAGTAACAGTTTTTGTATTGAGGTGTGCTTTTGTTTGAAATGTACCCATTCTGCATATTGTTCTCCGACTCATTTCTTAAGCCATTAAAACCGGGAAAGCATCCGTGTCCATTTTAGATTTTAGAATTGGATATTCAAAATCAGACCAGTCTGAAGTGAGTGTGTGTGTGTGTGTGTGTGTGTGTGTGTGTGTGTGTGTGTGTGTGTGTGTGTATGTGCGGCTGCGCAACAGTGACACTTGGTGGTCAACAAACTAATTCTGTACTTGGCTGGACAGACAGACAGACAGACAGACACAGCCAGGGACACACATAGCTATAGGAGTGGCCAGCATCTCTCAAAAATAGCAGATCTACAAGCTCTCAGCACGTCACTTCGTGCTGCGCTGCCGCTATTCTTTTTAAACATTTTTTGAAAAATCTTGAAGGTGTGAGAACTAGCCCAGATGACGTTAGCTGCCTCACTTGTTTTTTGTCATTGTGGGGTTGCTTTGTCTATGAAATGTTATTTGGACAAAGACAAAAAAACGGTTTGAGGATATTTATCATTTTGATGACCCGCGCAAAAAGCTTATTGACAGAAAAGTATAGCACCGAGGAGAATAACCAAGGACATTGTGTTTGCAGAGCATCTCATTTTTTAGCGAATGGCTTGCGGCCAAAGTGAGTGCCAAAGACGGCCATTAACCATCCTGGCTGATGTGCCCTGGACATGACATTGAACATTAGAGCAGTGATTCTTAACGTGTGGGTCCCCAGATGACAGTAAAGTGTCAATTTAGGAACTTTTAAGACCTTAATTTTCATTTATTTTTAAAAGCATTACTTCATCAAAAGTCGACAAGCAAAACAAACATCATTATCAACAAACTACTATAAAGCTGGTCAAACATGGGCCAAATATGATTATTTGGGGAGGTCCTCGACTCCTCGGTTCAAATATGATTATTTTGGGAGGTCCACAGTTAAAATATGATTATTTTGGGTGGTCCCCAGTTCAAAAAGTCTGAAAAGGTTGAGAACCACTGTATTAGTGTATAAAGTGTTGGGAAAGTTACTAGTTACTTATTACACCAAAAGTAATACTATTATATTACTTAAAGACAAGTCACCCTGGTGGCAACGCACCAACCACTTCGCTGACACGTCTTCTCAGTCTCACAGATGTTATTTGACGTGACTGAAGTGGGCAATGTAAACGTGTGACGGATCCCTTCCCCACAAAATGCTTAGCTGATCCCGAGAGGGATGATGGCATAATTTGTGAGTGCAACAGCAGGTCAAATGAGCATACCATTTAACAGCTTGCTGGTTAATGTGTTAAAAGTGTGAATATGTGCACCCTCACAGAAATGTAGACACACATGCACGGCGCGCGCGCACACGCACACACACACACACACACACACACAAATTACAGAAATTGTAAATTGTGTGTCCGTAATGTGATATTAAGTAAGGTTCAAAGATGGCTGCTCTCTCGCTGGAGCCGCTGAATGCTAATGAGCCTATAAGGCAGGTTCCTGTTGGGCTGATAACTTAATATATATGCCCCTTTAACGATATGCGGGTGCTGTACTGTGACATGGCTAGCCCTCTACCTTAACCTAACACTGAAACACACTGACTTACCGACCGTCGTCCCTCAAAGACAGACTTACCTCCACTGCATTGGGTCCGCCTCTGTCATCTGCATTATGGTTTCCTGTACCGGGAAATAAACCACAAGGAGGAGAATGTAAAGATGGTGACACATGTTGGTGTAAAACTAGACTAAAATGTTAGGAAGGGACTAGTGGACTGTGGACAAGAGATCCAGTATGAGTCATTTTACACTTGTTTGCATGCTGAACACACTCACATGCACGCATGCACCCACCCGCCCGCCCGCACACACACACACACACACACACACACACACACACACACACACACACACACACACACACACACACCTGACGGGGAGGCCTGTTTGCCTCGCAGCTCCAACTGTGTGCTGTTGTTTTTCGCGGGGTGCGACTTCGCCCCCTGCTGCTTCTCCAACTCCCCTGCAGGGGAGACATGACAGAAATCGTCATCATCGTCGTCGTCATCATGTTTTTTTGTTTTAGTTTTTTCTCTCCATTTTATTTGATGTAATCATGGTGAAGTAATGGTTGTTTGACAGCAGAGCAACAAATATTTGATGATTTCTTTCCCCTATTTCCTTCCCATCTTCATCATCACCACCACCACCACCAATCAGGGCCAGAGGAATACACTGGACGGACATGGAATGAGATGGGAGGGGGAACGGACAGATGGACACAGTTACATCTTAATCATCAGCTAAACATAAAATAAAATAAAAATATAACCCAAGACAGCATCACATGTCTGTCTGTCGGTTGCATTGCACTGATGGAAATGGACACGGTGTGAGGACACTGTAACCTTTTGATGTTGTTTTTCTGCATAGTGCAGATTACCTGCATAATTATACATTATACTGTTGTTCGGCCTTGACAGTGCATTTTTTGTGGCCTTTGTATTTCTGTATACGACACCTACGTACGTACTTTACTACTTACTCTGTTCCTGTAACTCTTAACTGCTGTGCTGCCTCCGGGGCGACTGAAATTCCCCTGCGAGATCAATAAAGGTATCTATCTGTGTCTGTTTCTCTCTCTCTCTCTCTCCCACTGTCTTTCACTCTCAGTCTCTCTCTCCCTCCCACTCAGTCCTGCGCGTGCTCTCGCACACACACACACACACACACACACACACACACACACACACACACACACACACACACACACACACACACACACACACACACACACACACACACACACACACACACACACACACACACACACACACACACACACACACACACACACACACACACACACACACACACACACACACACCCCTCACCCCCTGTGTCTCTCTATAATTACACTCCAGGCTTGATGGTAATTGTGTGACATTTCCAATCACAGTCATCAAAGAGTTGTCCTCCTTTCCCCCATCATCACCTGCATTCTAATGACCATGTTGCCACATTCCCATCAGCACCAAAGAACACCTTAAAGAGACACTATTGGGTTCACAATTTCCCTTTTTACTGAGGTACTCAATTTCTTTTTAATACCGAAAGAAAGAAAGAAAGAAAATCAGCTATTTTCGGCACACAGCTATAAGTATTAATCAAGCATTATGACGTCACGCCATCAAGGCCCGCCGGCATAAACTTTAGTCGACTAAATCAACTGTAGATTTTAGTCGACTAAAATCTTATGATAATCAGTCAACTAAAATAAGACTACAAGTAAAACATTTCAGATTACTAAAATATGACTAAAACTAATTTGAGGGCCCCTAGACAGATAGTTGTAAAGCTCCCAGGGGCCCCCAGAGACCACTGGCCTGGTGTGAAACCTAATGAGGTGGTGTACCTTAACCACCTTTTGAAGGTAAACTGGGAGAAGCTGTGGTACAGGAGCAATATACTCTTAAAGTTCACATGGTAGACATGACGAACTGAACACGGAATACTCTAGTCTGCAAGCACACTCGTGCACGCACACGCACACACACGCGTGTCACTGTAAGAAAGTAAGAAAGACACGCACCCAATTTGATCCTCCGAAAAGGTAAAAACTAGACTTTCCCAGCTATTTACTATCTTGGCCTCTGTAGAACCTCAAAGGAGCTTTTCCCCCTGTCCCCTGTTGGAGAGTTTAGGAGATATGACGTTATAGGAATCATGGAGGTTAATGCAACCTGGAATGGATTACACTGATAAGCACGGCAGATGCCTCCTAGGCGCATGGTTTGATGCACGCACGCACGCATGCACGCACACATGCATGCACGCACGCCAATGTGACCACGTGCATGCTCTGGTGCGCACACATCCATAATATCGCTGTTGTCAGGA
The DNA here is from genome assembly GCF_963924005.1 of Protomyctophum bolini. NCBI lineage: Eukaryota > Metazoa > Chordata > Actinopteri > Myctophiformes > Myctophidae > Protomyctophum > Protomyctophum bolini. The sequence goes on from NC_137884.1 coordinate 12,869,605, forward strand.
AGAAATCTCTTATCTCCTTATGTCCTTGCAGGCTGGACGCATAAAAAACAGAAAAAGTAAAACCCAGCCGTGTGCACTGTGCAGGGAACCAGGGGTCACCAGTCCACCATGCCATCTTGTGGTGGACATTTTCTCAAAATTACATTTTTATGTCAAAATAAGTGGTCAACTCAATAATATTACCAGAAATCATAGGCAGAGAATGGGGAAGACATGCTAATAGGATATCTGGCCAACTATTATACCATAGCCAGGCTGCCACGCACACGCACGAACACGCACACGCACGCACACACACACACACACACACACACACACACACACACACACACACACACACACACACACACACACAGAGCTGATGAGAATCAGTATTTAGATCTGCTCAGTGTTTGATGTTAGTAGTTACGGTATTTGGAGCATCAATAATCGAGTTGACAGCGTATCGGTTTTGATGTCAGGAAATTATGGTGGTAACACTTTAATGAAGAGTATGTTATGTTATGTATACCATATGTAAAAAAATATATGTAAAAAAACACAGCACGCACACACACACACACACACACACACAGAATGACTAATGCAACTGTAGAATTTTAGATCAAGATCCCATATTGCTTTTTCCTAAATGACTGAATCCTATCATGTTAAAAATAGGAATTGAAAATATCCCCAAAAGGCACATCCAAAATGTCCATGGAGGATAAAGTACACACAGTTCCACTTTTTTATTGGCACACACCAATAAACGAAACGAAGCGCCGACACACATCACACACACACACCCACCCCCACAAAGAGAGGCACTCACACTCGATGCGTATCTGCTCCATCTCCGACACCTCAGCGATGGACTCCTTCAGGTCCTCGATGAACTTGAGCAGCTCCTCAGCGCTCTGGGCGCAGAAGTTCAGCACCTGCTTCTTGTCGGAGCCGAACGGTGACAGAATGGAGATGCCATGGGGGTAGTCTGAAGGAGAGAGAGAGAGAGAGAGAGAGAGAGAGAGAGGACGTGGGTAAGAAGAAGAATGATCGAGAACTAGCTACTGAAAACCTTCAAAGGTTTGATTCAGACATTAAACACTAAAATGTCCATGAGAGCATAATTGTAGCTGTCCTTCATCTCCATAGAGTTATTTCATTTTTTCCCCCCACAATTTTGCACCCATTTTTTCACCCAGTGTCAATTATCTAATGTAATCCGGACCAGGGGGAGGTAGTTTAGAGACCAGGATTACTGCATTTTTTGTGAGGGTACCTACCCTAGGGGACACGGGGAGAACATGCAAGCTCCACACAGAAAGGTCCTTTCGCCAACCCCGCCTCGTGTATGGGCACTGATGCGAGCACACGCCCCCAGCGCCCACGGCGTCCCCAGCGGGAATCCAACCCATGCAGGACCTTCTAGCTGTGAGGCGACAGCACTACCACCTGTGCCACCGTGACCCCTGAGTATTTCATTTTTGCGTTGATTTCTTTCTTCCTTTTCTTTCCATAAATTAATGCTAGTGCCAACAACTTTATACTTGTCAGTATCAAACAAAAGTAGGTGATCTGGAAGCTTGCTATTTTATTTACTGTTTTTAATATCTTTTTAACGTCAGTTACTTAATTTACTTCGCTTTGCTTTGCCAAATCTTTGTGTGATAGATATTTGTTAACCACTTGGACCCTATAACCTCACTATTCTGAGGAGCGTCTTGTAGATCGGCTACAAGAAGGGACGGGTGCTATTGGGGCTGTATTTATCATTTAACAGCAACGGCCAGAAATGGCTTAGGGAACAGAGCACATTATGGCAGGTCAGTTTTGTATCATTTTTTATATAATGGTTCTGGTACAAGGAGAGATTAGAGTGGATGGGAACCTGCTTTAAATTCGGGAATGACTTTGGAATCCTTTTTCTATTGGGGATCCGAGGCCTCCGATGTCTCGGCCACAGATTAAGTATAAATCCCTGTCTCGGACGGTACTACTATACATTTAACCCATTCAAGGAAGATACGTTTTAGATACGTTTTTCAGAAAACTCTTGCGAGCTTGTACATCTGCTATTTTGTTTTGTTTTTTACCAATTTTTTTAATTCATTTTTTTACACAAATAATATCTTCTGGGGGGTCCCTGGTACAAAATGTTCAGATGGGTTGGGGGGGGGATGGGGGTCGGGGCACACGAAAACATTTGAGAAGACTAGCCTAAGCTTTAGACTCTTGTACAGTAGATGTATTTATCGATTCTGACATTTTCAATCTATGAGAGTCTAAGGTCTCATGCCCCATGGTGAGGAGCCTGAAATCCCCTGCCTCCGTAGCTACTCAGAACATGTACAAATGCAAAATATAAGGTGCTTACCCTGCTGTCCCACCTGTCCGGTTTATCTGCACAATGAGCTTATAACCCGTAGATCCGTAGTTTTCAATAAAAAAAGTGTTTTAATCCACTATGTCTCAATCTTTCCGCCATCTTGGATCTGTCTCCCCAAATGAGTGCAAGTGGCTGCGCAACCCTGGCCACCAGGGGGCGCTGTTGCGCAGTCGAGGAAAAATCCAAGACGGATGAAAGATTTCGAGGCAGAATGGTTTAAAAACAATTGTATTGAAAACTACGGACCTACGGGTTATAAAGACGTATAGATAAACCAGACAGGTGGGGCAGCAGGGTAAGCACCTTAGATTTTGAATTTGTACGTACGTGTTCTACGGAGGCTCCTCACCATGGGGCATGAAACCATAGACTCTCATAGATTGAAAATGTCAGAATCGATAAATACAATTTAAACAATTTTGTTGAATCGGCCTCAGGTCTATAAAATGAGTTAACGCAAAGCTGTCCCAGAGCGGTGCACATTTTCTCCCTCGATGGAGTACATAGTATCCATAACAGAGTGAGAGACCTATCCCAAGGTCCATTGTAAGTATACTTTCTTGCAGACTCTTATCGTATACATTATACATTTCAGAAGACAAATAGCTTGCAACAAATGTTTCCACTTTGACCGTCTATGCATCGAGTGACTGTAATTCACACAAACACAGTGGTGGGATGTAATACCAAGCCAGGTCTATGAAAACAAGCCCAAAATAAGCAACTATAGGCCACATGAGCACTTTAAACCTATACAAGCTCTCGCAAGCTTGTACAAAAAAACACACATAAAAGACTAAGTGTAAAATGTGGAATATTTTTAAAACATTTTAACAACACAAATCTGGTACGTGGGTCGCTGGCACAAATTATAATTTCAGATGGGGGTCTGTGGACAAATAATACATTTGGGGGTCCTTGACATGAAAACATTATTTTGAAGAAGACTTTAGGACTAAGGCCCATTCTAAAAACGCCTTTTAAATCCTGACCTGAAGTTTTCTGAAAACATTCAAATATTTATTAAAACATTACAAAAATGTTGCTATATAGCGTACATAGCAACAACTACCCCAAAAGTGGTTCCCGTATGAAAGCAAAAAGGGGTTCTAGCCTATAATGGTTTAAACAATAACAACAAAAATTGGAAGTATGCTGAAATAGCAACTACACTTTAGAAACAAGCCCCCCCAAAAATTAAAATAAAGTGCAGAACCAAAATACCAGTATTTATAGGACATTTTACAGTCATGCTGTGGTGACTTACACTCATTCTCAAACAGGTGGAACTGCATTCCCAACAGACCCATGGCTTTGGTGAAGGTGTAGGCTGCAGAACTCTTCTTCTTTGGACACAGCTTCAAGATCTGATAGAGATCACATTGTGGAAAAGATCAAATAACCCTGTTAGATAAGATTTATGTACACTGACCTTCTTGTTATGGGACTATGATGCCATCTTAGAATAGAATAAACTCAAGTCATATTTTTCCCAATAATTATTGTATTCCAATTTTAGTTGTTATGCCAATTCTCCCATATAGTCACTGTCAATGTGACCCCTATGGATGAATGAGTTACTTATTATTAGATGATCATCTACTGTATGCTGATGAGGATTTCCGTTTTTGGGCTCAAATCCAGCAGAGCTTCCTTGCTGCCTGTTTGAACACCAGTCTGCATGGTGGTGGGCATTAACTTTACCTCAGTGACACCCGGGCGGCCCTCAAATAAATACTGCTTGAGCATGACAAAAGCATCCAGGGCCGATCAAAGAAATAATATTCATACGGACCATGACCTTTAAAACATGGCATAACGACCATTTCATAATGTCCATAATTCATCACCGTTTCGTGCGACGGTGTGTCACGTTGCCGCGCCGCGTTGTGAGTTTGCAGCGATCTGAATATGCATGCCTTAAAAGAACTATACCTTTGAGAAGGAGACTGTGCTTTGCACAGCACTATACATTTTTAGTAGGCAGACATATTAAACCAATACATCACAAAGGCACTTTCAAAAAAAGCCAGCGGGCTATATAACCTGCAAAGGAAAAGTCCTCATGGCCCATACATTATTATACATATATTATTTTCATTACCTACTATAAAAATGTTCAAAGAGCATTTTTGCCCTGCATTTCCAGCAGGAATCAGAGCAATGTTGCTGAGCAGAACAATACTGTCAGAATAAAAATGTCACGGTTGTGTTAAAAGATAAATTTTTCTTCCCCTTTTACTTCCAAATAAGCCTTTTGACCTATACCTACTATTGCAATTCTTTGACCCTCCTGAGAACAGTTCTCTGAAAACCCAATGTTGCTTCATATATTAAATATGTTGTCGAAATATTAATTCAGGCAGAAACCTCTCCATATTTCAACTGTTTGTGATTTTGTGTGTTTTTTTTACAAGCTCATAGCGCGGCACGAGTGCCACGTTACGAGCTTGGAGATCTGCTAATTGTTTTTTAAACGTCTGGGTTTCCGAGGCTAGTTTAATACTAGAAGATAACCTCTTAGGGGCTCCAAAATGAGTGCATTCATTTGAACCATCATTAAAAGAATTGATTGGGCTGCTACATATCCTTCATATCTAACTGAATTACTGCTCATTCAAAGAGGTTTTTGAGAATGATTTCACAGTCAAATAGACGTGAGCCATCTGCATTTCTCTTTATTAAATACTCATTGTCTATAGATAAGGTAAATGTTCTTCAATCCTGTTTATTTATGTTAAAATAAAATAGCAATTGCAAAAAAGACATTAGTTATTATTTTCCTAATTTTCTCGTGTTACTTCTGACATTCACTCCTACCCTAAAAGGCAAAGACATTTTAATTTACACTTTTGTAGTAGGTGAAGAATATGGGATCCCATAATTATACAATGTTGCAAGGCCTTGTGTCAATTGTGTAATTTACATGCTATAGTAGACCTATTTTGGGTGATCAGCAGCTGTGGTCACCATACGTGGGTGTCGGCCTTCTCGGGAGGAGAAGCAGCCGGATTCCGGTGGCTATTTGTATAACAAAAGGGGTTTGTTGACCTGAAGGAACAGACTGGCATGATCAAAGAGTTTGGTTTTACATATGCAATAAAAGTTGACACCCTAAAGTAAACCAATGTAAAATGTTTAAAAGGTGCACCTAGAATACTATCACTGAGTCAGTCGGAGGCGCAAGCCTTGTGGAGACGTGAGCCATGCACTCTGCTGGCTGGCGTGAGTCTATTCTGTTGCTGTATAAGCTGTACTTCGTTTGAATAAACATCATGGAACTTCACATCGTCTGTGTGCACAATTCTCTCCTGTATGGTAAAATATATACATCATAGGCCTACTTCCAAATACCGGTATCAACGTTTCATAAAATGTAGAGGTCTTCAGTTGCAGCCTGGCTTCTTGGCCAGACTCATATCACACTGTCGTGGATATGTCGAAGGAATGGGTTTTTTTTTGTTGCCACCGGCAGATTCGCGTTTGGCCACTGCGAGGCTACTTCAGTTGTGGAGCTCTCTAGAGTCTAGAATCTAGACTCTAGAGAGCTCCACAACTGAAGTAGCCTCTAGAGTCTAGATCCTCTCTTATGGGGGTCCCTGGCACAAAATACCACAGGGGGACAACTTACCACGATGAGGTCATTGAACAGGAAGACCTCTCTCTGGTGGGCTGCCTGTTTCTGGGCCTTGTTGACGTCTGTCACTTCAAACAGACGACTGCAGCACACTAGTCTTCTGTGAGGGACTGACAGCACCTGGGGAGAGACAGAGGGAGAGAGAGAGAGAGAGAGCTTGATTGATTGATTGATTGATTGATTCAATACTTTATTAACTGTTTGCATAATGTACAGTACAGTGGCACGATTATGCAACTAGAAAAAGTGCTCCAAAAATATCACGGACCGTGTTGGAGTTATTTCAAACACTGTCACTTTTATATGGAATGGCACAATGGCAAAGCATTCTCACTCCAAGCACACGACGGCAGTGCATGTGTTGGGAGTCGGCCCGGTTTTGTTGAAAGGCAATCAATGATTAGAGCCCATATGCTTCAACGTTAGGTAACGACCCGATATTGCGTCGCTTAGTTTTGAGCCACACGCATGCAGGCCGGGTTGTTTTCAGCAGCCACATTGCTCAGACAAAATATAACATTTAGTTATACTTTCGGGTTGGCATGATTATAAGATTATAGATCACATTTGTTTTATGTTTGCCAGGTTCCGAGCTGAAATGCAAATTGCTTCCATTAACTAGAACAATGACACGTCTCCAGGTGGTCTGGAGGTGTGAAGACCTTCTGCCCGTGCAGGGGGAAAGGGTGAGAGCGGTCAATCTAGCCGAAAAATGTATGTATTTGTAACAAATAGATAAATTATTATGAATTATTTAACAACAAAAAAGGTCATTTGGCTTGATTTAGGAAAAGTTATGGAAGGGGAAACTTCTGAGAGCTTCATGAGCAAAAGATAATTGACTTCAAGAACTCAAAACAGTTTGAAATATCCCTTCAAGTACAATAATCAAGTAATAAGTTGTTACTGTCCACCGCATTGCTGCCTTCAGAATCTTTACAGCCACAATTTAACACAACCACTTTAACCACAATTTGACATCTAGAAAGGTGACTAACGTCTCTGCAGGTTTAAATCTCCACTAAAGGCAAAGTTATCATCATGTCATGAATAATGACATTCAATGTTTTTTTTATTGTGCCACCACCAAGGGCATATGTACTGTAGTCCAGACTCCAGAGGACTGAAAGTTCACTCAGGAAAGTAAAAGGTGTCATTAAACCAGTGATGGAAGAAGTACTCACATGTTTTACTTAAGTAGAGGTATCAATACCGTACAGTAGAGTAGATAATACTTGAGTAAAAGCGACATCATAATATACTCAAAGTACCACAAATAAAGTAAAAAATTTATAACAAAAACATAATATCCGATCTACACAATTCATTGCGATGCCGAAATATATATTAAAGGGCTTAAATGTGAGGTGTTGAAAGTCTTTATCATGGCCCTTCAAACGTGTATTATACAGTCCGTGTATACAAACAATCCACTCCAGCAGGGTTTTTTCTGAAGTTTTTCCAGCTGCAATGAAAACATTTAGACCAATTTGCCGGCGGATGTCGCTGTTGAGTAATTTTGCCAGATTAGTGGACTTTGACGTCAAAATCTACAGGCCAATTACAACACCTTTCTGAGCCTAATAATTCAGAAAAGACCCAGACCACTGAATGTTCAACGTTACAGTTTTCATAATAATTGTAGTGGAGCAAAAGTACAATAATTTCCTCTGATATGTAGTGGGGTAGAAGTAAAAGTGATGAAAATTGTTATACTGAAGAAAGAAAAAATACCTCATAATTGTACTTAAGCACAGTACTTGAGTAAAAGTAGGCTACTTAATAAATGTATGCCACCACCGCATTAAAACTCATCTTAAAGTGCTTCCCATTCATGAGTGGTTTGAATCAGGAAGCGTAGTAAAAAGATTGTGTGAACAGGAGCTGATAAACTATGATGACAGAAAGCGTTGGTATGAGAGGTGCATTGGAAAGATCAATCTTGAAGTGCTTCCATACATGTATGATATGGCTTATGGAACCTTCCGCCGTGAACTAAAGACCATCACCTCTACAGACACCTCTTAGCCTGTAGCCCTAGCGATGACGGCATTGCAGTCTTGTGCCATTTGACCCGAGATCAGATTTTAAAAATGTCTTCTACATCCTGACAGTTTTCTGAAAAAGCTATGTTTCTATGTCAGTCGTTCTTCAATTTTTCAAAAATAGCAGACCTACAAGCTCGTAGAGGGGTTCCCGCCCAAAATGGGTTATGCAAAGGCTAAAATGTAATTTATATAGCATATTGTGTAGACTGCATGTGCCAGGTTCATTTGTAGACCTGGTATCCTATAGTGTGTATTATAGTTTCAATGGACAGATTATGGATGTTTTGATAATTGATATCACACTGTTTGATGTTCATGGTTATTCAAAAACAGCAGATCTACAAGCTCATATTGTGACACAAAGTGACACGGTGTGAGCTTGTAGATCTGCTATTTCTTTGAATCGCCGACGCATAAATGGATGAAGTGGTTATAGAAATTGTCCTGATACTGATGACGAGAACCACTGCAGTGAAGGGAATGCCATAATGCCTTTTGATTGGAGTGGATTAATACATAGTTAATTAATGAAGGCAGTTGCTTGTTATGTCATATTTGGGGTCAATCCGATGAGTAAATGATGTCTGATCCTTGGAAGTAAATACAGGCACGCAAGTGCACGCGCACGCACGCACACACACACACACACACACACACACACACACACACACACACACACACACACACACACACACACACACACACACACACACACACACACACACACACACACACACACACACACACACACACACACACACACACACACACACACACACACACACACACACACACACACACACACACACACACACACACACACACACACACACACACACACTTTTGTTACCCCTGTGTGTGACATATACAACTGGTTTTCTTCCATTTAAACAAGACCTTGACAATAATAAACCCATGTCCCCCTCAGGAATACATCATAATGGCTTTACAGGAGTCTCTGAGTCTAGGTGACAAGAGTATATAATTGCAATGCCTGGGGGTCAAACTGCAACACAATTTTTCTCTGCTTTCTGTTGCTTTTTGGCAAAAACAAACTACTTTGAACTGACAATAACTATTGAATGGATTTATCATGACAATGTATTTTGAGACCAACCGTGGGTGGATTGTTGTGGAGAAAATAATTCTATGATTTTTCAAAGTTGAGTAAAACACTCTGAATCGCTGGCATGGGCAGCTATAGACGATTATTGAGTTAAGCACTGGCCTGATGTCAGCACTTTGACACAAGTACTGGGGTTGAGTACCGTTTTCCACCCACTGTCAACTGCTTGCTGAAAATCATTACAGTTCACCTCCCTCAAGCTGGAAACTTTTGCTCTTGTTTTTCTTCTCAAACGGGTCTCCTCTCACCTCCATATAGCTGTTTTGATCCCATATCGCCCACTAGTCCTTTATCTCTGTAGGCGCACTACTGCATGGCGCTCCACTCTCTCATTAGGCTAATGTCACAAACACACGCACAGACAGACATCACCAGCCCTGAACTGCGCTCGCCCCCACAACGACTCTGCTCTTGCTCAGTGCTGCCAGATCGTGCAAGAGAAATAAGCAACCAGGTCAATGAAAACAAGCCCAAAAGAAGCGACTATACTATAGTAGTGTTGATTCTTTCGGCGACTACCTTTTTCCACTGACGAAAACGAAATGGAAACTATATAAAAACTAAGCTATGATGACTAAAACTAAGACAAAATATACTGACAATGTCGTCAACAAATAAAAACTAGATTAAAATGTTAGATAGAGACTAGTGTACAAGAGATCCAGTATAGGTCATTTTACAATATTTGTTGCATGCTGAAAATAGCCGATCTAGTTTATCTATTTTCAGCAAGTGAAAAATCAGTCAATACGACGGCATCAAGGCCCACCAAAATACATTTACTCCACTAAAATCTTATGACATTTATTTAAAACTAGACCAACACTAAATCATTCCAGGTGACTAAAATGTGACTAAAACTAAATGAAAACTATTCAAAAGACTATGACTAAAACTAAAATCAAAATTTGCTACCAAAAACAACACTGCTCATGTGGCTATAGGCCACATGAGCAGTTTAAAACTATAATGCTAAAATAGCTGATCTACAAGCTCACAACTTGTCACAGTGAGCTTATAGATCTGCTAAAGAAAAATCTAATTTTATTTTACTTTTGAAATATTTTAACAACAGAAATCTGGTACGTGGGGGTTCCTGGCATAAATATTTTTAGAAGGGTAAATATATTTATACAATTTAATGTGGGGGGTTCTTGACATGAATATTTCAGAAACACTGGTTTAAACAACATTAGGAAACAAGCCCAAAAACACACAACCCGCAACCACCAATAATGTACACTGAAGTACTGTACTTTACCGGAGTATGTCCAATTTTCAATGCTTTTACCGATACTTCTACTCCACTACATTATCAGAGGCAAATATTATAGCCAATTTTTACTCCACTACAATTATTTGAAAACTTCTACCCTACTTTCTACTTTTAATACTTTAAGTAAAATAAACAGTGCATACTTTTCCCACCACTGCACTGCAGTAACAACAGCTGAACTCCAGATGTTTTAAGAAATGGGGAAATCATTTCACTTAACGTCCCATGATGTGTCTGTAAGGTCTGGACGAGTGATTGAGGGAGACAACCGCTCCGTCTTGCTTTGCCAAAATGCCGTCCCTGCCGGGCTGGGATGTGATTTGGCAGCTGGGTCCCCTCTTCTGCAGGACAATGTCAGTGCTCATAATGATTATGTGATAATAGCCTAACGGCTGTGTCTACAGAGAAATCAAGGGGAACCATTTGCACACTGAATGTAATGTTACTCCGGGGAAAAAAATGAAAGAAGCGTTTGCAGTCGCTGTACCGCACCATTGTGACGAAAAGAGAGAAGGCAAATCTCTCGATGTACGGAGTGATCTCCGTTCCTACTCTAAACCTATCGTCATGAAGTGTGGGTCATGACCGAAAGAATAAGGTTGAGGATACAAGCGGCTGGAATGAGTTCCTTTCATGCGGGTGGCCGGCCTCTCCTTAGAGACAATAATATCTGGGATTTATATAGTGCTATATAGAGTAGAGCCACTGCTCCTTCACTTGGAAAGGAGACAGCTCAGGTGGCTCGGACATCTAGTACGGATGCCTCCTGAACGTCTCCCTATTTGGGAGGTCCTGGGAAGAGGCACCCTAGGTGGAGACGCCCTAGGTGGAGATCCACTGGCAGACCAAGGACCAGATGGGGGGGATTATCTCAGGATTCCCCAGCAGAAAGTGGCTAATGAAAAGGAAGCCTGGAGCTCTCAGCTGGAGGCGTTGCCCCGCGACCCGATTCCGGATAAGCGGTTGGTGGATAGAAGATGGATGGTCTCCGTTTGACCTTCCCAATCCGAGACTAAAACGCTGCACTTGTGAACAGAAGTGTTTCAGGACAAAAGCTATACACAATCAAATCAACATATCACCAATATGAATATAACTGTATATACTGTAGCAAGACCTTGCTATAACCATTGCTACTTTATAAATGTTATAAATGCGCTTGGTTGCAATTGAGAAGGTGATGAGAATTAGGATAGAGTTCAATGGGCGTGTGGCGCCATCTTGTGAGGAACGCCGCTATTACAGTTCAGTCGCTATAGTCCAAATAAGTACCATTTTGTTATCACATTATCATCTCTGTGGTGGAAACCTCATGATGTCCAAAACTGTTACTTTTCAGGATTCTAATTCAAAAGTAGCAGATCCACAAGCTCGGTTTGTGCCGCTTTTTGAGTTTGTAGATCTGCTACCTATGATGCTTTTGTGCGACGATGCAGTGTAGTGCGATCCAAGTAGGGTGTTCATTTATGGGGGGGGGGGGGGGGGGGAAGCAATGAGTTAAAGTGGTGCAGACTCTCTAAGCCACAGTCAGCAGACTTTTCCATGATTTTTTTTTATAATAGAAAACATAGTTAGCGCAGCACTTATCAGAGCCTCTCTTCACCCAGACAGTGCAGATTGTCGTCTCTAAAACCATCTATCAGCGTGACAGCGACGTCGTTTATCTCTCACAGACACTTAACCCATTAAGACTTGAGGCTGATTCTGAACATGTCACACATCCTAAACATGTCACACATCACACATCCTAAACGTTTTCTAAAAAAAACCCTTCTCATTTCAGGGTCCATTACATGTATTTGGCTGCTCCCGATCGCTCTAAAAAAATCACAAGCAACAGTGAAATAAACAAACAAATAAATGAATAAATAAGCAAGCAAGCCACTGACTACGTTGGTTGGATTTCAATGTCAGTCTGGGGGGAATAATAGATTGCAGTTGAGAAGAAACCAGACATCTTCTCAGTCAAAGCATGCAGAAAATGGTTTCTCTTCCTGTCTAGTGTTGGCGAGCACAAATAAGTCGAGGGCCTCTCAAGTCTATTACTCTATTGCTCAAATTTGCCGGAACGAAATGCAACAAAAAATGCAAATGTGCCATTGAAGCTTATGAGATTTAATGAGCCACTCTTTACACAAGTGAGTGCATTTATCATCATTTATTTTCACTATGTAACCTTTTCTTTATTTTTTTAAATACATTTTTATCCCACGATTTTTGTAACCCATTTTTCGCCCAGTGCCAATTGCCTAAACTGTAATCCTGCATGGACACTGCTCTCCCTCTGCCAACCTGGGGAGAGCCCCAAACTGATCTCATGCTTCCTTCAATGCATCAGGAGTGAGCAGGTTCCTGTTAAGTACAAAGGTTTTATGATTTCGAAGACTACAGTATATGAATATATAAGTAGTACGAAGAAGATGATGTATGGACGTATGCATGTATAATTTATGTATAGGTATGTCTGTGTTAGTCTGTCTATGTACGTAGTTACCCCCCCCCCCCCCCCCCCAGAGAGGATGTATATAGGGCCTTAGTCCTAGTCCTCCTCCCAGCCAATACTCCCCACTGACAGGTACTGTCACTGGTATATGTGAGTCATGTATCAGTTTGTGCAAAAATAAAATGATTGAAAGAAAGGAGTGAGCAGGACCACTTCTTTTCTCCTGACAGGGGGGAATTTCCCCGGTTGGATGTAGAGCGTAGAAGGAACACGTTATTCCAACCAGTTCCTTTCCCCTCCATCATACACTTCAGCTAACCAGGTGGATGCAGTATAGTGACCAGGATTACTGCATGTTTTTTGTGAGGGTACCTACCCTAGGGGACACGGGGAGAACATGCAGACTCCACACAGAAAGGCCATTTCACTAACCCCTCTAGGGTATGGGTGCTCATGACGCAGAGGAGAGAACACGCCCCCAGCGGCAATGCCCCCCTAAATTCCCTGACTGCCCCATCAAACATGATGCAAAATCCCAGATTACAGGCCTGGGCCGTGGCTCAGCGGTCCAGGCACCTTGGCCGGTAGCCCAAGTCTGACAGTGTGCTGCGGGTTCGACTCCCGATCCCGACAGCCTTTACTGCATGTCACCACTCACCACCCCATCTCTCTCCCCATTTCCTGTCAGCCTACTGTCTGTCCCTCTATAAAAAATATAAAATAAAGGCGAAAGCCACAAAAAAACATTAAAAAAAAATATATCCCAGATTTCAGTATTTAAAACTACTTGAAACACTACGCTACTAAGTAACTACAACTGTCGCACCATGAAACCAACACCATTTCATCATCCAAAACAGAAACAGTTCAGTCAAACTGCTCTCTGTAGTCTGCACCTACAGTAGTGTCTCCCACAACGTCCCTCATTCAAAGTAGTTACTGATGGTTTTCTATACATTTCGGCTGTCCCCTCCAGTACAGTGGAGCTGCATGTTAAATCCATGCCTGCCTCTACGTATGTAACCTTTTCCAATGAATAAAATGTAATTTGGTCCAATCTGTATTCTATTGAGATATTTAGATCATGTCAGAGGTCACGTCTCACCTAGACAAAGGACATTTATCCCCTGAGCAAGCAGGCAGGCTCTATAGATGGAAGTTATGCGGGAACGCCCACTGAGTGGCCAAAAACTACTTTCTGGCCTTGCCAGCCCATTCATCCAAACAGAAAAGTCCTGTCTGATTGCATTAAACAATGTTAAACTCACCAACATTGCAGCTGTACGAAAAGCTTGAATTATCCTCTTTCTATCGGCAAAAAAGTTTTTGTTTCATAAAAATCCACCATAGAAACGTTATGAGCTACTTTCTGTCAAGAAATGCCATGCATATATTTATATAGAGTTTGGAAGTGCTTGTTTTCAATAACACAACATTTTGCTGCCTCCTGCATTATGTGACATTTAGAAACAGGTGGTACGCAGGACGGTTGAGTGATTTCCAACGAGCGCTTCCAAACTCAACTCAAATCCGGGGTAGAAGTATCAAGTTATCTTCACTTGATAGTATCACGTGAAGATAGACAGGAAAGAGGGAGAGAGAGAAGGGGAGAGACACGCATCAAAGGTCGTCATGAACGGGACTCGAACACACGACGCGCTGTCAGGACAAAGCCCATATGTGGCATGTGCCTGGACCACTAGGCCAGCGGGCGCCCCCGAACAGACAGTCTTGCGGCCATGACTGTCTCTGTATCAACAAGAGTCACATTTAGTCGACTAAAACCAGACTAGCACTAAACATTCCGGGCGACTAAAATGTGACTAAAAATTAAATGAAAACTATACAAAAAAAGACGGTGACAAAAACTAAAATCTACATTTTCTTCTTACCGTCTTCATGCCTACGATGGACTGCTCCACCTTGGACACGTAGGTGACGTGGTCCTCGTTGGAGCGCAGCTCCCGCAGCTGGATCCTCTCGTAGATGCCCGCCACCGTGTCCCGCGGGATGTCGGCGCCGTCGTCCACACCTGTAAGGAAAGCGGCGGCATCACATTTTTTAGTTTTAAGTCACGGTCTCTTGAATAGTTTTCATTTAGTTTGAGTCACATTTTAGTCACCTGGAATGTTTTAGTGTCGAGTCTGTCGACTAAATATCATAAGATTTTAATCGACAATCTACAGTTGATTTAGTCGACTAAAATGCATTTTGGCGGGCCTTGATGCCGTCGTAATGACTGATTTTACGCTTTCTGAAAATGGCAGATCGTCAATTTTCAGCATGCACCAAGTATAATATGACTTATACTGTATCTCTTGTCCACTAGTCCCTCCATAACATGTTTGTCTAGTTGTGATTTGTTGTCAAAATTGTCAATATATTTAGCCTTAGTTTTAGTCATCATAAATTCGAAAAAAAGGTAGTCGACGATCATGTCATGGTCATAGTATTAGAGAACGAAATCAACACTGCATCACAAGTTACATGGCCTGTCATGTGTGCAGAGTACTTCTTGCGGAAAAACACATTTTTGGTCTTATAGCAAATGAATGCAAAACATATAGATATAAATATTGCAGTTAACCGTTTCAAACGTTTATACCAAACTTTCCTAACTATTTCTGGAGAGAGAGAGAGAGAGAGAGAGAGAGAGAGAGAGAGGTGAAATGCAAACACACAGGGAGTGGCATATTCTCATTTGCATGGAATGCCAGTATTGATTTTTCAACTTAATTGAAACGTGGGGAAGTGTACGGACGAAGGCTATTGAAGTCGTTCTGCATCCACCTCAGAGAGAGTTATTCGGGTTAACCCGTTTATTAAATATTGCCTGAATATTCTTATCGGCTCATTGGTTCATTTGCATAATAATAAACACTCATTACCACACTGGAAATCGAGAGAGATAGCGAATGAAACGCACAGGCGGTAGCTCGGATTGGGACCATTTCGCAAAGACGGATGATGAAAAAAGGTTTCGTGACAAACTTTGCGAAAGAGCTGCTCAAATACACCAGCGGCACAATGAGCGGCAGCATGCCTCGTCACTTTCAAATACAAACACCTGCTGCGGTTCCAACGGGTAGGCCACGCAATGCAAACGGTTGCTTACATACATAAGACATTTACGCAGAGGAAAACGGCCAATAAAATGAAGTGTAGGCCTACTTCAGAGAGGTCTCCTCCATATAGTCCCTTTCAGTCTGTCTAGCTTAATTTCCGCTGCTAGTGAAAGTGCAATACAACATCGGACTAAGGGCTCTATTTTCGTCCATGCTAAACACCTTATCCCTAAATGACTTGAGAGAGAGATGACGCACCCTGCACTACGCAGACATTTCCATGCAGGCGCGGTGCGCGATGCTCTTTACCAAACTAATTTGGCATACGGTTTACGGGTGCTTTTAAAATGCACTATGAGCCTTCCCAAATGTGTGTGACCAAAATAGCAATTTAGGGGAAAGCGTGCCAGCACCCCCATGACCACACCTCTAGGTGCAAATACTGGTGTCGGCAAAAAATATAGCGGGTGATGCTGGACGAAAATACCATTAAGGGACAGAGAAAGCTCCTATATTCGTAATTTTCAGGCAGCGGCTGAATTGCGGGCCGCGTTGCGGGTAAAGGCGGCGACGAAATTGGAGCCCTTCGACTCAAAAGAAGAACATCTTTTTGTGAGGGGTGGTTTCATAATGTCAGTGAACAGCACCATCTACTGTATAAACACCAGAGACTTCACAGTCCCACAGGAAACGTAACGTGACATCATCACATTATTATTTCACTGAAATCGCTGTACCTCAGCTGTTTTTTCCCCACTGTGTTGTTTGGGCGGTAACGAAATTACACCACATTACATACCTCGGAGGTTGCGTATGAAGTCCTCCAGCATCATCTTGCGGTCGGGCTTGATGTTGGGGCTGTACATGTCCGTGTTGAGGAGGATGATGGCGAACGCCAGGATGAAGATGGTGTCCGGGTTGTGGAACTGCTGAACCACGTCCGGGTTGCACATGCAGTACCTCTGACTGACCACACGGCGCAACAATGCATGGAGGGAGAGAGAGGACAAGCAAGAGCAAAGATGGTTCATTTTGAAGATAGCACTGTGAAAAACGCATGGAATACGGATGTGTATATTACAGGAAACTTTCAGTTAAACTTTCCAACAAATTCCGGGAAACTCCCGAATTGTACCATCACACCTGTACAGTATTATTACCGTATATTACTGTATATGCCTGCTAAACTTGAGGTTTACGGGCAAGTCTAGTGCCCATAATTGCCCGTTAACTCCTCTTTTCACGCAGTGTAGACCACCCCAATTGGAGCCACTAGAGGCCGAAATGCTCCCTCTAAAGCCGTGCTATAGTGACGGCATGGGAGCAAAGGTCAAAGACATTTCTGTGCTGCATGTTGTTGTCCACTGGCTCAACTGCCAGTGAGGAGACTCCACCGGGAGGACACTCAGACTTCCGGCCTACTACTCACGCCCAGTGCCACCCCCAGAGCAGTGTGAGGCATTGCTTGCCCAAGAGGAGTTAGAATGACTTGAATCACTGTTCCTCCTTGTCAAATACAAAACAGTTAATGGGAGCACATGTATTTATTTAGAGAGCTTATATTGTGCTACAACTCGCCTTTTAGGATATCATATTCATACAGTACGTCCAATAACATCGCTAGTTGCCAGCTCATCAGTGCAATAAACTCATGCTGGGTGACAACTGTGCTCTGGTATGTGCTTGTGTTTGTGGATTAGTGTTTCGTGTATCACACACTCTCCCTAATCCTCTTCATCCTCCTCATATTTCTCAATCCATATTTTTCGTTCCTTTTCACTATAGTTACCACTTCAACCCTTAGTTGACCCCCTCCTGTTTTCACTCTTCTCCAAAAAACTGCTGATGCTACGGGGGAAATTAAAAGCTGATCTACAAGCTGTTACAACGTGAATGTGTCACATTAACGTGTCTGGGTTTGGACTGTTTATAAGTGCAATAAGTGTGATCCTCAAAACAGGATTTGATGAATCCAGACGCAAATTATTAGTGTTGCCACCATGATAGTAAGAGCATCTATCTGCACATACAATGTTCACTGGAGTAGTGGAACTGTTTTGTTGTTGGTACTTGTGTTTGTTGTGTGGAGCACTTTGCTATAACAAAGTCTAGGCCAACTGGCCAACACTCCTGACTTTAGCAGCAGACTCCTGCTACAGTATGTCTACTCCTCCTTTGGGCTATCAAACTTCCATACAGGCAGTGGAATCTGAAAGCAGTATATAAGCAGCTCAGAATGTGACCCACGCACGCCGATGGACAAATCCCAAAGAGCCGTCGTTCTAAATCTAAGGAGAGCAGGTGGGAGAAAAACTGCTGGGGAAGCAGGAAACACCAGACCCATATGCAATTATGCATCTAAACACACACAAACACCCAGGTGTCTCACTGTGTGTGTGTGTGAGTGTGTATCTTGGGAGCCCTGCTATTCCAGTAAATAAACCATGGTTATTGTTATGAAATATGTAGAGAAACCTAGAGCATAGCATACAGTACCACAAGAACGCACACGCATACACAGGCATAGTGACGACAACTAGCGTTGACTCCTAGTGCTCCTTCCATCTCAATGGGATAGTTCCAATGTTTGGAACTATACAGCCCATAGGCACCCGCTTTGCGCCGGCGAGATCAAAGCGTGTCGCCACTCTCTTACTATTCCACTCGGGTTGAAAGTAGTTGAACCACATATTTTCGACAAAGACATTTTGTTTGTCTGGGGAACACCAGTCAGTTTAAAAACTGCTATAAGCAATAATATGTCAAAATGTTTTTTTTGCCTGTGAGCAATGGGTAAAACGCTCCCAAAAATTATTTAGTCTCTGTGACACATCTAGGGGCCGCAATCTGCATTCAAAGATTTTCCTAGAAGCTTTGTCATTGGTCGATTCGCCTGTCTACTTCCTGCTTGGTTAGCCATTCCGACCGTTTTTTCTTTTTTTTTGACCAATGACAAAGCTTCTAGGAACATCATGGATGCAGATTGTGGCCCCTAGATGTGTCACAGACACTACATTTTTTGGGAGTGTTTAACTCATTGCTGGCTGTCTGAATAGCAAAAACATATTCATCAGGGGGAGGATTTCATAACAAACAGACAACCGTGGAACAGAGGGTCACAGGTTCCATTACTACACTACATGAGCTGCCAACGTGCCCTCGAGCAACTGATCCCTTACCCCCACACACATCACTCTTGCTTTGAATTAACAGTGTCAACTAAATGGGAAATGTGTGTGTGTGTGTGTGTTGTATGTGTTTGTGTGTGTGTGTGTGTGTGTGTGTGTGTGTGTGTGTGTGTGTGTGTGTGTGTGTGTGTGTGTGTGTGTGTGTGTGTGTGTGTGTGTGTGTGTGTGTGTGTGTGTGTGTGTGTGTGTGTGTGTGTATAGGCCCTCTACTGAAGTGTGAACTGTAATTTTTACATTAATGAGTCATCATTTCTGGGTACAGCAGGGGGCGGGGGCATTATTCCCCCGAGTCATGAGCCCATTGAGCCGCATGATTGGAAGCTACATCGCACAAAGGGGCACGCTCGTGCACACACACACACACACACACACACACACACACACACACACACACACACACACACACACACACACACACACACACACACACACACACACACACACACACACACACACACACACACACACACACACACACACACACACACAGAGCCTCCATCTGAACGCCTTGAGTCAACATAATTACATCCTCGTGTCGGGGTAAT